>NC_138062.1:41446723-41902037 GCF_964194185.1 Rhinolophus hipposideros | reverse complement strand
GTCCCCCAGTTCAAAAAGAGTTTACCCCAATATCATCTCCCAGCTGGTGACACCTGCCCTCCAGGAGTAGGCCAGGCTCTGAATTCAGACCTTATTTGACAATGCTTTGGGATTCCCATAAAACTCAAACAGATCTTTATATTCATGTCTTTTCTGAGCCTCCTCCTGTTGTACTTTTTCCCTTCTAAACTCAGCAAAATTGCTTTCAAGAGCACATGAATGAAAGGAGCAGGGGAGCATGATGCACTTTCTACAGGAAATCAATATCTACTAAAAGTATCCCACACGAAATACCCTGAATGAAGCATTTCTAGTCTCAGTGGAAGCCTTTGAGGAGCTCACAGGACTTTGGCTCTGAAGTCTCCTGGGGATCATTCCCAAAGGGAAAGGTATTTTTCTTTCACGCAGTGACTTTGCTTAAATTGTGTGCTGCAACTAATATTTAGATCTTCTCTCAGGTAGGTATGCTGAGATCTACATAACGCTGCATTCACATAACCATGAGAGAAGACTCAGAAGGAAAATTTTAATGCCCAAATGGTTGAATAAAGGCCAATACTTCAGTGGTTGTAGGTGGCTGCTGAATGTCACCAAAAGTAGAGAACTCACAAGGAGAAAATGAGTGGATACTTCTATCACAAACACATGTAGATTTATGGAGAATTTAAAGTGTCAGGATGATTTCTCTTCTGATGATGCCTCTGGTTTTCATAATGGGCAAAATATAGTCAATAATATTGTAACAACTATGTGTGGTGCCAGGTGGGTACTAGACTAGTCAAGGGGATCAATTCATAAATTATATAAATGTCTAACCACTAAGCTGTAGCCTGAAACTAATATAAAATAACATTGAATGTCAACTGTAATAGAAAAAGAGAAAACAACGAAAAAAGGGAAATGTGCCACTTGGATATGCTACCACATGCACAAAACTGAACTCAGCATCTCTTCTCACCCTGCCACTGGCTCCATAATCAAACATACAAATGTTTAGATGAGAAAATATAAGAATAAACATAATAAATGGGATATGTAAAGTTTATAAAGCAGACCTACATAACAAGAAATACTGAAGGTTGTTCTTTATCTGAAGGCAAATGATAACAGATAGAAATGTGTATCGGCACAAAAAGAATGAAAATCATCAGAAATGGAAATATCTGGTCAAATACACAAGACTATTTTGCTGTCAATTTCTTTAAAGTGCATATGACTTTAAAGCAAAATATTATCTTATTGGCTTTATTTCATCTTAATGTCATCATTTTATATCATTTAAAAAAAAATTTAGTCACCATGCTATACATTACATCCCCTTGTTTTGTATTGTCTTAATATAATTTTATATCATCTGTTCACTTTATAATTTATGTAGATTTAATACGTAGGAAAACAATAGCATAAAGAACAAGCAATAGGCATAAATGGACCTTCCAGTTCCAAGTTTTCTATACTTTATGTGTATTGGTATAATATTAACTCTAAGTAGATTGTGAAAACTAGGAATTGTATTTTAATAATCCCTAGAGCTACCACTCAAAATCATGATAGTGCAAAGAAAAATAGTTTAAAAACTAATGGATAATTTCAAATTGCATTTTGATCAATAATAAGAATAGCAAACATTTATTGACTGCTTTCTATATGCCGTTACCTAATATAATCTTTAGAATAATCCTATGAAGCTGACAGTATTATTTTTCCCATTTTACAAATGAGGAAAATAAGAAATAAAATAATGTTTGCAAATTTATAACAGGATTAGTGCCAGAGCTGTCAGACTACAACATATACTTCTTATAAAACAAATAAAAACATTTACATTTATTTTTTTTATTTTTTTTATTTTTATTTTTTTTTTTCTTTAAAGATTTTTATTGGGGAAGGGGAACAGTGTGTAGTTTCAGGACATTTTTCCAAGTCAAGTTGTTGTCCTTTCAATCTTAGTTGTGGAGGGTGCCATTCAACTTCAAGTTGCTGTCTTTTCAGTCTTAGTTGTGGAGGACGCAGCTCAGTTCCAGGTCAGGTTGCCATTGCTAGTTGCAGGGGGCGCAGCCCACCATCCCTTGCGGGACTTGAGGAATTGAACTGGCAACCTTGTGGTTGAGAGCCCACTGGCCCATGTGGGGATCGAACCGGCAGCCTTCGGAGTTAGGAGCACGGAGCTCCAACCTCCTGAGCCACCAGGCCGGCCCCTACATTTATTTTTTTAAGTAATGGTAATAGCTAGACATTAAAATTACAAATCTCTCTTCTACCAAACCCCAGTTCTATTCCCCAAAAATAGCCCCTACTGACAGTTTTGTATATTATTATAGAGAAAGTTATGCAAATACCAACACATAGATTTTTATAACAAAAATGCAAGCATTCTTTTATATAGGTCATTTTTTCCTCCTAGTGGCTTTTGAAATCTTTTCATATGCATATGTAGCTACCTCATTCTTTTAATGGCTGCATTCCATTCCTGTGTATGGATGCAAAAAAATCTATATTAAACATGGCCACTACTGATAGAAAATTAGGTTGTTTCCAGTTTTTGCTGTTATACAATACAGCAAAAATACAGGATGTTTTTGCAGTTCACATCCTTGCCATGCCATTTATAAACATATATGTACAATTAATTTACAACAATGGAATTAATGGGTCGAGAAGTCTGTACATTTTATATTTTGATAGACATTGCTAAATGACCATTCATTGATTTTATCAATGCTTATTTCCAAAACCAGATTCTAAGAGTATGCAGAACCTATGATTTTAATTACTATTCAACCTCCCTTTTAAGAACATTGAAATTTTGGTTCTGGTATATTTTGAGTTAACAAGAGTTTTATATTTATATGTGGTCAGATCTATTGATTTTTCTTATTTCCTTTATTGTCTTTAAAGAAAAACATTCTTTTCCATCCCAATAAAAAATAAATATTCATCTCTATATTCTTATAATATTTTTTATGGTTTCACATTTTACATTGATCTCTTTACACTGTTGTTTCATGTAAGTAGGGAGATTTTGTTGCAGAGTCAGTTTTCCAATCACACACTTTGAAAAATATATTCCTTCCCCAATGGTTTGCATTTTTCCCTTTATTATACACGAATGATAATTAGTATTAATACTAGATACTCATAATTTGAAGTGGGGTTCTGGTTTCATGAGTTTCCTATAAGGGCTGTACAATAGACAAATGGAAAACAATAGCTAGGCAAGCCATCTACATCCCGCCCCACGAAAAGCAGTTTTCCTGATAAGCTGTACTGAAGCATGTGGCCTCACTTTCTACTTCTTCATCTAAAACAGCCAAATAGCAAACTGAGTCCGCTTACCCAACCAGCCCATGGATAAATACCACGAGCCTGTCCTGAGCCATCAAGCCTTGGCTCTGACTTCTTTTGTTCTTGAAATGGAGCCAAAATACAAGCCTTTAAGGTCCAATAACCTCTTCTCCCACCAGTAATATGTGGCTGCTGCACTAAAAAGTCTGTAAGATATTGAAGTACTTAAGGAAGATATTTAGTTGGCATTTTTCTCCACTTCATCACTGATAAACAGCTTAGCAAACTAAAATTTCCATTGCATTAGTGGCAATGCCCAGCATGGTGGCAGTGCCCAAAAGGAGCTAGTGGAAGGAACAGCTGCTCCTAACAAAGGATCTGTGTCCAGTGGGAAAGCGCAGGAGTAGAAGCAGTATCCAATGAGGTTCTAGAATGTACTGCAATGCCTGACAAGGATAACAGTAATATGTAGCCTGATATGAGACCACATTTCCTGGCAAGGTGTTGAGCCAGGGGGTATATGGGAACCACACCAGGCAGGGGCATACCCCAGGGGCAGTGATAGTCAAGAGAATTTACCCCTGTGCCCAGCAGAAGTCACAGGAAAGCTCTCTAGAACTATTCCGACTCCTTTGGGGTACACCCAGAATTATTTGGGGGAAATGTGGACTTTTTAAGGCTTTACTGCATAATAACTTAAGAGTAACAGCCATTAGATTTAGCTTAAACCTGTTTACATGCCCCTCGGAAGAAGACTCAAATGCTAGAAAGGATCCTATTTAAATATGTTTAACAGTGTTTCAAAATACTTATTACCATGTTTCCTGAAAAATGAGACCTAATCTGCTGGGCATCCTGCTATCCCAATAATAGGAATTCAGCAACTGATCGCAACTCTTATTTTCTGTTGGTTTCTGGAAGTCCAAACCCAAATTTATAGCCCAAATATTGTACCTGAGCTGTCATTCATGGTTCAAAGTTATGGTCCTTTTTTTTTTTTAATGTGGTCATGGCTTTCCATTTTTATTCGTATTTTCCTAATACTGTTTCCTTATTTCTTTGCATCGTCTACCACTGTTTTATGGCATGTATTCTGCCTACACCTCTGCCACAGATCAAATGGCCAGAGATCCCCAGGATTCTTCTTTTAGTCTATTCATTGCATTCATTCTGTTCATTCATCTCTTTTTTCCATAAAATAGATTCAATCCCTACTCTCCTATTAAGGACTTTAAGTTATTGAAACTGATTGTTGCAAATACCCATTTCTCCTATTTGTGATCAAGAGTGACTAAGAAGGAAAGTAAATTAATAAAGAAGTGTATAATACATTTATACTTTGTGTATTATATGTTGGGGACTTGATATACCACTCCTCCCAGGAAGGCTAGCACGCGTGCACACACAAAATTTTTTAAGAACATTGTTAATGGAATTTAAGCAATCCATGGAAGAGATGCATGAAGTCAAGACCTTCTCAAAACTCCTGAGGTAAGATCTCCATTCAGTTTCCTAAACTTACTTCTAAATCTTAATGTAAACACCAGATCATATGAGCATGTTTAAAATTCTTTTATGAAATAGAATATTTCTTCATTCTTTTCTCTAATCCAGAAAAGTAATTACTTCATGCAGCTTGTGAACCACACTTGCATGCATGAATGGGGAATGAAAAATAAAAATAAAAATAACCGCTTTGCCAAATTAGCAGTGTATGTATGCAAAGAAATTCGAAAATTACAGTGATTATTCTGAACATCTGATTCCAAAGGGAATCACATCCAAGTAATAGAAATAGTTGAAGATAAACATCCAAGAGCAAATCAGGTTGACTCCAGCATATATAGTGAATGTCTCTTAACTCCATCTACATTGCTACTACCCCATCCCTGCAAGTGACCGTGGACATTTACCTCGACCATGCAATCGCCTCCTAATAGGACTCCTTTCTTCCTTATATGTTCCTTACAATCCATTCTCCAGAGAGAATAGGGAGTGAGTTTTCCAACATAAATTGGATCATATCACTCCCCTGCTTAAAACTCTCCAGTGGCTTCCTACTGCACTTAGATAAAAATCCAGACTCCTTATCATCCATAAAATGCCCTTTAAGAGGGTGGTCCTGCCTGTTTCTCTGACCAAATCTCATAAACTTCTTTCTGTTTCTCACTCTGATGTTTTCCTCACACACACAAAAAAAGACATGCATTTGTCAAAACTTGCAGAAATGTACACGTAAGAAAGTAAATTTTTCTGCATATCAACTATAATTTTAAAAATGAAAATGTTTCTATGAATACCAAAAACAACTGGAATTTGCCATTTTTGAAAGATATTTGAAATAACATCAGAAATTCAAAGAGCCTGGAACAGCACTGCTAGTTGCACCCCATCCATTTTGTTTTTTTCTTTTCTTCCTCAGTAGGAGAACTCTAATTTTATTCAGGGTGAAAATATAGCCAGCTTAAAAACTCCATTTTCCAATTTCCCTTGAATCTAGAGGTTGCCAATTATATGTGAGAAAAAACGTTAGGCAGGAAATCCCTTTTTATCCTTCTGTACTTCTTCCTTCCCATTCCATGGAATCAGGCACTTGAGGTGCAGCTCCAGAAATCATTTGGGGCCCATGGAAGAAAAGAAGAGAGAATTGCAAAACCTCAACCTTGACACTGAGTCATTAAAACAAGAACAACTACATAACTTTGGGCTTTTTTATTTAAGAGGATGAGCCCATATGACACTGGACCAGGGTCTCTTCAGGCAGCTAGGGAATTTCCAACTAGTATAGACAACGGGGAATAGTGACCCTGCATCTCTCACCTGTGAACTTCACAGGTGCTGCTCAGCCCCTCTGCCCTTAGGCTAGAGTGGGCTGGAGTTGGTTATTCCCCTTCTCCTATGGGGAAGACTAGAGGAGGTTGACGTTGAGTATTTCCCTTCCTCCAGGTCACTTGGGCTATGGTTAAATAGTTTCTCCTGAGGGCAAACCTTGTTAAGAACAGAATGGTCCAGCACACTTATATTTCAAAATGGCTCCTCCCCACCTCCACCATTGGCAACAGGAGGGGATTTTTCTCTGATATTTACTGTGAGAACTTGGTAGAGCTCCAGGAGGTAAAACTCACAAAAGCATACCCTCCCCCACAATGACTGGGTCCTCTGGTGTTTTTATCTCTCAGACTTGTCCACACTGAGCCTCCAGCAATTTGTCAATTAGATTTCAGGTTTCCTAACCTGACACTAATTCCTGTGAAGGTTGATGCCTGAGGGCTTCTGCACAGGTAGGTTGTGATTTTCTGGAATCTGCTGTCAGTCTCTCTAATTTGGGGGACAGCAGTTTGCCCTGTGACTTCACTTCTGTTATGGATCCAAGAAGAGTTGTTGATTTTTCAGTTTGTTTAGCTTTTTACTTGTTGGGACAGATTGACAAGTTTCTTACATACTGGACTGTAACTATCTAACAAAATATGTATGAAATATTTATGGGGTAAGTTATAGATTTATAAAATATAATAAGACCTAAATGAAAGGAGAGCTATTCCAAGATTATGGGTGAAAAAGACTTGATATTATGATCATTGAAATCTTAAATTCAATGCAATTACAATCAAAATCCTGATAAGATTTTTCATAGAACTTAACAGGAAACTTAAATTCATATGACAAAAGTTAATGGGCTAAAAAGAGCCAAGACAATATTGAAGAAGAATTATGTTGATGGGACTTGACTAACTAGATATCAGGTCTTAATAAAAAGTTATAGTAATTCTAGATGCAAATTTCCCACCGTGAAAATGATAGATACTTGTAACATTTTCGAACAAGCCTACCCAAGGTGTGGGAAATGTGATTTCAGTTGCTTCTGTAAAGCTTGGAGCTAGACCAAGCAGGGGAGCACTGTTTCTGTTAACAGCTGGTTCCTGCTCATTTGCAGATACTATTGGAACCCAAATCAGTTCCTTAGCCAAACACATGGTAGAGAAACAGACTCTGAAGTCTGACTCAAATGTTTTATTAGTAAGGAATGGCCAATAAGATTAAGATGAATATTAACCATTGGAAAAGCTTATACTCCAACAAATCAGATATTTGGTTTGCAAATGTTTTCAATGTCATTATTTGAGTAAATTTAAATTGTGTTATGTTTGTGGTATGAAATAAAGAAATTATCTCAAAAAAAAAGTTATAATAATTGATGGAGGGACATATATCAATAAATTAAAGAGTCTAGAAACTAAAATGTTTAATAAATAGTGGCATTATATAATGTTGGGACACGTGATTATCCATATGAAAAAGATATAATGAGACTCCCTTCCTCACACCATACACAGAAATATTATAGATTTATTAGAGACCTAAATGTGAAGAACCAAACCTTAAAACATCTATAGGAAAATATTCTTATGTTCTTTGGATAAGGAATGATTTCATTGCTATGTCTCACACACACACACACACACACACACACAAAAAAAAAAGCCGTAAAAGTTTAATTTGAATGGCCACATTAAAACTAGAATGAAAGGCACAATTGCAAGCACCACAAACAAAGTGAAAAGGCAAGCCAAAAACTGGGTAAAAGTTTGAGTATTATTTACAGCAGTATGAACTCATGGATATTTTCAATTCAGTGCATTATAACCCATTATTATCGTTATTTAGTTTATTGCTCAAATTGCCCCAGACTTGAGCTAGCTTCTATGTCTTTCAATCCAACCCATCATTCTTTGAGACCTGTTTGCTCTCACTGGAAAATAGTATTTAGAAACTTAGATCTGTGCACTTAGTGTATCAGTACTATTTTGAACAAGAAAACATAGAAGCAACTTAACTATCTTTCAGTTGAATACAAACCAACATATAAAATGCATGAACTAGATCTACTAGTATCAACCTAGGTTAATCTCACATTATAAAGTTGAGTATAAAACAAAAAAAGCTAGTTGTGCAATGAAATATACAGTATATTATTATTCATTCAACTATTTAAGACCTACAAAATAATAGTATAATTTATGAACACATACATGGCAATGACAGAGAGACAACAGCTCCTGATTTCCAGGAGCTGATCTGGCACTCCCAGCTAGGTCATGGTGTTCTCCTATTCACCGTAAACAATTTTACAGAGCACCAACGTCAGACAAGGCCACTCTGACTATGGTAGATTAAAACGAAAACACAACTACTCCATAATTATATCTGAACACTAACAGAAGCAGGAACACCGTCCAAACCGCAAAGGCGACCATATCCTATCAGGATAGGCGACCCCCTATCCTGGCTGGTATAAGTGCTATGGCTGCTTAAGCAATTACAACCTTAATATTGTTCTAAGCCTCCCTCCTTCTCCATGAGATTTACTAAAATCATAGAATTTACTCCTTATAGAATTATCCCAGTTCTTGCTGTCGTCCAACCCAGAGCAAAGACTGTTTATTTCAACGCTTCTCGGGATCATCCAACACAGACCTCAGTCCTACGTGGAGTCCTTTCTGCCACCACCCTATTGAGACACCCCTGGTTCTTCCTGGTGTGCATTCGACTACAGGTGTGTTTCTCGTGGTCTTTGGAAGGAGGGCGTTGGCCATAGCAAAAGTATTTTTAAACTACATAAGAATAACATACCCAAACTTTAGGATAGGTCTTACATCTAAAGAGGTAGAAAGGGGGAAGGTCTGAGGCAGAGAGAAGGGACACTTTAGGTGTATTTCAATGTTTTACTTCTTTCAGAAGAGAGAAATCTAAAAGGTATATGACAAAATAGATGTATGTCTATTTATATTCAGTGGAAGGAATACAGTAATCTCTTTTATTAGTTACTCTGTTTCTTCCTTTAATATTAATTGTAATGAAATACACATACTATAAAATTTACCATCTCAAGCATTTTTACCATCTCAAGTGTACAGTTCAGTGACATTAAGTACATTCACATTGTTGGCTACCACCACCACCATCCAACCATGGAATTCTTTTCATCTTGCAGAACTGAAACTGTTCTTATTAACAATTCCCCATTTCCCTCTTTCCCTGGCCCTGGCAACCACCATTCTCCTTTAGGTCTCTATGAATTTGACTAATCTAGTTATCTCATATAAGTGGAATCATACAGTATTTGTCCTACTTCTAGACACAATTAAAATATATCATTATTTAAATCAGGATTTCTCTGAAATAGAATAAAAGCCTAAAGTCTCCCCCATAACACCCTAGAGGACACCAATTTTAACTTTTTAAAAAATGTTTAAGTGTTTGTATTTAATACATACTCTTCCAGACTACATGTAGAGGGCTCTGATGGGACAGACACTCCCCTTGGCTTTTGCATCTTATCTTTGCACTACTGTTAAATTATAACTGATGTCACAATTATCTGTCTGTTCCACTAACAGACCCTGCCCTTCGTAATGGGGATAGTACCTTATTTCCCTTTCACTTCCAATATCAAGAACAGTAACTGACCTATAACACACACTTAATACATCTGTATTGAATAAATAAACTATTCTCATAAGACTGCTTGATTGTGATTTGAAACAGACTTCAAATGAATGACTTGAAGAATTCTTTTTGAAATATATGGTCCGTTCCAAATCATCAGTTTCAAGTTATCCTATTTAATTTTCTTTGTTGCCTTTAGAGTAACCTCAACTCTTTTCACAGCTTTAGTGACACAAGAAAATTCCTCTTACCTGCAAAGACAAGCATGCATGTGACTGATCACCGTTCCCCCCACACAGCCTGATCTGCTGTATCAAGCATTTGGAACGCGAAGTAGGTTTCAGGCAGCTGTCATTGAAGAGATGTTATGGCTGTTGAAGTTGTGCCTCTTACCACGTCACCATAGCCATAACTCAGGCAAAGCCGACAGAAATGACTTCTTGGACAAAAGGCTTATCATTCACTAACTATTTTAAGGCAATTCCTTCCTTTATTCTCCTAAGCCCTCCATCGCTCGGGAAATCAAGGAAGAAAAATTAATTATAATGGATCACAAACTCAAACTCAGGGGGAAATAGAAAATAAATGAAACAAAACAAAATGCAAAAAGAAATTTCATGAACTTTGACTAATTAAACACATCCGTAAAAATGGGCCCAAATCTAGTCTGTGTCTGAGATCCAGGAATGTGGATCCTTTGAAGGTCACGTACTTTGAATGGAGAAGGCGGGAGCTCCTCCCCCTGGTTTGATGTCTGACGATGGATCATTCCCATAACTTGCAAACACTCATGTTCCTCAAGTGGAAACATTATCTACCTTAAAGGGATGTTATCTGATTAAATGAGAAAGGTAATGTCAGCATTTTTCATATACAGGCATATCTCATTCTATCATGCTTTCTTTATTGCACTTCGCAAATATTGCTTTTTTTTTTTTTCCAAATTGAAGGCTGGTGGCAAAGCCTGCCTTGAGCAAGTCTGTAAGTATCATTTTCAACAAGCTCATAAAATGGTTAGCATTTTTTAGCAATAAAGTATTTTTAATTAAGATGTGTACTTTGGGGCCAGCCCAGTGGCTCAGGCAGTTAGAGCTCCGTGCTCCTAACTCGAAGGCTGCCGGTTGGATCCCCACATGGGCCAGTGGGCTCTCAGCCACAAGGTTGCCAGTTCAATTCCTCGAGTCCCGCAAGGGATGGTGGGCTCTGCCCCCTGCAACTAAGATTGAACACGGCACCTTGAGCTGAGCTGCCACTGAGCTCCCAAATGGCACAGTTGATTGGAGTGTGGGCTCTCAACCACAAGGTTGCCGGTTTGACTCCTGCAAGGGATGGTGGGCTGCGCCCCCTGCAGTGTACAACAGCAACTGGACCTGGAGCTGAGCTGCGCCCTCCACGACTAAGATTGAAAGGACAACAACTTGACTTGAAAAGTCCTGGAAGTACACACTGTTCCCCAATAAAGTCCTGTTACCCTTCCCCAATAAAATCTTAAAAAAAAAATATGTGTACATTGGGTTTTTTTTTAGACATAATGCTATCACACACTGAACAGTACTTACAGTATAGTGTAAACATAGCATTTATATGCACAAGGAAACCAAAATCATGTGATTTGCCTTATTGAGATATTTGCTTTATTGCGGTGGTCTGGAACCGAACCTGCAATATCTCGAGGTATGTCTGTTCTGTAATTTACTCTACAAATAAAATTACGTATTCATTACAAGAATCTATCAAAGAAATATGTGAAGTCCAAGAAGAGGGCATATCCTAGGGTGAAAGAATGAGTTGAATGCAGATTTCTATATGTTTAGGAACATCGACTTCTTTCGTGACAAAGCACTTTCACCTCAGTTTTCTGTGTTTCTCTAAGAAAATCAGGAGAAAAAAATGGTGATATTTTTAGACTACGTGCCCCTAAATTACAAAATGCCCAAAAGATAACTCACTGAGCTAACAAGTCTAACATTCAGAATTCAGCAGGCTCTCCATACGGTTCTATTGTTCTCTATTTCTTCAGTCAGCTCCTTTGCCCACTCCTCATGGTGACTGTATTAAGATTTTTACATGCTCTTCAACCAAACCAGCACCCCCAGAAACCTCCCTCAATCTCAGCAGACAGCCTCACAGAGAAATTGGAAGCAAACAGAGAGGATCTTTCAAATTCCCAACACCTGCTTTCAAACATACACCCTATCTACATCTCTTCCACTCTGCTTCTCAATTCCTCTTAAAGCCAGCTTCCGTCTTCCTGGGTAAGGTCAAATCCTCTGTGTATATACTTAGCCCATTTTCTCAAAAATCATATGTTATCAACTATATCCATTCGCTTCTATGTCTTCTAACTTATCATCTCTGCTTATATGCCAAACCTGGTCATTCAAATATGCTGAATCTTATTTTTAAAAATCTCCAACCTATTTCCCCCTTTTAATTACAGCTCTGTCTCCTTCCTCAGCCACCATTCTGAAAAGAATTGTCAGCACTGTCTCAATTTCCTCGTTTCTCACTTATTCCATAACCCACTGAAACCTTGCTTCTGCTCTCAACGGCCCATCAAACTACTGAGCTAAGGGAACCAATGACATCTAATAGAGATTCTTTGGACCCTCCAGGTTACCCAGCCTCTCAGCAGCACTTTATGGAGTTAACCCCTTTGTTCTCGTTTTTGTGATATATCCCTCTCCTGGGTATCTATCCTCCAACACTTCAGAGCAGGCTTTTAGTTTATCCTTCCCTGACTCACATTGAAAAGTTGGACTTTGTCAAGACCATCCCAGGCTCCTTCTCTTCTCCGTTCTTTCTTCTACACAAAACCAGCCCCTCGCATGTTTTCACTCATCATCCATATCTTGACCACTTAGGTGTGTGCCTATCTAGATCACACCTGTGTATGTGACTTGACATGTCCATTTGGTTCTCTGCTGCAGGTTGGAGTTTGGGGGGTAAGATGTTTCGGAGAGCTCAATGCCCTGTGAAGGGAAGGAGAAGGAGGGAGGACTGGTCTGAGAAAGAAGCTGAACTTCATCCAGGTTCCTTTGGTCACCTCAGCAGGGGGCTCTGGAACAAGCCGCGCCCATCAGAGTGTCCTGCTTCACTCAGTCACTGTTGTGGGCTGTCCCTGGAAGGGCACGACCTCTGGTGAGGCAGCTGTCATGGCTCAGCTGACGAAAGCCGGTGGCTCTCTGCTGACTGCCTCCCTCCCAGCTGGAAGCATGTCCTTCCTTGAAGAGGAATCTTGGTGACACGTTTTTCTCATCTACTACCATCTCTCAGACATTTTAACTTCAAAGCAAAGATCGGACTTGTCTCCCCCAAACCTGTTCCTTCTTCAGTACGTCTGCCCTCTGGAAATAACAGCCCCATCCATACTGCCCACCCCCCATCCATACTGCACACACCAGAAGCACACTAGTGATCCTAACAACACCTTCACCGTCACCCTCTGCCCTTACCGTAATCCTAGTCCTGTCTCTCCTCAGCAATTGCAACAAGTAACTGGCCTCCCCACGTGCCTCTCAGGCGCTTCTAGCCCTTTCTGACCCAGAGAGTGATCTTTTTAAAACACAAATAAATACATATATTCCCTCTTAACTTGGCTTCCCATTGCTTTTAGGATGAAGGTCAAAAAAAATCTTTTAATAGAGTCACAAGGTCCTGCATGATCTTGTCCCTTCCTCCTACAGTAAAAGTACCAGCTACATGAGCTGTCATTCGGGTCCTGGAAATACGCAATGCTTCTTCCCATCTCAGGCTCCTTCATATTCTCTTTTCTCTTCCTGAAATGGTCTCTCCTCTTCCTCACTGAGCCCAGCTAACACCTACTATTCTTCAGATCTTGGTTTTATCTCTTTTCTAGTTGAAGTTTTGTGGGGTTTTTTTTTAACTTTTATTAAATTTATTGGAGTGACATTGCTTAGTAAAATTACATAGATTTCAAGTGTACTGTTCTATAATACATCATTTGTCTATTGCATCTCGGCTTTGATGTCATTTTCTCAGAGAAGTTTCTCTGACCCTCCAATTGCAATGGTAACTAATAGTGTACAGTTGATCCTCGTTACCTCTGGATTTTGTACTCACTACAATTTATTTGTAACCTGAAAAAATCAATGCTCACAGAGCTTTTGCTGTCATTCCAAGACATGCATAGAATAAAGTGTGTGTCACCTGACACATACTTTCCCAGCTGGGGTCAAACAAGGTGACACCTGCCATCTTGTTTCAGCTCTCAAATCATAAAGGTCTATTTATTGCCAAGTTTTCACATTTTTGTGCTTTTTGTTGGTGATTTCGCTGTTGAAAATGCGCCAGGATTGCTAAGGTGCTGTCTAGCGTTCCTAAGCACATGCGCTTCACAGAGAAAATACATGTGTGTGAGACGTTTCATTTAGGCATGAGTTCTGGCACTACTGGCCATGAGTTCAGCATTAATGAATGAACAATATATGGTAACTAAGGTACCTCTAAATAGAAGCACATATAAAACAAGGTTATGTATTGATTCCTGACAAAAACAATGTTGTGACCAGAGGCTAGAAGGAACCAAACCCTATATTTCTTCCAGGAGCAAGGACTCAGCATTCATTAATTCAGTGCTCACAGTGACTTTATCAAACAGAACTACCATAAAAAGTAAGAATCTGTGGCATTTATTTTTTATTATCTCCCTCCCTACAGAATGTAAGCTCCAAATGTGTAGGAACAACCTGGCTTTGAAAAAAAAAAGGTTTTTGATTTTTCAATTACAGTTTACATTCAATATTATTACGAGCTTCAGGTGTACAGCATAGTGGTTAAACATTTATATAACTTATGAAGTGATCCCCCTAGTAAGTCTAGTACCTACCTGGCATCATACATGGTTATTACAATATTATTGACTATAATCCCTGTGCTATACTTTACATCCCCTTGACTGTTTTATGACTTCCAATCTATATTTCTTCATCCCTTCACCTTTTTCACCCAGCTCCCCAACACTTCTTCCATCTGGCAACCATCAGTTTGTTCTCTCATCTATGAATCTGTTTATTTTTTTGTATCCCACATATAATTAAATCATATAGTGTTTGTCCTTCTCTGTCTGATTTATTTCACTTAGCATTTCACTCTATGTCCACCATGTAGTCACAAATGGTAAGATTTCATTCTTTTTTATGGCAAGTAATATTCCATTCTCTCGTTAATTATAGCTGTATTATTGATACAGGGCCTTGGACATAGCACAAGTTTGATAAATATTTGTTTTGAGTGAGTGAAAATGAATAGCATCTTTCAATAGTAAGGCCACATTCTTTTACAACATTTTACTAGAAAACCAGGACCATGGATCTCTCTGTGACATGCAAAGCTCACCTGATAAATATTTCTTGCTCTCTTAAAAAATGCTAATTGCTGTGGTCTGAATGTTATGACTCTCCCCCCACCAAAAAAAAAATTCATAAATTGAAAACCTAATGACCAAGGTGGTAGTATATTATGAGGTGAGCCCTATGGGAGATGACTAAGTCCTAAGGGTGGAGCCCTCATAATTGGGATTAATGTTCTTATGAAAGAGACCCTGCAGGGCTCCCTTACCCCTTCCACCATGGGAGGATACAATGAGAAATCTGCCATCTGGAAGAGGGCCCTCACCCTGACCGTACTGGCATCCTGATCTCAGACTTCCAGCCTCCAGAACTGTGAGAAATAAATTTCTGCTCTTCGTAAGCCACCTAGTCTATGGTACTTTGTTATAGTAGCCTGAATGGACTGACATACTAATGCATGACTTGAGGAGGAAATATATTTGTGTTGAAAGAATGTTAAACCAGGAAACAGGAGACCTGCATTCTAGTCCGCCTTTGGTGGCAACTGACTGCATGAAAAAGAAGCCCTCTCCACCTGAATCTTTGTTTCCTCATCTATAAAATAAAATAGACTTTGAGTCCCTTGCCAGCTCTGAGATTTAAGCTTCCATATTATCTTTGCCAATCAATTCAACCGTTTTTCCATCCTGCTGCTAAAAGGTGACTCTGACCTAGTATGTAATCCCAAAAGAGCAGAGACTTTGGAGGTTTTGCTGTATTGTATTACCAGAACACAAGTATGTTCAGAGAATGTATAAATGAATCTGTCCCTGCAAATCCAGACTTCTAGCTCACAATATTCAACTAAACCCCTTTTCTAGTTGCAGACAATTTAAGAGCAGTTTGGAAGATGTGTCACTATATTCAGATACCAGTTTGGGATGTTGTTATTAATAATCTTGCAAAACAAGATTTTTCGTTATTTAGTTTTCTAATGGTATAAGCACTACATGTTTTCTAGACAATTTGGCAAATACGTAAGGGAAAACACAAAGGTCATTTAATAAGTTATTATCCAGAAATAATAAATATTAACATCTGAATATATGTTCTGCATTTTCTTTTCTAGTTTCCCTAGTTTTAGTTGCCAATCCATCAGTAATCCATTTTTGTATTTGTTCAATAAATTCTTTCTAATAGTTAACCAGCAGCATTGATTGAATAATAAAATACACAAATATCGGTTAACTACTCCACATGTACCCAAGTTAATTCCTCACCTCCTTCTGCCTGTCCAAACAACTTCCTCCCCGTCAACATTCTCCCTGTGACCCAAGACAGAATCCTAGAAATTATCCTCCCATTTCCCAGTGCTACTTATTACATCCAATAGATATCCAGGTCATCTTGAAGATTGCCTTAGTAAGCAAAACAACCTAATTGCCGTTCTTCCTAAGTCTCCAAGCCTGTCTCTCCATACTCTCCCACCTTCTCTCCAATATCAGCTGGGGCCAGATAAACCTGCTTCTGGTTCCCCGGTTGTGTCATGCCTGCCCTGGGTCCTGGGCCTCTGCACCTGCCACTGGCTCATTTTGGAAGGCCTTTCAGCATCCCTTCACCTAGTTACCTCCTGCTTGTGCTTCAGGCCCCACTCAGCTCAGCTATCACCTCCACAAGGAAAACTTCCTTAACCCTGAAAGCTGGGTTAAGAGTCCTTCTTTTTCTTTGTGATGCCTTCATTATTCCACTGATAGGATTCATACTTTCTCAGTTTATCTTGTCTGTCCCCATAAAAGACTGTAAGTGTCTGGACATTATAGGATTTCTCATATTCATGGTTGTATCTCCTAAACTTTGCACAATGTCATACAGGAAGTTGCTCAAAAATGTTCATTGGAATGAATGAAACTTTTTCTCCACTGATTAATAATTCTACCTTTATGATATGCTTAAGGTTATATGCGCTGAGGTCTATTTCCTGATCCCATTTTGTTTAAGCTATGTCTGCTTATCCTTGCACCAGCATCACATTATTTTAATGTACTATGGTTTTATGATGCATTTTAATATCTAATAGACAACCTCCCACACATTACTCCCATTTGCTCGTCTGTTTAGTCAGTTAGATGGCCTTGAGAACTACGTTAGAGTTTTTTAACTTTCTGTAAATTTCCTTTGGTGTTTTAATGGGATTGCATTAGACCTAGAAGGAAAACTATCTCATCTGCAAATAATACTTTTATCTCTTCCCCTAAAATTTTATAGTTCTCATTTCTGTTACTTGGGTTCTGCACTGGCTAGAACTTTGGGGAATAATCAATGTAGTGGTGATGGCAACTATCTCCGGGAATGTCTCTTACTACCTAGATCTTACGAGTATTTTAGGATAGAAAATACATAAGAAAGACTAAGTTAGTACAGTACTACATTAACTAACAAAACTATTTGCAGGAAAAAAAAAGAGGAGCCTAATCTATCTAAATGGTTTTTTTATCCTAAGGGCTCTGATATTCCTCCAGAAACATATAAAAACTCAGAGTCCCAAAATAAAATATCTAAGAGCAGCTAAGCTTCTCATCCCTCTTCAGATTTATCTTTTTTTATCATCATTGACCCAAAGGAAGAAAACTTTGTATGACCTTGACAAGAATGATTAAGGGATATTGCCAAGTTGTAGCTTTGTTTTGTTTTGTCTTGTGTCGTCTTATTCTAAGAGTGCAAGCTGCAGTTCAATTTGTCCACAGCCTTTCTGGAAAGATGGAAGCCCATCCTCAATCTTTGCTTTTGAATAACTTACAAAGTCAAACTATCATTTATTGAACTCTTAGCAAGTACAGGAACCATGCTGAGTATTCTGTATCCATTGCATCATTTAACATTTTATCAATCAGGGGCTTCCAGAGAACAGAACCAATAGAACAGGTATGATATATGACATATATATATGGATATATATATGTATATACATATATATATATATGGATATATGGATATATATGTTTGGAGATATATATATCCAAAAAAGTGTATACACATTTTAAGAAAGGAAAAAACTGTATTAAAATTGTAATACTCAATATATACTGATAACAAAAGATGACTACAAGCCATGCGCATACATTTTTTGGCACCCCCGATGTGTGTGTGTGTGTGTGTGTGTGTGTAGCACACATTTTATTGCACACATATATATTGCACACATTTTTTACATATAATAAAGATACTTATTTTAAGAAACTGGCTTCCATAATTGTGATGGTCAAGTGCACAGTTTGCAGGGCAGGCCAGCAGGCTAGAAACTCAGGCAGGATTTCTACGTTAGTCTTGAGGCATAAGTCTTTCTTCGATTTATCTCTTTCCTCTCAGATTTTACTCTAAGCATCAAGGACAAAGCAGGCCACATCTTCCACATTGCATTTGGACATCTCCTTAGTGAAATATCCAAAATCGTCACTTACAAGTTCTCCTTTCCACCCAACAATAGAACATAATATAGACAAGTTCTCTGCCAATTTATAACAAGGATCACCTTTCCTCTGCTGCTTCCACATGTTTCTCATTTCCTCTGAGACATCATCAGAAGCACTTTAATGTTCATATTTCTAGCAACATTCTGTTCATAACTAACTATATGGATATTTTATTTCTAAGACCATAGAAACTTTCACTACAGCTTTCCTCTCTTCTTTCTGAGCTCACGCCAGACTTGCCTTTAATGTCCATTTTCTACCAATGGTCCCTTCAAGGTAATCTAGATTTTTATTAGGTTGATGCAAAAGTAATTGCAATTTTTGCAATTATTTTTAACCTTTTAAACCGCAATTACTTGTGCACCAACCTAATACTATGGAGTGCCTCAAAATTCTTCCAGCCTATACTCATTATCCAATTCCAAAGCTGCTTCCACATTTTTAAGCATTGGTTAAAGCAATACAACACTACCTTGTACCATAGTCTGTATTAGTTTCCTCAGGCTGCCTAAACAAAGTCCTGCAAACTGGATGACTTAAAAGAACAAGAATTTATTCTCTCAATTCTAGAGGCTAGAAATACAAAATCAAGGTGTTAGCAGGGCCATGCTCCCTCTGAAACTTCTAGCAAAGGATTCTTCCTTCCCCCTTCCACCTTCTGGTAGCCTCAGGTGTTCCTGGGCTTGTGACAGTATCCTCGGCCTTCTCATGGCCTTCTCTGTGTCTGTGTGTCTCTATGGTTCACATGGCATTCTCTCTGTGTGTCTATATCTGTGCTCAAATTTACACCTTCTATGAGGACACCAGTCATAATTATATTAGGGCCCACCCTAATATAATATAGATTTTTAATTAAATCTGCAAAAACCCTGCTTTCAAATAATATCACATTCACATGTACCTGGGGTTAGCACTTCAACACACCTTTTTCCAGGGACACAGTTAAGCCCATAACAATTTTTATTTCATCACCAATTTCTGCGGTAGGTTATTATTCTTATTTTCAAATGTAGACACTTAGTCTTAGAGAGGCTAAGGAACTGGCAAAAAGTCATGCTGTTTGTAAATCATAGAGCTGTGACTCACGTCAAGTGTTGGCTGACTCAAACCCCATATTCTATCTTATTGCTTAAGAGACTGTGAATGCTATGCCTAAGAATATCATCAGCAACACCAGACAATGGTTCTTCATGGAACTTAACAAAATCGACCTTTCCCTTTATTAAAACAGTGCCCCTTCGCTTTCAGGGTAACTCTGCTTCTTGACAGTCCTCTCATACGGTCCCTCTCATGCTTTCATTGGCGCCAGCTCTTGTGTTTGAGCTCTTGTGTGGTAGTGCCCCAGGATGAGTCCTTTCTCTGTAAGTGACCACTCTCGCACTGCTCTTGGTTAGCGACATTAAACACCCTCTCTATGCCAGCACCCCTCACACATACAACCGTGGCTCTGATCTCTCTCCTGAACACAGGACTTGTATTTCCAATCGCCAGCTTGAGGTCTCCCTTCACATGTCTAATAAGTTTCTCTAACTCAACATGGTGATACCACTCAAGGTTCTTATTGAAAATAAACAAATTTTTATCCTGATCATTTAGGCAGATGTGGTATTTGAAAGGGTATGCAGTAGCTGGCAAAATACCTCGGAGAATAAGAAAACCAACTTGAGGGCTAATAACCCTTGAGGGGCAGTGCCCAGATCATACTGTGAAACTACTCAAGGGGGATACGGCTACAACCATTGCTGTGCTCAGACACTGTGCCTGATATCTCTGCTATTGCTGCCTCGAAAACCTGGATGAGGTTGCTGACTCCATGGCCCAAATATACGACAATTCAGAGTTTCACAGGTGTGTCTGACTGAGCCAGGGGCACAAGCTGCCCCCCACCCACAAGGGCTACTGGTAAAGCAAGTTTCTGACTTCTGTCTTAGAGAAACATGGATTTGTAAGCAGAGGAAATCCTCAAACATAGGAAGGATGGTACTGAGTGGCTAAAAAGAATGGCAGATGTCCACCATAGTAGCCAAATAGAACTCTCGATTCTCCTCACGCCCCTCCACCAGGTGCTCAAACTCTATACCTAAGAGTCATCCTTGAACCTTCCTTCCCTTATTCACCACATCTAATTTGTCATCAAATCTTCTCACCCCTATCTCTGAAATAGATCCTAGAACGTATCCCTTCTCTGCATCTACAATACCTTAGCTCAAGTCACCAGCTTCCCTCACCTTGACCTCATACTACAGCCGACCAGCTGGCGCTCCCACTTCCACGACCTCTACAGTCCACTCTTCACACAGAAAACAGACTGGTCTTCAAAAAAACAAGGTTGGATCAATTGATTCTCTGCTTTAAGCCCTCTAATGCTCTAGCCCTGGCCCAAATATACGACAAGGTACTACATAACCTGGTCCCTGCCCATCCCTCTAACCCCACCTTATTACCACTCTGCCTTCCCTTGCTGAGCTCCAACCATAATCACACTGGAATTCTTTCCTGTGCTTGGACACAACATACTCTTCCAACCTCAGGACTTTGTACTTGTGATCTCCGCTCAAAGATCTTCCCATGGCTGTATATATATATATATTTTTTTTTTTTGGTGGTTGGTTTGTTTTATTTTTTGTCTTTCAGGTCTTAGCTCAAATGTTATCTCTTCTGAGAAGTGCCATTCTAAATTAGTCCCTCTGTCACTCTCTGTAATATCCTCATTGTTGTTTTTAATAGTATTTGTAATTATGTGACATTATCTGATTTCTGATTTATTGATGGTCTCTTTCTTTTCTGTCAATAAAGTCACTAGATTGGAAATCCATCCATTTGATCTTCTGCTGTATTTCAGAACATCTAACAGTGCCTGGCAGATGTTAGAGACTTGAGCTACATAGATTGTATTTACACATATATAGAATCGATGTGTTTATCTATGCAGATAGACTGAGAGTATATATATAATATACATTTGTTAAATGAGATAATGGATCACATAAATTACAAAGGCTAGGGACTTGACAACCTTAGAAAGATAAAATCACTGAGCTCTAAGACGGTCAGAAAAGGTTCCAATGAAGTAGTGAAACCTAAGCTTAGCCTTGAAGAATGGGAAAGCTTTGGACTTTCAGTTACTGAATAGGATCCTGGACAAATAGAAAACATGACAGATAAAGATGATTCAATGTACAGATGCCAAATAAGTATATTAAAAGATCACATCATACATCATACCTCCACATCATACATCATCAGGGAAATACAAATTAAAACAAGATACAACTACACACCGATTAGAATGCCTAAAATCCAGAACACTGACAACACCAAATGCTCATGAGGATGTGAAGCTGCAGAAACTCTCATTTGTTGCTGGTGGGAAGGCAAAATGGCACGGCCAATTTGTAAACAGTTTGGCAGTTTCTTATAAAAGGAAATATACTTTTACCGTATGATTCAGCAATCACACTACTTAGTATTTACCCAAAGGAGTTACAACTTATCTGCACACAAAAACCTGCACACAGAAATTCTACAGCAGTTTTATTCATGATTGCCAGAACTTGAATGTCCTTCAAGAGGCAAATGCATAAGTAAACTGACACACATGCACATAATGGAATATTATTTATTGCTAAAAAATGAGCTTTCAAGCCATGAAAAGACTGGAAGAAGCTTAACTCTATAGTACCAAGTGAAAGAAGCCAATCTGAAAAGGCTACATACTGTATGATTCTAACTACATGACATTCTGGGAAAGGCAAAACTATGGAGACAGTCAAAAAGATCAGCGGTTACCAGAGATTGGAAGGGTGGGAGGGAAGAAGGTAGGGCAGTGAAACTATTCTGCATGACACTGTAATGGTGGATATGTCATTACACATTGGTCCAAACCCATAGAATGACCAACACCAAGAGTAAATCCTAATGGAAACTATGGACTCTGGGTGATAATGATGTGTCAATGGAGATTCCTCGATTGTAGCAAATGTACCACGCTGGGTCTAGAAGCTTGGTGGGGAACCACCGTTGGGAAGCCGAAGGTTGGAAGAAACTGAAAGGGAACATGGTCAAACACAGTGGTGACCATCACCTACTTACAACTAGACTCAAGGCCAGTGCTTCTGGAACATCCTCTCATCTGCCAAGATCATTTGCAAGTTCTCAGTGTCAGTCATGTGATAACATATCCTATCCAGGAGGAACCTCAAAGCCCTGTGAACAGCACGTCAGGCTGGGGTCTGGAACTGATGGTCACAACCCCAGTGTGGACGCATAGAGAGCAGAAAGACATAGGCATCAAGAAATAAGGCAAGTGAATCCAGAAACCTAACAGATAAAATCAGGTTGGGAAGGACACAAATGGGAAGCATCAGGCCTACAACCCAAAAAGGGGCAGAAACAGAGGCAGATCTCCAGGAGAGAGGGACAGCCTGGAGCCTCTGGGGGGCACCGTGGAGTGACCTCATGTGACAGTGACGCCCACCTTACCCCCTGCCTGTTCAAGATCACTTGCTTAGCCTTGAAGCCCAGGCAAAGAAGAAGCAACAATACACATTAGCAAACTGAGGAAGAAATCAATCTTTTTACCATTGCAGCCCATCCATATTAATTAAGCTGGTAGTTAGATACAAGTATCTCCCTAAATTGCCACGCTCGTCTTCTTCCAACAGCAGTTCATGACTACAATTGGCACATTAAAACAGCATGGCAACCAGCCTGCATATATTTCTGTATTTTACCACAGTCAGCAAGTTTGAGGAGCTGGATATCTCTTCTCAGCAAGCTTGGGGATAGGCTTATTAAGGAACTTATAAACCCTAAGAACTCTGCTTCAGAATAATCACCCATGGATGTCTTATAGAGTCGGTTGTCTCTGCTCTACATTTTGTGTGGGTTTTTTTTTGGTTTTGTATTTGTTTTAATTTATGGGGGTGACAATTGTTAGTAAAATTACATAGATTTCAGGTGTGCAATTCTGTATTACATCATTTATAAATCCCATTGTGTGTTCACTACCCAGAGTCAGTTCTCCTTCCATCACCATATATTTGATCCCCCTTACCCTCATCTCCCACCCCCACCCCCTCAGCCTCTGGTAACCACTAAACTATTGTCTGTGTCTATGAGTTTTTGTTTCTCATTTGTTTGTCTTGTTCTTTTGTTGTTTTTGGTTTATATACCACATATCAGTGAAATCATATTGTTCTCTGCTTTTTCTGTCTGACTTATTTCGCTTAGTTTTTTTTCAGTCTTGGGAATTTAAATTTTAAATTTCCTTGGTGATTTAACGCACCACTAACCATATTTCTTACTAGCTGCCCCCCCTTTCCAGGCCCTGCACAATTCCCCATCCCAATGTGCTATGGCAATGCAGGCCGGAATCATTAACCGTCTGAAGAAAGAAGCAGGCCATCAGCATCATTGTGTGTTTGTGAGGACATGACAGGCCTGTCACTGTGAGTAAGTCCTTATTTCCTATCTCAGAGGTGTCCTTTAGCATGAACATGGGACCTCTAGTAAGGATAAGGCACACACTCTGTGGCCAGCTGTTGGGGTCCACTTGTACAGAGGGGTCAACACTGGAGAGAGGGGCCTATCCCAACGAGATGGCTCACAGCAGACCAGTAAGGTGAATCATAAACTTCTGTCTGCCCATCTGTAAAACTTACATGTAACAAAGATTACACATTTAATAAGGAAAAGGGAAGAGTACAGCGTAAACAAAAATACAACAGGGGAGAAATGAATTATTCTTTTCATAGTGCAAGTTACATACCCTTTATATCTACCAAAAAAAAAGCAGGAATGGAGATTGTCAAATTAATGGCCCCTGGGTAAGTGAAATTGAAATACTGCCATGCCTCCAGAGAACAGTGGCTGTTTTTTCTTGATCATTGTGTTGTATTACTGCCCCTCCATTCTAGATCATGGGGGTTTACTCTTCAGTGGACTTTTGCAATTCAATTCAGAGTGCAAGCAAGCGTCAACCTCCCTGTCATTTCAAGTAAGAAGTACAATGCTGGGACTTGAAGAAACAATAGAGATTAATAGCAGGGAAGTCCTCCAACACAACTGGAATCTGCATCCCAGAGGTAAAGTCATTAAAGTGTGATATACTTGACAATTTGAAGGGAAAAAAAAGAAAGAAAGAAAAATGTGATGCTGTCTCTTCAGGCAGGAACAAATCACCACCTCCCACACCGGCCTTTCCCTGGGAGCTGAGAAAGACAGTCATAGAAAAAGCTCATCAGCAGAATGGGTGAGAAAAAAATGCCTCAGGTATTGCATTTTCTGTATTTTGTCAAGAAAGGCATCACTCTGCAGATGGAGATGACTTAGTCCTATTACGAAAAGCCATAGCAGGTTTGGGCCCATCATAGTATTGGCTATCATTTACCAAGGGCCTGCTATGTAACAGGTGTGGTGCATAAATTAGCTCTAATCCTCCTCAAGTCCTTCATAGGCTATACACTTTCCAATTTTATTCATAAGTAGCCTACACTTTGGGAGAGGAAGTAACTCACTTAAAATCG
This sequence comes from Rhinolophus hipposideros, assembly GCF_964194185.1. Lineage (NCBI taxonomy): Eukaryota > Metazoa > Chordata > Mammalia > Chiroptera > Rhinolophidae > Rhinolophus > Rhinolophus hipposideros. The sequence goes on along the minus strand of NC_138062.1, from coordinate 41,877,017 downwards.
CATGATTACTTATTGCTCTTCCCTCTAAACTAACTGCCTACCCTTTCTGAGACCTATGCTCGAAAGGTTAATTAGGTAAACTCCAACTCTAACCCAAGGAAGCCCAGGACTTTATGAGTAATCTCTGCAGGTCAGAGGACCTAGAAAGCAGGAATGTTTTACATTTTACAAGAGGTAGAATATGAAGAAATAACTTAAGGGATAAAGAGTAGAACATGTTCAACAGTGTCATCCCACGACAGTATCTGAGACCACAACAGTCTCTTCTTATCCGAAGGGGATATGACTCAGACCCCCACGGGATGCCTGAAACTGCAGATGGTACGAACCCCTAAATATACTGTTGTTTTTTTCCCATACATACATACCTATGATAAAGTTCAATTTATAATTAGGCACAGTAGAAGATTAACAACAACTAATAATAAAACAGAACAATTATAACAATACGCTGCACTAAAAGTTGCACGAATGTGGTCTCTCTCAAAATATCTTCTAGTACGTTACTCACTTTTTCACTTAAAGGAGGCACTTCCGGGCTTCCCTTTGGCATATGCGGATGGTCAACATCATTATTCTTACACTTTGGCGCCATTCTTAAGTACAATAAGCGTTACTGGAACACACGCTGTGATCCCTCCGCAGTTGATCTGCTCCCCGAGAGGGCTCCTGTGTGACTATCCGGCGGGAGAGCATCTACAGCAGGGAGACATGAAGACGCTGGACAAAGGGAGGACCACGTCGTGGGCGGGTCAGAGTGGGACTCGCGAGATTTCATCACACTCCTCAGAATGGCCTGCGATTTAAAACGTGAATTGTTTAGTTCTGGAATTTCTCATTTAATATTTTCAGACTGGGTTTAACCGTAGGTAACTGAAACCTTGGAAAAGCAAAACCGCGAGTAGGGGAGGACTACTGTAATCCCAGAGATTAGGATAGAGTCTACGAAAGTCTACACAAGGGGGGAGCTATTAATGCAGGCCCCATTTAAAAGACACTCTTCCAGAAAAAAGTAAAAATAAAAAAATAAATAAACCGTCACTAAACCTTCCCATAGGTTCAGTAATTCGCTGTCAGCAGAGAAGACCCATAATACTGGACATACATAGATACCTTTCTTGTTTATGTGGTAAGTTACTGATAGCATACCTTTCACAGGACATATTGGAAGAATTAAGCCTCTTTTTTTAAATTTATCGGGGTGACTATGGTTAGTAACATTATATAGATTTCAAGTGTACAATTCTGTAACACATTACCTATATATCACATTGTGTGTTGACCACTCAGAGTCAGTTCTCCTTCCATCACCATATATTTGACCCCCTTTACCCTCTTCTACTATCCCCCCCACTGCCCACTACCCTCTGGTAACCACTGAGCTTTTGTCTGTGTCTCTAAGTTTTTGTTTCCTTATTTGTTTGTCTTGTTCCTTTGTTGCTTTCAGTTTTATATCCCATGTATCAATGAAATCATATGGTTCTCGACTTTTTCTGTCTGAGAACTAAGCCTCTTTTAAAATGAGGTAGTGCGTGCAAACATTATATAAATATTGAACTCAGCAATTTCAGACCAGACACTCAGGATTCTCTGTAACCATTCTAAGCCCAGCACAAAAGCTACACAAGAGAAATGGGAACACAGACAAGGAATCAATAGAACATAGACAACGAAGGAGGAGAAATGTGGTCCAATGAAGCCCTGAGTGTATTGACTAATCACTTAAAGATAACTTCTTTTGCTTCTTATATATCCATTTATGATGGCTGTTGTATATGTACCTACACGAAAGCTGGTAGCAGAATAGGATATGGTAATTAGGCAATTTTACAAACTATGCAAGTAAGTATTCATTCTCAATGAACAATATCTGCCATCTTTAATTGGGGAGTGAGGGACCTCAAGTACAGACAGTTGATGTAACCATTGGTCCATACTGTCTTATTGTATTTCATTTTTCTTTTTCATTCACATCACTGCTCTCATGGTCCTTCCTCCTTCCCTCCCATAAACACCCACTCTAAAGAATTTGATGTATCTCCTTAAATATGTACGTATTACAAAAATGTAGTTCTGTCTGTATGTATGTTTAATTTGGAACTGGTATTACACTTCACATCTTGTTCTGCTATTTACTGTTTCCATTTTGTTTTGTTTTGTTTTTTACTAAGCATTGTGTTTTTAAGATTTTTCTATGTAGTTGTATATATCATTATTTCACTGCCTCCGAGTGCTGCATAGTATTCCACAGAGGGCATTCTCTTTTCACTTATCCATCCCTCTAGTGATGGACAATTAGATTGCCCCACTTCCACAAACATTGTCATACAGGTGTCCTATGAACCTGTGAGATATTTTGAAGCAAATACCCAGCAGTGGGACTTTGAATCTTCTGGTATACGCTTACCTAATGTCAGTGAATTCTACCAGAACACATTCTAAATGGGTGTATCAATTTGTACTCCCACTAGAAGTGCTTCTTTTCTCCCTGCATCCTTATCAACTCTTCGCATTGAGCAATTTCTCCATTTTTTTTGCCTAACTTATATATGTTGGGGAGTATCTCATCATTTCAGTTTGCAGTGACCTGAATATTAATGAAGCTGATCTTTTCTTCCTATGCTTGTTAACCAACTCATATTTGTTCTTCCTTGAATTGCCTGGTCTTCTTTGAACTACCCTTTTTTTTTTTTCATGCCATCATAATTATATTTTACAGCAAGGTGAATCCTGACAATTATGGTAAGGATTTGGTTTCCACAGTGGACAGATTAGAACAACCTTAGAGCGTGGGCCTGGCTAAACATACTGCTAACTGCCACATTTTAGAAACATTTTGGAACTTTGCTTAATTCAATTTATTTTATGCTTGATGTTTGTCTGCTTTCATTTCCCTAAGACAAACCATTTTGAAACCACAAATAAAATAAGCCCACAGTTTATCGGCCACCTCATCTTTAAAAATTTCTCACTGTCTCTTCTACGGCCTCTAACACAACTGGGCATACATACCCTTACTCGGTGGCTCGCATTTCTTTCGTATATGAGTACATTTCATCTTTCATGATGATCACAGATTAGAAACCATTGTGCCTACCCTCCTATATCACTAGAATGTGCTTCTCTGTTCAAAAGTTCTTGTTTTGTCGATCTCTCTGTAAGGATGTGTCGTAGACGCTTAACTTTCTAAAACCAAGTTGGTTGCAGCACTCCCACATATTCCCTTGATCCAGCCAAATCCCCTTAGGTCATGAGCGACCCTCAACCCTATGTCTCCCTGACCCAGCATACATGCTTTTCCCTCCGTATCATGCTAGCCTCCTTGAATCATTCAAGAGAATTGAAATAGCATCTTATAGGAATTGCCATCTGGACTAGGCAATCATACTTTGGAAAATAACATATTGGTTATAGTAAACTATGCAAAGCTATTTTTAAAATACACAGAAACAGCAATCGTTCACTTAGTAAGGTAAAAATGTGATGGCTGTCTGGCCTCTCATTATGCTATTTTCTTCCACTTCTTTCATCACAAAATGTTCGACTTCGATTTTGAGCTACACAGTGAAGGCATAAAGTACTTACTAAATGGGATAGACACTAGCACTCTCCAAACCTTCTCCCCAAGGAAGAAAAAAATCACTGGGAGCTGGGTCTGGCACTCACAAAGAGGTCTCGGTGTTCTCCTGTTGGACACCCACAATGTCTCAGAACATCAAGCATCATAAGACCATTCCGAGAACATGAAGGGTCAAGATACAAACGAGACCACTCCGCAGTCATGCCAGAATCCAGACAATACATGAATATTATCCAAGCCACAAAATAGCAAACGTCCCAAATTGTTCAACTACAAGTATGCATTTAGCAAAAGTGCTGGAGGACATTGCCAATTCCATTAAACTCCTGAAATAAGACCTAGTATAGTGATCAAAGCATAAATTTTAGAATTCTGACTCTACTCTTTGTTAGCTTTGCTAGCTTTGCTACCTTGAAAGTATCACTTCATTTCTCCAACCCTCACACTGTTTTCATCCACAAATTAAGATAACTGAAATTACTCAAAAAGTCCATGCAAATATACCTCATAGAGATTTTGTGGCCAGGGCTTCCATGGGCAGCTAAGCAGTTTGTGCACTGCACAAATCCAGAGGACACAATTCACATGGACCTGGAATTGTTCACAAAACAGCTCTGGCTATAAAATAATGTGTCAAGCGCTGGGCGCCATTTCTCTCTCATTACAGAGGCTCAATAAGTGGTAGCTATAATCACTGACGTGCTTGAATTAGTAACAGAGCAAGCAGTGAATATAATGTCGCCCTTCTAATTGAGCAAATAACTGCCTACATGATGTGATTATATCAGTAATATCAATGTGAAAAAGGTGCCAAGAACCCCATCAGCCCTAGATCACACCTAGTGGACAATAAAATGCCTGACATCCCACCATCCCAGACCCTATTTGGTAAAAGCGGATACCTTCTCCTTGGAGGTAAGTATTCAGGCAATATTCTTAGCACACTGATTTTACAGAGGATAAAACTATGTTCAGAGAGGTACAGTGACTCAACCAAAACACGCATCAACTCTGAGGCAGGGACAAGATACTAACCTAGACCTTCTGATCCCAAACCGAGTGCTCGTTCTAACAACACACTAACTCTTAGTACTGAGAAAATCTGGTTGAAGGTGCCGAACACCCGAGATGTTATGGGAAAGCTAGGAGAGGGTTCTTCTCCATGAAAAGGTCTACGGTATTCATTCTGTGACCTTGGAGCAAAGGAAGAGGATGCTGACCCACCCTAAGAGGGCATTTGGGGTACTAGTCTAACATCTGTAAAATGGACTAGGGAAGTTGCCTCCCTGCTCTGATGTGTGAAGATTTGATGATGTCATAACATACAAAATCACACAAACAGTGCACTTAGTGCCATGGTTGACAGCATCTCAGTTGCCAGCATACTTCTTTGATTTCCCAATTATCAGCAAATTTCCTCTGGACTCTGTTTCCAAGAGAGGGAGAGAAGAAGGCTAACAAAGACCAAACATCTACTAGAGAAGATAGAACACCATGGACTTCACAAGAATTACCTCATTTAATTCTCACAACCCCGTGAGGTAAATGGCATTTCTCCCATTTCATGGGTAAGGAACGGAGGCTCAGAGACATTAGGTAACTTGGTGGAGCTCTCAAGGTAAGTGGAGGAGTCAGAATTTTAAAACCAAATGGTGTTACTCTAAATCCCAGGCACTTCCCATTTACAAAGCTGTTTGCCACGTAGGAGATGTCAATTCATGTGAAGTTGGTCTGGAAGGGAGCGCAAGTAACTGCTAATGGCAGGTTGTGTTATCTCTTCCTTTCCTAAATACCTCTTCCAAAGGTATTTTCACTTTCCAGTGGCCTTCAGTGCCTTCCTTAAAAATAATGGCTAGTGACTTGAATTGTCAGCAGGTTGGTAGAAAAAGCAGTGAGAGAGCCTGAACCAACACCAGCCAGCAAAGCTGCTTCTGGATTCCTGACCCTCAGAAATTATGCGAGATGATAAACGTTTGTGTTTTCAGCCGCTAAGTTTGTGACAATTTGTCATGCAGCCATAGATAACAAATACAAGGGGCCTGTGGAGGATAAGTGACTTGTCCACTGTTATCCACAGATAGCAACAAAGTAAGGATGAAATGTCAGAATCCTTCATTCCCAATGCAATGCTCTTTTTACTTCCCCCGATTGCTTCAGCGGAATGCCCATTCCTCAGCCTACAGTAAACATTTCCACTTATTAACATATAACGTCTCCTCCAAGCTGAAGGAAAAGAAGGCTTATGATGCACAGTATGGTCAGGATTAAGGGAGAAATGTGGATGGGGCGATGGGTGTTAAAAAATGAGAGGCACCTTTGCTTTACATTCATCTCTAATTTGCATTCTCTGAAGTTCAATCCATGTCTCAGGAGAAAGAGCAGATGGAGCATCATTAGAGTAATACATTCAAAGATGGAGAAAAGAGGACCCCATGTCTGCAGGTTGGGAAACAATGGCTGGTTACTAATGAATTTAATTACTCAAAGCAAATCATCACTTGATGGAAGAGCAGCATTCTTAGGAAACCTGTCTTCTAATCATATCTCAATCTCCAGGTCCTTGAAATATAGTGTGTCTTTATTGCAGACCCATTAGTCAAACCTCAATTAGATCTAGAGCTATTCATACTAAGTACTGGTTTAAATGGTCACGGTCTTAAAAAAAATAATTCAATTAGATATTCCATTTGTAAATCACATGATCGAATTTACTTGTAACAGCCAAAGGCAGCTAGATGACACCATATCAAAAGCTTTTGCAAGATATCTATTACCATAAGCATTTCTTTGTTTCATTATATGCACATTGAGAAGTGCAACCCACTATCTGCCTTTACAAAAAGCGACCGTACCCTGTGGCCATTTTTTAAAAGAAGATGGGGTAGTAACCAAGAGTATTTGGACAATATAAATTCACATCTGCAAAATGTCTGCCTAGAAATTATTGATCTTGCCTTCCCCGAATAGCCTATTAAAGGGAAACATTGTTCTAATGCTTTCCAGGGGGCATCCAGGAAATCATTACTGGTGGGGACTGCTGTTTTATGGGTCTTTGGAATGGGAGCTTTAAATACAAAGATGAAATGTGAAAAGGAAGGATGTGATATGCAGGCTCCTGCCTGCCTGCGAGCTGGCTTTTATTCATTGCCTAGAGTTTATTTCTCCAGGCAATTAGCCCAGGTGTCATTCTGGGAACCTTTCTTTGAATGGCTCCTCCTCCTGCAGGAAATTTTTGTAAACTCAAATACTGGATTTAATTCCTTTTTGTCTGGGTGCCACCCCCACCCTATGCTTTCCACCTCTTCCACTAAGCTCACTTTTTCCATGTCACCAGTTTCTCCCTAAGGTTTCTGTTCTCAGATGTGTAAGCTAAAACATGACACATGCTGGGACAGGGCTGTAGCATGAAAGCTATCTGGGTGAGACTGGCAGGTGAGGCCAGAAGAGTGGGGAAAACCTCGGCTACAGAGACTGTCTGTATGGGACAGGTGGATAGGACAATGTACTGTGTCCAAAGGTGTGGCATAATCAGAAGCAGCTGAGGCTGGCACAGCCCACCCATACCCATTGGATTCTCCAGGACCTTCCCAAACTTTCAGAGATGAAAGCACCATCCTGTTCATGAAGTTATTGATGACAAAGATGAAGAGGATAAAAGGAGCACATTCTATTGAGCTCTTGTTTCCTCATTTACTCCTTACAACTCTTGGAGGGAAGTGCTATGAAAATACTTACAGTGTAGTGGTGAGGGGTATAATTTGCCCCTTGGCCATGCACTTAGGAATAGCAGAGCTGGGATTCAAATCCAAACACAATGTTTCCAAACCCTCACTCTAAGTCACTGACCTCCTGAGGGGCCCTACCTGACCTTTTTCACAATCCAGTTCATCGAACTACAGGTATTCTTCGGATCCTTGAGACCTGCAGGTGAGTTCAAGCATTGTCTGTTAGTGAGCCCTCTCCATAAACTTGAGACACAGACAGAGAGAACATACTTCATTCAGTATTTAATTATAAAGCATCTGCTCTGTGTCAGGAACTGTGCTGCGGAATGTGCAATGGAAATAACAAGAACACTAAGGCAGTGGGGAGATGCACAATAAATCAATTGTCACAAAAATAAAGGCATAATGCATACTGGGGTAAGGCTACAGAGGACAAGCATTGAACGCTGTGAGGGACTATTAACAGGGGTACGATTGCTAGGAGGGGGCCAGAGAGGCCTCTCCAAGATCTGAACGGTGAGCAGGAGTGAGGAGTTAACTAGGAAGGGTAGGAGGAAGGGAACAGCATGTGTGAAGGCCCTGAGGAGGACAGGGGGTTGAGGCATTTCAAGAACTTGAAAGAAGGTCCATGGAGCTGACATAATGAGCAAGCAGGGAGGAAAGAGGCACTCAGTGTGACTGGGGAGAAAACAGCGGGAGGACCATTTGGAGTCTAAGGAGATTCTTGTTAACCTCCCAAGTGACATTGGAAGACATAGAAAAGTCCTGGCGCTGAAAAGCCATTGTTACTGTGTATATGGTTCAAAGCTCACAGGTGCTGTTGTTATAAGTTGTGGGACAAAAGTCAAGGGTTGTTAAGAGGCTATTGCAGTGGTGTAAAAGAGACCTACAAGATGGCAGTTTGGACTGGGGGAATGTGAGGAAATGGAGCCATCTAAACTTACTTTATTTGGTCCCATGAAGGAAGGAAGCATTTTAGTTTCCTTGGATTGCCGTAACAAATCACCACAAACCTGGTGGCTTACAGCAGCAGAAATGTAGAATTTCACAGTTCTGGAGGCTAAAAGGGCAAAATCGAGATGTCAGTAAGGCTATGCTCCCTCCACAAATTCTAGGACAGGATCTTTCTTCTCCTTCACTGCTGATGGCTCCTGCAATCCTAGGCGTGCCGTGGTCTGTAGATGCACACTCCATTCTCTGTCTCCATCTTCACGTGGCCTTCTTTCCTATGTACTTCCTCTATGTCTCTGTGTCCAAATCTCTCTTTTTCCTTATAAAATTCACCAGTGGTTGTCTTTAGGGCCACCCTAATCCATTATGACCACATCTTAACCTGGTTATCTCAGCAAACAGCGTCACATTCAGCAGTCGTCGACGTCAAGACTTGAACATATCTTTTGGGGGACACAGTGCAACCCACTGTAGGACATAAAACTGTCAAGTATAACTTCCAAGTTTCTATCAGGAGAAACTTCGTCAATGGAGGTACTCAGCTTACTAAACTGGGAAGAATGAAAGAGAAGCAGGTTTGGATCCATTGTGGGGCGTGTTACGTATGGAATACCAATGAGTACAGACGTCCAATTGATACTTGATATTGAGGTATTAAGCAGAGAAGAGAAGACTGGGTTAGAGATAAGTAATTAAAGTCAAAGGAGTCGGCAAGATTGTTAAGGAGAGAGTATAACAATTTGATGTCAGCATAATATTTTTTCAACAAATTTTAGCGCCATCAGAAATCATACTTGTTGAGTGAAAGAAGAAATATTCACAATGGTATATACTGTATGTGGCCAACTATGTTGTATATAAAATATGTGTGACTGTAAATAAACACACAAGTTCATTTTCATATTTATAAGTAGCAAAGAAATGAGAAATTATTGAGAGTGGCTATCGGACAGCCACTTTTGTTGTTTATGTTTTGCAGAGTTTTTTCAAATTTTCTACAATTGAGTGTGTGGGGTTTTTTTATTTAAAAAATTTTAAAGACAAGCTGTATTCAGACACTTAATGTGGCTGGAATGTGGGGTGTGGGAAAAGAGAAGACTAAAGAAGAATGAAGCTAAATGGTAGTTACTTAGCTTGGACTAATTTGCCAAACAAAGCAATGTATTCTTCATTCTATATGCAACAGGGAATTCTAAAGGCCTTGAAAAAACGGAAATGGAATGATTATACTGTGGAATTTAGTTAGCTATTTTTCTGAATGTAGAAGTAATATATTCTCATCATAAAGAAAAAATTAGACCTACAGGAAATTACGTATCCTCTGTTAACATTTCAGTATTTCCTTCCAATACACTTTCCTGTGCCTATTTTGCACAGATTAAATTAAAGTTTAAACAGCTTCCTTTCTTAAATTTGCCATGATATGATAAATATTTCACAGCGAATTTGAAAATCCTTGAAAGCATTTTTTTTGGACTATCTAATTGGCTGTAGCATGGAGGTAACATTATTTACTTACCTATTTCTCTGTGTTTGAACATGTTTGCCATTTGCATTTCTAAAGAAATTCTAAAAATTCTGCAGTAAATATCTTTGCCCGTAAATTTCTATCAGAACATTCATTCAGCACCATGTATGTGCAGACTGCGCTAAATGTTAAGAAAATAATGTTTTCTTCCTTTCCTCCTGGGAAGGTTGCTCCAGGCTCTTGGTATGCAATAATGGAATCTGTCCAGTAGAGGGAACCCTCTGCATGTTTAAGCCTTCGTCTCCTTGGTGCTGAGCTAAAGCAAATTGACCAAGTTAGCCATAGAAATGTTTTCTTAGCTAGTCATTAACTAGCCGCTGAGGTGCTCTGTAAGCCATCTGCAAGCACTCAAATGCCCTTTGCAGCATTCTCGCCATCAGACACTTGAGCTTTCTGGAATAACATTCATCTATTTTGCTCACCCTTCCATCCTCAGTGTCTAGTTAGGTGCCTGGCACATACTGGACATGTAATAAATATTACTCTGTAATAAATATTATCTGGTGGACCCAGACAATCTTCCCGAAAGGCTTTGGTCACCAGAATGACTTGACTTCTTTAGTTCCTGAAGGTTTGTCCCTGAAGCCACGTCTTCCCATAGGATTCACTCTACTACCCCCTCTGTCCCTGACAAAGGGCAACTTTCCACTCTGCAGCCTCATTTCCTCAGCCTTTATGTTGGACACCTTTGCCTGCTTTGAGTGGTAGGGCCATGTGAACAAAGTCATCAGCTTATTGATCAGCCATTGAGGTCACGTCACGTCCCTATAACCCGAGAAGTTATTTATATAATAGAAATGTGTGTTTTTTTAATTGACATCTCTATCCCACACTCTCCCCCCACCCCACATCCTAACAACCAGAAGATCTCTCCGATACACACAGGGTAGTGAGGCTTCTTTAGAGTATTTAAAAGTTCTGCAGGTGATTCTACTAGGCATAGGTACACACACACACACACACACACACACACACACACAACCACACATGCACTAGCACACCCCCTACCCCATCCTCTAGGATGCACATAAAAATCACCCAGGGAGATTTTTTTTTTTTAATTTTGTTGATGCCCAGGTCAAACTTCAGACAAATTAAATGAGCATCTCTCAGAATGAGGGCTGGGCGTCAGAGATCTCATGGTAGCCAAGACTGAGCTCTGCTGCTATAGACATTTGAAGAAACCACACTGAAGAGTCAGCATAGCGCCTGTCCTTGGTACTTTCCTACCTAACGTGGAGTACAAAGAGATTCCTGTGTAATCACTCCACCTGAAGTGGCCCAGAGTGCAGACCAGTGAGAAAAGCCTGCCCCACCCCCCCACCCCCCTGTCTAGGAGAGAGTGGTTCTAGATTGATCACTTGATAGGTCACTGAAGGACGCTGAGGCTCAGTACCCTTATCTATGAAACAGGAATACTTACATCACAGAAATGGCAAAAAGACCAAATGAATGAGAGAACAATTATTTGTAAATTGTAAATCATTAGCAGTTGGAAAGGACTATTGTGGGGACTGACCAGATAAATATTTTTAAATAATGTTAAAGTAATTTTTAAAATTAGTTGAGTCTTGAAATTGACTTGAAATATTTGTCTTGGCATCTGTCAAAATATTTCTGTTTTTAAGTGCTCCAAACCTATTGCCAGGCACTTAAAGTCTTCTCTAATCTCTTTCTTACCCACAAGCCATTACAGCAGCACCTATTATATCACTGAGAAAACAGAGTACCTCTCACCACCGTTTCATTCAGTTATTTTGCATCATCATGAGCTTATGTCCCTTTAATATTTTCTATTAATAAGGTGCTAAAGCTAACTGAAGTTCTTGATTCTAATTACAGGCTTTTAAAGACTCAAAGTAAAGAATCTTTTCTGGTACAATTTCAGACAACACTGACGAGCCAGTCAGAGAGCTGTTTCTGAGTAAGGATATCTGCTCTGGACTTCACAAACCATACCTATTGGGGATAGCAAACCACACGCACAATGGCCAGCTTACGGAACTCTGAATAGCACAGACTTACCACTGAGCCCACAGGCCGGCTTTGTCTTAAACAAGTTATCTAGATTTCATGTTAAGAGGTGCAATTAATCTAGAAATTAAGTACCCAGCACTGCAAATGCTTACATATGTCATGCAGGTTTTTTATTTCTAAATTGTAACTTTTGGACCCTGGCTTTCCTTAGTGGCAGGTCACAAAATTATGTCAACCCCATCATGCAATGAAAAGGCAGAAGGCAGCAGGTTATAGTCTGAAATATGGGAAGGAAAGGAAAAGGTTAGGGTGGATGGAATGAGTTACGTTGTTGATAATGGTCGAGAGGAGGCCAGTTCTTACACATTTGACATGGTCCTACAATGGAGGAAGTAGCCCTCATCTCAACCCCTAAAACCCCAAGTCATGCTCTATCTATAAGGAAGAAAGAACCAATGAATGGTTAAAGAGTGATCGATGTTGAGGTGGGACAAGCAGGTAAGGTTGATAGGTGTTTGTTATCAATTATGTTTAGGGTTTGGTCTCCTTGTAGTGTAGACGTACTGGTTTTTGTTTGTTTGCTTGCTTGCTTGCTTAGTTGGAAGAATATATTCAACCAGATCCATTCAAATTTTCAACATTATAAATAAACTGAAAAAAGTAAATCCATTTGGAAAACAGAATAAACTATCCTTGAAAGCTTACTGAGAGTCTACTATTAACATTGAGACATAATAGGCATATAAATAAGAATCAACTCAATTTCAAGACCCAATGGAGTTGAAAAACATCAACTCTACTGAATAAACTGGCAAGATTAAAATGCAAGTGGCCCTATTTTACGTTCAGACACGTTTTATGTAGAGCCATGTGTAGGCAATAGTCTGTGTCAAGGGCGTCTTCCTCGTCCAATTAGAACGGAGCCACTAGAAGTCAGGAGATGTCTTATTCATCCTTATATCCTTTATAGCTCCGAGGATAATTGTGCTTCATATAGGCTGTGCATTTGAATTGTTTTTAAATAAGATAAAAACTGTATCTGTGCCCACACCCAACTCTGCCTACAGGGCCCAGGCATAGGTACATTTTTAAGTTTCCCATGTGAGTCTCAGTTTCTGAGAACAACTCTTCATCCACTTTCTCAGCAACTTTAAGGTAAATGGAATGCAGTGGAAGCGTAGTCATAGTGGCTGGAACGCAGCAGATCTGGGTTCCATATGGTCTCAAATACTAAGAGGCAAAGTGACTTTTGGAAAGGCAGAACTTTGCTATTCCCCATTTTCTTATCTCTGGATTTACATGGTTGGTCTAAATAGTATATATGAAAACCTCTTCCAGCTCTCAGTTTTCATTATTCTGTTCAATAAATCAGGCTTTGTACAAATTCAGATTTGTCTTCAGATCTGACTTAGGAGAATGTGGAATAGACTTTGAACTCCCTGGCTGAGTCAGTTTCCCTCAAGTTTGAGTCTCCAGCTCTTACCATAGTGCCTGGTGCTGAGCTGATCCAAGACATATTTGATGGTCGAAAGGGTTACTGTGTATCTGGTATTTATAGCTAAACGAAAACTGAGAAAGCCTGACTCCTTCCCTTTTTTTACAATTGAGCAAATTGAATATTGGAAGCTGTACTTACATGTTCTGTAAATGAACAGTGGGTGAATATAATTCTATCCACTTAGTGTCTTCTTTTAGTCTTTTACCCCGCACTCCCGCGCTCAGGTAGGCCCTCTGTAGTCACACTGTGTGCTCCCCACACTGCAACTTACAAGAGAGACAGAAGTGGTGTGTGAAAGAAACAAAGTCTCATCTCTGGAATTAAAAGACAGATAGATATTCAGATGCCTAAATCAACTGTTTTCTAGACAAATAACCTTCAACACGTCATTTAACTTTTCCGTTTTCTCATGGATAAACTCAGATCACATGACCTTGAATCTTTTTTTTGTTTTCCTAGTGCCAAGAACCTATCATTTTGGAAAGAGGCAACATACAGCTATCCACAACTTTCTTTTTGTTCAACAGTTTTACATTTAGCAGCTAGCATTCTGTGAAGATCAAAACATAAAGGCTGTACTTTACATCCCCATGACTATTTTTATAACTGGCAATAATATTGTAATAACTGTGTATAGTGTCTGATGGGTACTACTCGTATTGGGGTGATCACTTCATGAGTTATATAAATGTCTAACTACTCTCCTGCACACCTGAAACTAATATAATGTGGTATGTCAACTGTAATTAAAAAATAAAAATAAATTTTTAATGACATAAATGGAAGAAGCCATGCTCACACTAAAAAGTTTGGGGTTTTCGTTTTTGTTTTTTCAATCAACAAGCTGGGCAAATGTAAAAGAACATCAAGAAGTCAATAACTCAGGCTCTGTTTTGTGTGAGGAGACTAGAAGGTGGCGTGTCACTCTCTGTCCTTGTTGCCATAGGTGCTGCCGGGTGAACTGTCTTGTACGTAGTTTGCTGGTCCCAAATCTGCTCTGATGCTGAGAAAGTTTTTAGTAACTGACAGATGTGCCTTTCGCAAGGGCCAGGAAGAAATTTTGTCTATATTAAGACAGGATTAGACTACAGACTTAATATTAGGAAAAATAGGAAGTGAAGCATCAAATATGACACTGATTTTAAGCAATGTGATTGGGGAAATGATGGTGACATTAACAAATAAAGGAGTATTTGGATCCAGATATTTAAGTGTTACTGGCCAGCCAATCATCCTGGAGGGGTCTTAAGTAGTTGAAGGTCAAGATTAAATATTGAGGGTCTTTTTATGTATCTATAAAACTGTAAAAACTCCTTTAGTAACTGTAGTAAATTTAGTAACTTGAACTCACTGTCTTAAGCCAATAAAAGTAGGTTTTAAACTAACAAAAGGAGGTTCCAGAATGTAAGCCAAGCTATGTGTCCTCTATAAATGCACATATAAATATCGAGGTATAACCACACTTTTTTCCTACTTTGGTTCACTCATTCTCCTCCTCACCTCCTTGACCCTAGAAAAGGATCACCTAGAAAAAGAAAAGTTGGGGTTCACAAGCCTTGTAGTACTGGGCATTCATCAAATCAAATGATTGTCAGACTTATCATGCTTTGGGAATTTTCAGATGACCTTCCAGCTTGATGACTGTCAGGCTAATGGCATAATCCTAGAACAAGACAAGTAGCAAATTAAAAATTGCACCACCAGATTTTCAGAACAAAACTGAGGATACAAAACAACGTGGGTTTGTGGCCAAATCACACTTGAGCTTCTCACCTTAGCGGGCGTAGGATACTTTTACCCACCTACCTCAGCAGAGAAACGATGGAAGTGAAAAGGGAAAATTACCTTATCAAAAGAGGAAAGGACATTCTCTGCAAAATGAGCAAGTGAAGGTCACTGATCATAAGCTAAGTGAAATCCCCACACACTTCTTCCCAGCCCACCCTCACACTCACCCTTCCCCAATCACACACGCACCCAATTTGATGATGTCATTTGATCCAGATAGAAGGACTTAGAGGGAAAGGGGGCTGAGGCTCCAGCCGTACAGGAATGTGCCCAGATAAAAGCACCTTGGTTTTATTTCTGTGGTACTAATTCTATAGTACCATCTAGAATGGTGTGCGCTGAGGAATCAGCATGAACAACAGTGTATTCTGGAAAGAACACATGTTTCAATTCCAGCTTTTTGGTTTACTAGCTGCGACATATTTCTTGGAACCTCAGTTTTCCAATCTATATAATGGGAACAGTACTGACCTTGTAGTGTCATTTGGAGGATGAAAGCTAATATACATAATGTACATAATATAATTGACCGGCCTGTATGATTGCTGTCAGCTATAGAGCACTCCACCTGCCATTATCCCAATGTCCATCTCCACTGTGGTTTCTCCACAATACAGTCCTGGCCTTATTTGTTTCTGATTTTCTAAGAAAAACCACAGTTTCTGGCACATCAGTTGCTTTAAACTGTAGGAGTACTCTAAACTTAGTCACTTTTACATTCTGAGGTAAGCCTTCATTTATGATCAGAAACCTGTCAGACAATATTCAGATCTACGCTGGACACATGTCTAGCTCTATACCCTGAGGCTTATCAGAAAAACTCACAACTCCTGGCCCAACAGTCTAATCATTATAGGACCCCCACTGAATGATAACTGACTAGTTGAATGAATGAATGAACACATCTCTGTGAGGTAGTTTATGAAGATGAAATTGATTTTTAACCAATCATTTAAGAAACGATTTGAGCAATAATGGGGCTCAAACTACCAATAACCATAGATTAAAGAAATAATTTTTCTTTATTTTTGTGACCTCATCAGTATCAGGCAAAGAAAAAGTCTGGAGTACCGGAAGAAGTGAGAAAATGTTTAATTGTGAGAATTACAGGTTATCTCAGAATATGGTGAATAATGATCAAAAGTGGAACGAGAGGAGGAACAGTACACTAAAAGAAATAAGGTTTTTATAAGAGAATTGTTATTATAAACTGGGTGGGAAAGAATGGGATAAATAAAAAATAACTCATAGTGTTTCTGGACCTTTCATTAGATTCCAAAGACAAAAATATCAGTATTTCTGGGCATGACTTGTCTACATTTTAATGAGGTATTTAGCATGACCCCAAGAGAACTCCTGCATTTTTGGTAGCCTTTTATTCACACACTAAGAAAATACTTCATTTTTGCTCCAATGTGGACTGTCCTCTTGTTCAGGTTTTTTAGAGCAAGTTAATTTCCATCTACCTAAAACTATTTTGTTGCCGTTGTGCCCAGATTCAATGAATCAATCAAAGAGCCATTCGAGTTCAGTCTTTACCATTTTGTTCCATCATGGGGATCAATCCCTCCAAGTCAGGGGCTAACAAAAGGGAGGGCCCAGGAATAGATTCCAACCCCTGTCACTAACACTTTGAAATCCTGTTTAATCAGTCCCTGCCTCATTCTCCCAAGATAGAGTTAAATACTTTCACAAGTGTGGCTCACAAAAGCATCATCGCTGACAAGAAATCTGAGTGCTTCCAAATCACTTTGGAAATATAAAATGTGCTATAAATGTTTAATTTAAAAGAATGACATGTGACACAGTTGCTATTTTTACTACCTATCTAACAAGAACCCACACACATTTTTTTTAAAATAACTGAGTTAGAAGCCAAGAGGGAATCCAAGCCAAGATACTGAATGCTGCACTTTGATTTCAAAGGCCATGCATATTAGGAGCCATCACAATTGTCCTTGCCACCCAGAAATGGAGCAGATTCCTTGAAAAAACAACACAAAACATTAGTTTGCAAGGCCTCCCCTCGTAGACCTCCTCTGAAAACAGAGCTTCCTGCTCCCAGCAACCACCCCCAACAAGCATCATCAACAGTTACCAAAGGGCTTTTCTCCCCTTCTGTGCAAATCTGTTTAAAGTGGATATTAGGTTGGTGCAAAAGTCACTGCGGTTTTTGCAATTGTTTTTAACTTTTCAAGTTGCAGTTACTTTTGCACCAACCTAATACAATGCATGACTTTAATGGAAGCTCAGCAGAAGCAAAAATCAAAGGGGCAATCGATGAAATTGATGATGCCTGTGGTACCCAGCATGTGGTATATATAGCACCTCAAGGTAAAGAAGTTCCTTTGGGATCTAAAAGGTCAAAATCAACTGTTTTCTATGTATTGATTAGAAAAGATCAATGGGGAGGATCTCATTTTTTTTCTCCCCTCTCTTTCCAGTTTACAACCTGATCACCAAACATTAATTATCCATAGATTATGCATATAAAATGTGGAAATGCATAATCATCCCTCTCCTTGTTCCAGTGTACTTTATAAAGGGAAGTGGCTGTATGCCATCTTCATAAATATGGGAGATAGGTGCAAATATGAAGAGAAGCCAGGAGTTCCATGGCTGCCAGTTTTCATCAGTGCAAACCAGATGCCTAAAATGGCCCAAATTCCTGGTTCTTGCCAACTTGGTTTTGACTTTGTTTGACCGATACAATTGTCTTTAGGAATGGGTTCCCAAGTGAATGGTTGAAAGATTAAGCAGCCAACATCTAAATTCAAGCAAATCTAACCAAGTTGCCAATCAAAAGACAAAGAAAAGACAAAGGTCAAAATCCTGTTTTTTCTGAGTCTATGAAATCCTAACTCTTGACCCTCTCTATGATTTTGTTTAATTCGGCGTGTCTATTTATAAGCACGGACTATTACTTGCTATTGTTCTCTGCACTGGCAAGAGTGAGGGAGGGAGTGAGGAGGACAAAACAGAATTACGGAGAGATCTTTCCCTTTGACGAGTCAGAAGTTCCACTGCAGGAACTAGGTTTGTTCACATGTGTGATATAAAACACTAGGAACCAAGATAATCACCAAATCCTGTGATACCAACTGTTGTGCTGGAGGAACTTATAAACGAGGAGAGAGGAGGAAGCAAATATTTCATGATGAGGTCGAAATTGAGTTGTGGTCCAGTGGACAGAATTTGGATAGGGGCTGAGTCAGGAATAAAGCACTCGGGAAGAATACAGTGCCTTCATATGAAAATTCTAAGCGTAGTGCCCTCTGGCCCCCCCAATTCATTAAAATCTCACTTTTGGAACCCTGGTATGGGGAGAACACCTTGCTTTGGCATCAGATCAGTATTTCCAATCCCAGCTCTACCATTATGAACCCCTTGAATTTGGCTAAATGTCAAAACATCTTTGAAGCTCTGTTTTCTTATGTGGGATAATGCTATCTACCTTGTATGTCTGTTGAGCTAAAATAAGGTGTGTACAGAGCTTGCTCATGGAAGAAGTTCAAATAACATTAGTTTACTTTCAACTTAGAAGCACATTCACAGTCATACCTGTAGGAGAGATTGTTATTTATCCACCAAAATCTATCCTCTCATTCTTCTATAGTAATAGGATTGTAACTGGGCCTGCGGCTGCCTAGACAGAGACTGCACTTGCCAGTATACCTGGCAATCCTTGTCCTGTGTGACTTTGGTCCTGCCACTGGCATATAAGCAGAAGTGATGTGTGTCTCTTCTAGGCCTGGGCTTGAAAAGAACCTGTCACTTTTTCCTCTTCCTGTGAGTTAGAATATGGATTTGCCTGAAACCCAACTCTGACCATGCAGATGAGGACACTGCCTTCGCAAGCAGCAAAGAAACAAGTTACAAGGAACCTAGAACTCTCTAACATGATTACATGAAGCAGAGCAGGCTACCTGCTCTCCAGGATTGGTATAGAAAAGAGGAATAAGCTTCTTCATTCTGTTAGTCACTCACATTGGGTCTCTTGGTACATCAGCTTAGACTTTTCACCTAACTTGTACAAGGTCTAATTTATCCTTGAAAAAGTAGTCTCTTTCAATTATCCCCATTTGACAGATGAGCAAACTGAAGCCAAGGGAAGTTCAAAGTCACCTGACCTGTCAATGTTATCCTGTCACTGAATCCCAGAGCCTTAGTCTTTGCATGTGACAAGTTTGTCACTTCTTATTCCTGAGGTTGTGAACAGAAGAGCTGCTTAGATCTAGGTGTTGTTGAAAGTTTGACAGGGTTGAATATTACATTTCAAATATAGAATCATGAAACTAGATTTTAAATTAAGCTGCACATTACAAGTAGCTTTCATAATTATTGCTATTATACATTTGTCGCTGCTGTAAAATTTCAAGACGCACCGGGAGATGTAATTGCAACAGAGTTCTGGTATCTGGGGCAGAAATATTTGGCATTGGGTGTAATTTACACCCATAATGTAATTAAATACGCAGTAATTTGCATTCAGACTTGCACATTACAATATTTTTTTTCTGATTATAAAAATTTTAAAAAAGGGAAAAAAAGAAGAAAATCTCTGGCAAGCACAGGAGGTTTCTGAGTGTGCTGACAACTAATATTTCAAACAAATGACATTGTAAAAGAGGACTTTCTAATCCTTTTCTGGAGCATTAGCAGTTTGTCGAGAAAATGATAAGCTATCTATCAGATATTTTAATATAAAGCATGCTGTGATAAATAACTGTTTTTACTCACATATTATTTCTGCTTGAATGTATTTATAAGTTTTCTCTGATTCTCACCTATCAATAGGATCTGTCTATAAATGAAAGACCTGAAAGGCATAAACCCAAACACTGAAAATAGATATGAATCCAAGTGTTATGCTAGCAAAGAAATTCAGACTTAGAGTTATTGAAAAATTCATTGATTATATCCAACTCCTGTATTGTGGTGAAAAGAGCACTAGACTTTGGATGGCGCCCTATTCACCACTTAAAGGACCTCAGTCATCTATTTCAGTTCTCTGTATCGCATTCTCCTGTTTGAGAAAAAGAAAAGTATAATATCATCTCACTTGGCCGATGTGAATATTAAGATGTTTACAGAAATGTGCCCAGCAAATGGTAGGCGCTTAATAAACACTTGCTAAGTTGTTAAAGCCTAAATATGAAGGAAGGGCTAATCTAATAATAGCTACCATT
This sequence comes from Rhinolophus hipposideros, assembly GCF_964194185.1. Lineage (NCBI taxonomy): Eukaryota > Metazoa > Chordata > Mammalia > Chiroptera > Rhinolophidae > Rhinolophus > Rhinolophus hipposideros. The sequence goes on along the minus strand of NC_138062.1, from coordinate 41,856,781 downwards.
TATTGAGCATTGTTCTGAGACAACTCTATGAGAGGGTCCTAATATTATCCCCATCATATTACACAGGAAGAAACTGATGAATGGAAGGCATTGGTGGCTATGTCTAAATTCACACAGCAGGATTTGAATTCAGGGATCCAGAGTCTTCAGGTCTGTAGGTACGTTCCAGACTATTCCGCAGCATGCCACAAAGAGAGTTCCTCTCCGGTATGTATCTAAGTCAATGGAACTTCTGCTTTGTGCTTTGCCGGATACATCATCGGTGGCCCTGAGATCAAAGATTTGATCTGTATTCAAGACTGAATGAATATTCACAAAGGTACGTGTTCTTGTTCATTATCTCCTAAAACTGGTAACATGACAAGGAATGGACACTTTAAAAACATATATAAAAAGGAAGTCATCTGCCTTGTATAATCCATTATATGTGTTACCTCAACCAGGCAACTTTCTCTTTCTGTTGTGTCTTCCGTGCAAGAAACTTTGATGAGGGGAGGGAAGAAGTGTCCTGTTAAATACATTCATATACTAGGTCATTTGGGAAAATAAATTCTTCTGTTATCTTAACGATGAATTCCTTGACTGAAATCAAGCACCCAACAACATTCTGATTGAATAGATGTATAATCATCTTAGTTCTTTTTTTACTACCCAGGGCAAATTCTTTTCTCTGAGACAATTCGTAAACCTCTTCATGACAGAGTTATGATATAAGGGAGGTCGGACAATTAAGTTCGCGAACTTTCCACCGTGCACTTACAGATACTTGTCTTTAATCTTTCCTGGTACACGGGGAGCACCTACCCATGCCTGGCACTGTACCAAGCACTGTGGAGGTGAGATGAGTAATGTTCATGATGGCAGCAGCTCTCAGGGATGTCCCAAAGCAGACTCAGCCTGAGCCCAAACCAGGTTCTGGCCTTTGCACAAGAAAATTCAAGAGCGAGACAAAGGTAGGAAAACACAGAGTTTATTGAAGTGAAAGTACACACTTGAGAAGAAAGTGCGGGCGAACTCAGAGATGCAGTCACCCTGAAAGGAGGGTCCTTGTTTCCTCTGCTGCAGGGAAAAGTCGATACCCTAGGCTATCACTCCTGCCCCAGTCATAATAATAGTAGCAAGAACTATCATTTATTGAGCACTGTCAAAGTCACTAAGCACTTTACTACACTATGTCACTTAACCCTCAAAACCATGTTATAAAGTAAAGACCATTATTATTGCTTCTTTTACAAATGAAGAGAATGAGACTTGGAGGGGCGATTTGTCCTATGGAGTGGAGAATGCCTTCCCCAGGAGACAAGGAAATTCACCCACCTGGAACAGTCTTCATTTGATTGCCTCACTGACAGCTTCAGCATGTACAGTGTGGTCCAACTTCCCCTAACCCTTCAACTTGGTTCTCCTCCCATACTTTGTATTGTGGGGGTCGTGGTAGATTGAATAATGGCCCTTCACCAAATATGTCCGCCACCTATTCTCCCACACCTGCCACTATGTTACCTTTTGAGACTTTGCAGATGTGATTAATTTAAGGATTGTGTTATGGACTAATTTGAGTCTATCCAAAATTGAAGCCCTCCTATCCCTAGACCCTTAGAATATGACTGTATTTGAAGATGGGTGTCTTTAAATTAAGTTAAATTAACTTAAGGTGGATGCTAATCCTTACAATAAGAGATTAGGACACTGAAGAGAGAGACCAGACACCAGACATGGGCACACACAGAGAGAGGACCATAGGAAGACAGGAGAGAAGACAGACATCTACAAGCTAAGGAGAGACACCTCTAAAGAAACCAAACCTGTGAACACTTTGATCTCAGACTTACAGCCTCCAGAACTGTGAGAAAATAAACTTTTGTTGTTTAAGCCACCCAGTCTGTGGTTTTCATTATGGCAACCCTAGCAGACTAAAACATCCAGAATGGGGAGAGTATCCTGGATAATTTGCAGGGAGAGGCCAATGTAATCACAAGGGCCTTATAAGAAGATGGCAGGAGAGTCAGAATGTGAGGAAAAGGAAATGTGAGATGGAGCAGAGGTCAGGAAAGAGAGAAGATGCTACATGGCTGGCTTTGAAAATAAAGAAGGAGCCCAGGAATTCAGACAGCCTCTAAAAGCTGAAAAAGGCAAGGAAATAGATTCTCTCCTAGAGTCTCCAGAAGGAACGCCAGCCCTGCCAACACCATGGTTTTAGCCCAATGAAACTGATTTTAGACTTTCAGCTTCCAGACCTGTAAGATACTAAATATTTGTTCTTTTCAGCTACCAAGTTTGTGGCAATTTGTTACAGCAGCCAGAGCAAAGGAGTACAGGGGATCACAACACAATGCTCCTGTTCCTCCAAACCCTGTCCTTTCTAGTGCAGTCCCTCCCTCTCCTTACCCATCTTTCTTAATTTATGCCTTCCTCCAATCTCATCTGGATGATTGCAATAGCCTCCAAACTGATTTCCCTGCTTCCATTCCCTTTCACCCTCCAAACTATTCTACTCTCTTTTGGCAATGTGGTTTTCTAAAATTTTTCTTAAATACTTTACTGCCTCTAATCAGCAACAAGATAAATGCAAAGGTCCTGTCATGACGCAGGAAGCCTTCCAAGGTCTCTCCTCTGTTTCCACCTCCAGCCAGGACTACATGTCCCCTATAGCGTCACCCTTGGCTCGATGCCCTCTTTCTATCCTTAGTTACACAGTCCCCTCTCTCATCTGAACCGTATGTCACCCTTCCTCCAGCCTGTGCCACATCACCCCATCTCTCTATCCTGTATTACATACGTGCCTTTCCAGCACAAGCTACATGACCCCCCCTCATTCTAGTCACTGACAGTTCTATGAGCACACTGTGCTTGTACTGCCTTCACCTCGATACCTTTGACTGCTTCTCCCCTTCTTTCACCGACGCAATTCCTTATACCTCAAAACTCACTTCAGGTGTCTTCTCCTCCAGAAATTCTCCCTGAGACTCTTCTGCCCTTCTCACCAGTTGGTTTAGTTGCTCACCCTCCATGCTCCCACAACATGCTGTTTATCTCTAGCGTAGGTAGAGATAGTGGCCTCATAGTTCTGCTATGGTAACTGTCTTTATTTGCCTAAATCCACCATTAGAATGGGTTCACCCAAGTTAGGATTCTGTATTTCACGTAATTCCCCAGGGGCCAGCACAGTGCCTGATACTGAAGAGACTAGTGTTTGTCGAAAGAAAGTTTTAGGGGAAAAAGTAAAACTTCGTTTACTCATTCACACAAGAAAATGTGGATTGGGCACTCATTGTTTGTAAAACACTGGGGGACACACAAATCTATGAAAGTCTTGGTATCTGCCACTGAGAATTTTAAATTTAGTCAGGGTATTGAGATGTTATTTGAATTTGACTAGAAACACTGTAGCACCTGATTAAAGTACAAACACTGAGTTTCAGGGACTGAGAGAAAGATTTTTCACTCGGACAAAATGAAAACCATTTGGAAAAGTGAAGGTTTCTAGGACCAGGTTATGGGAATGCAAACGAGACAGGGAACCCCAAAGCAGAGGCTCTCATCAGTGTGACGGGGTACCTTCGACAAACACCCAATGGCTTGATCATGATGTGAACATGCCCTTTCTTCAAGAAGGCACACGAATTTCATTCTTACAAGTTTCCAAGGAAGCGTCAAATTTCCAACGTATATTGAGCATGACAGAAGGAAAGGACCCTGTAGACTAACAGAAGGCAGGAGAAAACCTACCAAATTGTATTAAATGAGTCACAGTGGCTAAGAAAGGATTTTCATCATTAGGCATTCAGTTCCTAATAATTTTATGTAATCCAAATCCAGAAGCTGATTGTTATCATGACTAATACAGGATACATGCTATTTCTTTTCAAGGTCAACTTTTGTTCGGGGGGAAAAATGAGAAACGATTCTCTTCCTTGACATCATCGGATAAAGCAAAAACCAAAGTGGATTTACTCGTATACAAATGAAAACAACAGCGAGTCAGAGCATTTTGTCCCACAGATAACAAAAAAATGAAACAAGGCTGACTTGTGTCTAGGTAACCTGTATACATATTGTCACATAACCCTGACTTTAGTACATACAATAGATGATCAAGAGATTCACTCAAAATTATTCATGGCTGTCTTTTCACTGTTTTAATCGATTTAAAAAGCTGCTTCCTTACCAGCCATCCCACTGTAAACCTTCCCTGAGACAGACTGAGGGCCATGCTATGTCTTCTGCCAAGATTCATTGCTTGTTATTGGATCTCTCAAAGCAGATTTAGTTTAAAGAGTTTGACATCTCCCCAAAATTGTGAATATATGAGTATAATGATTAAAATATTTTCTTTTGAATTTAAATGTATATAAATTTATAGTTATATTAGTCAATGAATGACATAATGATAAATTAATGTAGTGCAAATTAAAATCTCCGAACAACTAAATGAAAGTGCATGTAAACATGAATAATAGATACCCAATAAAATAATAGATAAATGTTTAGGGATCTTATCCACAGATCAAGGACTAGAATGAATGAATTACTTGTCCTTCAAATTACATAGAAAATTAATTTGGCATATAAAATAACGAACACAAGATTCCAAGTTTCCATTTTTAATGTCTTTAATAAAGTCACAAACCAAGAAATGATATTCATGTGAGAACATATTAAAAGGTTTTCTTTTTCTGTGAATAGAAAAGGCAGAAAAGAATGCATAGTGTACGTCCTGGATTTTTCTTAACATGACCTAACAGTTAAACAATTAGCTTTAAAATGAAGTTCTTAAGATGGCCTGCAAGGCAGTGTTTCACCATGGTGAGACTCATCCTCCCTCCAGAGCCCGAGATTCCTACATTTGACTCCACCATTTCATGGCTGTGTGCGCTCCTTAGCCTCTGGGTGCCTGCATGTTTATTTGTTTTTCCTACAAAATGGGGGTGATAATAGTATCACCTGAAAGGGTTATTGTGATGGTTAAATAAGAGAATCCAATAAAGTCCTAGCATAGTGCTCAGCACCTAGTAAGCCCTAATAAATATCAGTTATTATTATTAGTATTACTAATATCTGCCTACTTTTTTTCCATGCTGATTGAGACTAGCTTTGATGCTCTACTACAAGAATTTTTTTTTTTTTTTTTAATATTAGCACTAGTGTCAGAAGATATGAGTTCTGGTCCTGGCTCCACCATTTACCCAATGAGTGACCTTGGACAACTCTCTCAATCAATTTCATCAACTGTAAAATGGGAATAATAATTTGCACTCTACCCTGTCTACCCCCAGTGCTCAGGCCAGATGAGGTAACATTGTTTTCTTTTTCGGTTTGCTTCTTTGATGTAAAGTGTTATTCACATGTAAAATCTGACATTTGTGATGATGCTGGTGGTTTTGGGATTCAGGGTACCATTAGTGTAAAGGAATACAGCATTCAGCCAGGCCTGACAAGGCCAGCTTACAACTCACCACTGCCTGCAACTTCACAATAACACTCCTCTCAATAAAATGAGGAGCCAGAGAGGCATAGACAGATAGATAGACATAAATTAATACTCAGACCCAATTTGATTTTCCTGATCCATTATCATTGCTATTATATGATTGTTTTTATTATTTTACCATTCTTGATCTAAAGAACCCTAAAATATATTTTCTTCAAGACGAAAACAAGAGTCAAACACCTTGTTTGACTGGCTAGAACCCAGGTTTCATGGCAAACAGTACCGCATTCCTTCCTCTAAGATAGCAAGTTGCATAGTCAGATATATTTATTTTACAAAGCAGAGTGTGGAATTATATAAAGATCCAGCTATATTTAAATTACAGCGAAAAAGCTAGAAGAAAATGCTTATTGTTTCTCTGCACTTTGTAAATTTCCACAATAAGTATATGTTAGTTTTAACAACAACAAAAAAAGTAACAATATTCCAAAATATATGATGTTCTCGGTAATCTAAGTAAAAAGATGTCTCTGACAGTGAGCCCATTTTCAGAGGATTCTGAAAGAAGAGTGCTTTGCAGAATCACCGAGATTATGAAAAACCAAGTCCTGGCACAATGAGACTTAATTATTAGGTGGGGCTTTTTCTGACTTTGTTTTATGTCCCTGGGTTTAGCTTTCTTCAGAAATTTGGTCCAAAGATAATAGATCATTGATCTGCTCTAGTTTTACAAAGCTAATTTTAATTAAGAGCTCCTAATAAAATAATTATGTCCCTTGCTAAGTCTGGACTTGGTGAGCTTGAGATAAAATACGCTATAAATATTATATGGCTGCACTGGTGCAAAGTTATGTGCAATGCAGGGCTTAAAACTTCAAGTGCTTATCATCAAGATCTGTCCCTTTACAGGTAAAGCCAACATGTCTAATTAAAAACATGCTGAAAATGAATACAGCAGTATTGTTTTATTATGCATCTACTGGATTTATTTTTAGAAAGGCTATAGCTATCTTAATTTTTTTTTAATTCTAAAGCTCCTCCTCTGGCTTTCACAGAACGGATTCCAGGTGGGGGTAAAGGCATTACACAGCAAAAAATATCAGCAAGCTATGTTAAAGCTGAAAGCTACATCTTTCCCTTACAACATGCAAATTCCCGATATAGAATTTCAAAACTGATTAAGCTTATATTTGGAATAATATAAAGATATGAAATAATTTTCCATGTTTTTAATACTTCAATTCACATTTTTTTAAAGCAGTCACTGACAGAAATATAAGGTAATAAGCAATGAATACAATTTTGGCAAAGGAAACAAACACCATTTCAGTACTTAATGTTAGAAAAAGAACAGTGTGGTTCAGATGGACTCAGCTTAATTTAAAGACAATGAGAACATGTACATCCTAATTTTCCTGACAAGAAACAGCCTCTCTCCCCTGAGGATACTTTTATTTTGCTTTTGACATCTGAAAGCAAAAAGACCAAAAATCAAAGCTGCTTTTAAAGTTTGACATCCTGAGGCTCAAGTAGAAATAAGTATTATACTTTTCATTTTCTTTCTCTTCCCACTCCAGGGGACAAAGTCTCTAGCTTCTTATATTAACAACCCTTTAACTAATTAGCAAAGGACAGTTTATAAATAATTGCTCATTATGAGTTATAGCATCAGATCCCAGGGAAAAGGATTAGGTTGAAAACACCACGGTAGGTTGCGAGAAAGTACAGATCGTCTCATCTTAGATAGATTCAACCTACCAATGTGACAGCGATGTCTCCCACCCAGAGCATCTTGCTTGCTGCCCGGTTCCCACATCCCATCCTCCGTACATTTTTATGTATCAAAAAAATATTCCTTTAAATGTAAGGAAATATGGGGAAAAGGAAGAAAATGAACAACTCCTTATTTTTCTAACCTTTCTTGACCCAATAAACCCTGTAGGAAGAAGATAAATATGAATAAACCCCTTATGCAAAGGATATTTTCCCATTATCATTAGATGAGACCTCACATTAGCTATCTGTTAACTACGAAGTTAACGTTTGCATTTTATCTACTGAAGGAACACATAGTGTGCTCTGTGTTTCCCTACAGAGTAATTCAAAACACGCTGTAACTTATGGTACAACAATAGAGAGATAATGTTATTAAAAATGTGTAAATTTTAAATTCACATCTAAATCATATATCTATGATTTATAACTTCTCTATTTAAATTATAAAAGTATCATAGTCAAACTCATAGTTAAACTCAACAGTGTTGTAAATTCAGATAAATCCTCATGCTTATTTTCTCTCTCAATAATACCTTCAGAAAATTCCATAGCTTTAGTGTCATTAGGGTAAACAAATGCAAAGCCTTACATTTCTTTCTATGAAAAATATTAGTGTGGCGTTCTTCAAAAATATGAGGCAAGGAAAAATGAGCATTATATATTTTTTAAAGGTTTTATATACCACATTCACTGATGAGCATAACCTTCAAAGTCACCTTCAAAAAGAGTGATTAAAGTGAAAAGTCTAATACAAAAGAAAACATTTTGCTAATATGGAACTGGATCGATTATTTTTAAAGCCATGAGAACTTTTTTCTTAATAAGATGACTGTTACAACTCACTGCATTATCCTGTCGTGGTCAGAGTTGAACAATACTTTATATGACGCTGAAGTTACAATTTCAAGCTATAGGTACTAACTGAATTTAGCCTGAGTCAATGGCCGTTCCGTTATTTTGTTTGTACGCAACACTTTCCTCCTTCTGTAACCACTTGGAAGTAACAATTTCTGAGCTAGTTTAGATACAATGCAAGACAGACTAATTGTGAAGTTAGACATGTGTTTCCTTGTAAATGTCTCTCTGCAGAGTCATTTCATTGTCAAAGCCCTGAAAAAACGAATAGTAGCATCCTGCCCATTAACCATTTGCTCTTGCAACAGAAAGCGTTTTCAGTGCATGTGCAGGGTTTTTATATTTTTTTAATAAAAGTAGAAATTAATAAGTAACTAAAACACAATTACTCATAATTAGCATTTGGCCTTATCTGGTGACATCTTTCTTGGAGTTTAACCTGGAGATTGGCAGTACTTTACAGAAGGACAGGAAATTTTCTTTCTCTTTTCCTTTATTTATCTACCTGAAACCAGAACATCCTGTTTTTACAATATTCACCAGTCAGTCCCCTCACTCTGTCTTCTGTCTCTCCCAACAGCTTGAGATATGGGCTCTCCTTGTCTGATGAAAGATCACCCATCACTCACAAAACTAGAACAGCCTTCCCCCACACAGTCTGCAACACCGCAGTTTCACATTGATGAACCAAAAGTAACTCCCTGAATTAACCCCTGCTGTTTTAAAATACAAGTGGGTCAAGAGATCATACAAAAATAAAAACCTCTGAAACCTCAGGCCTTTGCTGATTACTTATGATTGATATGACCTCATCATTTAATAAAACAAAGACTAGACAAAGAATGCTGCGAAAAGAAAACATTTAAGTCTGGGGGCTCTACTTTTCACAAGCAGTGGTTTCTTAGCCATAGCAAGTATTTCACATGCCATCACTTGTGTCTGTGGCCCAAACAAACAGTCATTAGTCCCACATCCTTCTCTTCACTTCGTCTTGCAGTATTCTGAACTTTTCTACCCTGAATTACCCACAAAGGGACATTTTAACAGTTAGCAGTCCACCAGACAGCAGAAAGTCAATGTAGATTCCTTGATTAAATAAGCATGTTTAAAGATACAGAAAATCTATGCTAAAATAGTCATTAAAATCTACATGAAGAAGTACATTACATTTTAAATGGAGAAAGAAATCATCTGGTTTTATTCAAGGTTGTAGTCAATCTGTTTAGCAACTTTTAAATTAATTCTGTGCTTTTCAATTATCACAGTTACCTACAAGGAGTACTGAACAGAAAGATGACAAGGCAATTAATTGATTGTGTTCAAACTTATCATAAACTATACTTTCCTGGACTTTTCAGCTCAGCAGATTTTAAATTCCTCTTTCCAAGGATTATTTGACCTTCAAATTTCAGACCCTGTATCTCTTGATGTCGTGCATCTATCATACGTTAGAAAACTCAAACTGGGCTACAAGTATATTATTTCTGTTACCTGACTTGAATGAATTTTAGTTTTTTTCAAAATCTGCAATCTGTGCATTGTGCCAACGCTGCATTGCAGAGAAATCTTAGCATGCGATTCCAGCTAGGCCCCTGCAAACAAAGTCACTACAAACAGGTTTTAATTGCCTTTGCTCAGGGAAAAGAGGAGGAAGGAAACCCCGCCAACTTGACAGGCAATGCGGGGTGAAAGGACCCCAGAGCCGCTGAGTTTCCCGGCTCTCCGGCCTGGGCGCTGTCCTTGGTGCTGCCGGCGCCATAGCAAGCACAAGCGCCTTACCTTCTGCCCCTGTGGAAGCTGCGGACGTCCCCCAAACGTTAAGCAGAATGTAGCGCCATATCCCACTTTTAATACAAATAACTACCCCGGCCCATCCTCTTTGTCCCCTTCCCGAAGACTTCAGGCCGATCGCTCCTCAAAGTCTTTTTGTTTTTTTCTTCTACGCCCAGCTTGCTCATCTCGGTCAGCTTTAAGATGAGGAGTGGGAGAAGTGGAGATGAGGATAGGGGAGGGGAGCTTGTGGGGGGAGGGGAAGAAGGAGAAGAGAAGAAGGAAAAGGGTAAGAAGAAAAAGGTCCAGGAGGACGGGGCTCAGAGAGAAGGGCGGAGTGAGTGGGACTAAAGAGGGCTTCAAGTGGGAGGGCGAAGAGATGCCAAAGAGTGGGAGAAGTGATTAAGCACGGAAGATGGGTAAAGAAAAAAGTAATGGAGAAAGGGCCAACGAAGAGAAAGCCGCGGGGAGAAGAGTGCTGCGGGCCAAGACACGAACACAGTGACTAGGGGTGGGGAGACAAGCTGCCCGAACGGCGGGACAGTGACGAGACAAAGAAAGGGCGTTGTGTGAGAATACTCGCCACGAGGGTGCAAACTGCCATCCGAAGGCGAAAAGAAATGGAGAGGGGGCTTCAGGAACGACAATTGGTCTGGGACTAAAGGCGAGCTGAGGGAGGGGTCTGGGCCAGGGCTGCAAAGTCCGGGGTCCGACGCGGCGCGGGCCCACGTGGAGCCGGCGCTGAATCACCGCCGGGCGGTCTTTGCACCCTCCCCCCGGCACCCCCGAGACCGGGTGCCCGCAGTCCCCGCCTCCTCAGCCGCCGCCTCCACGGGGCGGGGCCCTAGCCCGGGACCTGCAGCCGCGGCTATAAATGGGCTGCGGCGCGGCCGGCAGAACGCTGTGACAGCCATACGCCCCGAGGCCGCCAAGATGAGCTACACGTTGGACGCGCTGGGCAACCCGGCCGCCTACCGGCGGGTAACCGACCCCCGCTCCAGCTTCAGCCGCGTGAGCGGCTCCCCGTCCAGCGGCTTCCGCTCGCAGTCGTGGTCCCGCGGCTCGCCCAGCACCGTGTCCTCCTCCTACAAGCGCAGCGCCCTAGGGCCGCGCCTCGCCTACAGCTCGGCGATGCTCAGCTCGGCCGAGAGCAGCCTGGACTTCAGCCAGTCCTCGTCCCTGCTCAACGGCGGCTCGGCGCCGGGCGGCGACTACAAGCTGTCCCGCTCCAACGAGAAGGAGCAGCTGCAGGGGCTGAACGACCGCTTCGCGGGCTACATCGAGAAGGTGCACTACCTGGAGCAGCAGAACAAGGAGATCGAGGCGGAGATCCAGGCGCTGCGGCAGAAGCAGGCCTCGCACGCCCAGCTGGGCGACGCTTACGACCAGGAGATCCGGGAGCTGCGCGCTGCACTGGAGATGGTGAATCACGAGAAAGCTCAGGTACAGCTGGACTCGGACCACCTGGACGAAGACATCCACCGGCTCAAGGAGCGCTTCGAGGAGGAGGCGCGGCTGCGCGACGACACCGAGGCGGCCATCCGCGCGCTGCGCAAAGACATCGAGGAGGCGTCGCTGGTCAAGGTGGAACTGGACAAGAAGGTGCAGTCGCTGCAGGATGAAGTGGCCTTCCTGCGGAGCAATCACGAGGAGGAGGTGGCGGACTTGCTGGCCCAGATCCAGGCGTCGCACATCACGGTGGAGCGCAAAGACTACCTAAAGACAGACATCTCGTCCGCCCTGAAGGAGATCCGCTCCCAGCTCGAGTGCCACTCGGACCAGAACATGCACCAGGCTGAAGAATGGTTCAAATGCCGCTACGCCAAGCTCACGGAGGCCGCCGAACAGAACAAGGAGGCCATCCGCTCCGCCAAGGAAGAGATAGCCGAGTACCGGCGCCAGCTGCAATCCAAGAGCATCGAGCTCGAGTCAGTGCGTGGCACCAAGGAGTCACTGGAGCGGCAGCTCAGCGACATCGAGGAGCGCCACAACCACGACCTCAGCAGCTACCAGGTAGGAACCGCGGCTGCGCGGCCAGCCTGCCCCAGCGCCAGCGCCGCGCGTCCCCGACACGCAGGCACGCGCCCGGGCGCGCTCTCCCCCGCGCGCCCTGGTGGCCTCTGGCGAGTGCGCGCGCGCGCGAAGCACATCCAACTTCGAGGCGCTCAGCGTCCTGGCTCCTACCCGCTGCTTTCACAGTCTTCCCCCCACCCACCACCTCCGGCTCCTAAGATCTCTGGTCTTTTTCCAAACGTCCTTCTTGTCCTCAAGAGTCTCGTTTTGGCACCCTTGCTCGTTTTAAATAGGAGGGATACATTCGGGTGTATGGCAGCTACTTGAGGATAGCTTCTGCAGAAATTCACGTGTTCTCAGCTTTTCCAGCCTTGATCAGAAGAACTCTCAAAATTGGCTTCAATCTAAAGGGCTCGGATGGGAATGGCCAGGTCAGCCTTGGGGTTTCCCCATGAATGTTTGTTTCCTGCTGAGACGTGTTCTAGATCCACTGGGCTCAGTGTGGGAAGTGCCCAGAAAATGTCTCACTGTCTTATTATTGATCCTGTTTGCTTATTTGACAATCCCTTGGAGTTTTTTAAAGGGGGAAAGGGTAACTGCGAGCAATATCCCGGAGGTTTGTAGAGGCGGAGGGACTCAGGGGAGGCAAGGGAAGAGGGGGAGGGGGTCGCAAGTGGTTTTCAAAAGAAGTTGCTGTTTGGAAGGATGAGTTTATGGAGACTCTCTGTGTCTGTTTCAGGACACCATCCAGCAGTTGGAAAATGAGCTTCGGGGCACAAAATGGGAAATGGCTCGTCATTTGCGAGAATACCAGGATCTCCTCAACGTCAAGATGGCTTTGGATATTGAGATCGCTGCGTACAGGTACCGTGCTCACTGCGGACGTGACCGAAATACTAACCGCACTGCGGAGCGTGTTGTGGCAGAACCTTCCTCACTGAAGTTAAATAACACAAGCAGATTTCAGGGGGCGTGAATCAGTGTCTCTTTTTCTTTCTTAATTAAAACGAAATTATTCTAAAGGATTGTAAATGTGGTTTTACCACTTTTTATACAGCTATAAGAGTAACAATTAGTTGAAATTGTTTTGAATTAAACGGGGGTGGAGGGAGGGAGAGCACTGATTAACTTCAATCCTTATGTTTAAATTTTTTATTTTAGTGAAAAGTGGTTTTCGAATGTTTAAAACAAAAACGGAGTTTTTGTATTAATATTTTATCTGGTGGTTTCACCCTTTAAACTTGACAATGTCAAGGACAAACATCAAGACATTCAAGTTCTCTGTGTCTGTTACAGCTTACTATTGCCATCATCTGGCTGAGAAGAGCTATAGATTGATACATTAGAATATAGATACATTTATTTTTATAGCTATATATTAACAGATAATTTAGATGTATTGTATTTTATTTTAGACTGTATAATATCGATTATATGTCTAGATATATGTCATGCATAATATATCTATATAGATCTAGATCTAGAGAAATAAATCTATAGATATAAATCTTAATGTAAATAGATTTGCATCTGTAAATATAAATATACAGCCAGAGAGAGAGAAAAGAGATTATAGGCCTGCTAACTGATGTCACCTTGCTGTCCATTAAGTTCATGGGAGAAAATCATTGACTAAACAGCTTTTCTTCTACCAGTAAGGTCATTATAATATTATAAGAATAATAAAGTGAACTCACAGACCTATCTCTCTTTTCAGGAAAACTGAATAATTATATTGAATTGACACTTTATGATTAGAATCGCAGACCAGTTTATAACTTAATGCACCCATATTAGCATCTAGCTAGAATATATACTTATATAGCCTAAGTTCTGATTTATGCTAAATAGTTTTGTATTTTTTTTAACATTACATTCGTTAAAAAGAAATTTAGTATACATCTTGAAAGTCCAAATGCTCAGGAAGGTCACCGGGACTTTTTGTGGCCACTAGAGAGATTTTCATCATACTCACGTTGCATCAAATAGACTGGCGCAGGGCGCGATTTGGTGGCTAGTTCTGATTCGTGGACTATTGGGTGTGGTTAGTTACTGCAGCAGGTGATTGGCTGGGGGTCCATAAGAATCTGTCTCCATCACTGAATATGACACAATATGCCAGTGAAATGATAGCACGTATTACACTGGCTTGGTGGAATCCTTTATTTCTGTGATTCGATTTATTCAAAGCTATCTATTGCGTTCCCCAAAATGTAATGAAGCTCGGAAGGCCCAATGAAATTTTAATTATGTCTTGTCTTCTTTGATTCTCTCCTTAGAAAACTCCTGGAAGGTGAAGAGACCAGATTTAGCACATTCTCAGGAAGCATCACTGGGCCACTATATACACACCGACAGCCCTCGGTCACAATATCCAGTAAGATTCAGAAAACCAAGGTAGAAGCTCCCAAGCTAAAGGTCCAACACAAATTTGTCGAGGAAATCATAGAGGAAACCAAAGTGGAAGATGAGAAATCAGAAATGGAAGAGGCCCTGACTGCCATTGCAGAGGAAATGGCAGTTTCCATGAAAGGAAAGAAGGAAGATGAGGCGGAAGAAAAGGAAGAGGAACAAGGAGCAGAAGAAGAAGTTGTAGCAACCAAAAAGTCTCCAGTGAAAACTACTGCGCCTGAACTTAAAGGAGAGGAAGAAGAAGAAGAAGAAGAAGAAGATGAGGGTGCTAAATCAGACCAGGCCGAAGAAGGGGGATCTGAGAAGGAAGGTTCTAGTGAAAAAGAGGAAGGTGAGCAGGAAGAAGAAGGTGAAACAGAGGCTGAAGGTGAAGGAGAGGAAGCTGAAGCCCAGGATGAGAAGAAAACTGAGCAAAAGCGGGAAGAGGTGGTCACCAAGGTGGAGCTGGTGGCAGAAGCTAAGGTGGAAAAGCCAGAGAAAGCCAAGTCGCCCATGCCAAAATCACCAGTGGAGGAGGTGAAGCCAAAAGCAGCAGCGGGAGCTGGGAAAGGTGAGCAGAAAGAGGAAGACGGGAAAGTAGAGGAAGGAAAGAAAGAAGCAGTAAAAGAAGCTCCCAAGGAGGAGAAGGTAGAGAAAAAGGAGGAGAAGCTGAAAGACATGCCGGAGAAGAAGAAAGCTGCATCCCCAGTGAAGGACGACGTCATGCCGGAGGTGACACCCATCACCAAATCAGTAAAGGTGAGCTTGGAGAAAGGTGCCAAAGAGGAGAAGCCTCGGCAGCAGGAGAAGGAGAAAGCGGAAGAGGAGGGAGGGAGTGAGGAGGAAGGCAGTGATCAAGGTTCAAAGGAATCCAGGAAGGAAGACATAGCCATCAATGGGGAGGTAGAAGGAAAGGAGGAAGAGCAGGAGACAAAGGAGAAAGGCACTGGGGGAGAAGAGGAGAAAGGGGTCGTCACCAATGGGCTAGACTTAAGTCCAGCAGATGAAAAGAAGGGGGGCGACAGAAGTGAGGAAAAAGTGATGGTGACCAAAAAGATAGAAAAAATCACCAGTGAGGGGGGAGACGGTGCTACCAAATACATCACTAAATCTGTCACTGTCACTCAAAAGGTCGAAGAGCATGAGGAGACCTTTGAGGAGAAACTAGTGTCTACTAAAAAGGTAGAGAAGGTCACTTCACACGCCGTAGTAAAGGAAGTCTCCCAGAATGACTAATAATCTGAGTCCATTGCAAAAGGTTAAGCCATATGACAATTTCAAAATGCATGTGATCGACAGCTTCAAAACAGAACGGGTTCTCCCATGGGGGCTCCAGACATTGTATTTTACTTTGTGCAATATGAGGGAACTGCATGCAAGCTCAGGATACTCCCTCCCCAGTCTTTGGGGGGTTCAAATGCATGATATTGTATGTACCTGGGGAATTGGCCAATTTCCTAAGCTGTTGGAAGGGGCGCACTCAGCGGGGGGGATGTCTTGAGATGTATTATGCAAAGAACCAACTGAGCCAAAAATAATAAATGAAACACAGAACTCTCTTAGCCTTAAGAAAGCTATATATGAATAATTATGTTTACCTCACTGGTGCATTTAAAATGGACTTTCGTTCGTGGGAGAACCTCGTTGACATGCACAGTTTGCAACCTTTCATTGATTGATGTTAAACGTCACAGCAGTACTTGCTCAATAAAGGTCATATTGGAAACATAGTCAATTGCTTGTTCATGTCATTTTAAAGGGACATTTCAACTACCTGACCCTTTCTTTCCCAAGAGTAGATTATTTGGGAGATTATAAGCCACCTGCATTTCTTTATCACCATTTCCCTGAGAGCAAATCGTAAAAAAAAATATAATCACCAAAAACTTTTTCAGGTGTCAAAATCTTTATTTAACCCAACCTTCATCCCAAAATTTAAAAGTTATATTTTTGAAATAAAAATGAAAGCATCCGATAAAAAGATAAAATTGGTGGGACAGAAGTCTTCAACCTCTAGGTGTTTCCATCCCAAATCAGAACTCAGAGAACCTCAAAGTGAAAGGCATAAGAAAGGACTCATAACTTGTTCCTTGGAGTTAAAACACAAAGGACCACTTGGCATTTATAACAATGTGTCCAGAAGAAGCAGGACTGAAATCACTAACAGTCCTGGCAAGAAATATCCAGTCTCAGATACATGGCCTGGTGAACACACACACACACACACACACACACACACACATACGCTTATCTACAGCACTTTCTTGATACAGTTGATGGACATTTATACTTTTAATGTTTTACTGATTTGGTGAAAACAATGTCAAAAATAAATAAATAACTTCCCTTAAAGAAAAACAGATTCTCTGATACAAGTACTCTAAGTTTTACATTTTTTTAAAAGGCCTGATCTTAACCAAGGAAATTATATAAGTCCCTTTCAAAATATAGCTGTTCTGGACCTTTAAGACCATTAATAATATATTAATTAATACCTTATTTGTTTCAAATCCATATTTTTTTCTTACCAATAGGATCATCCCAATAATATAATCCTAGATCCTCTTTTCAATGGCTTTTCAAAATACTTCTATTTTAATTTCTAAATGTACCCAGAAGCTTGTTGCTAATGCAAATAATTTGTAACAATGTTTCCCAATACTTAGCCATTCGCCAAACCTCACAATTGTTGCTATATCTGCATATCATTTCTACAAGTATACATTTTTCTCCTTAAGACAACTTCTGTCTTGCATTAAAAAAACAATTTTTCTAAAGCAATAATATCTATGCCACCCAAGGGGAAACAGCATTTTTAAATATAATCAACAAAAACTTGCTCTAGTTATATAGAATTTAAAAATTAAAAAAAGACACAATTGGAAGGATACAGGATAACTCCTAGGATGGAAGGATGAGCTAAAGAGGCAGGTGTTGAGAAAAACCAGCTGGGACAGCCCCAGGAACTGAGATAGTAGGAATGGGCATGTAGTCAGAGGTGACTGAACTCAAAACTTTATCTCACGTTTCTGAAAGTTCAGAAATAGCATACATTTGCCTGACATCTCGACCAGCAAAGGAGGAAGCACTTTGATTGACAGTCCTGCCAAGTCTGACACCAATGACGCAGCAGTATTTCCCCAGAGAAAAGTCTGGGAGCTATTATCTGAAGTGGAAATGCAAACTGGCTCTATATGATAAGCTACTTGAATTTTTAAATACCTACTCAATATATAGCCATTACTATAAAACTATCTATCTTTCTACTCCTAAAATCATCTCATTTACCAGTGCTGGCTCCCGAGTCTACCACAGTTTAGAAACCCCATTTTGTAGCACACACTGTTTTAAAATTTTAAAAGGATCAATCAACAACCCTCCCTAAGGCCAGCACTAGAGATTTGTCCCTTCAGCTCCCAACTTTGTTTTCCTGAGAGGGAAAGAACTTGAAAAAAATTGCACATATTCCGAAAGACAGGCCACTCTTTCCCCCTCTTTGAAAATAATAGAACAACATACCTTTGATAAGCCATGCAGACATTTATAAATGTATCACATTGCTTGGTTGATATATTAACTCAAATATTTATCGTAGACTAGGGACTTGGAATACAATGCTCTTTTCTTCTGGGATTCAGTAAGTCTGTTGTCAATGCCAATTGTTTTACTACTATTTAAAGAGGAGGAAATTTGAAATTCATGTTTCTAAATATGTTGAGTGACAGCAAGAGAGTATTTAAAACTAAGCACAAGCCTCCGAGTGTTTAGGAAATTAGAATACTTTTTGTCTGACTATAATCTGTTCCTTGTTAAAATGACATTAAGCCATTGCAAAACAGAATTGCTACTTTTCCCTTAGATTGCCTTAGAAATACTATTTTGTCTTAAATATTGTAAGAGTTACCAAAGCTAATTAGTCCTCAGTTTTCAAATACAAGGAAACTGGGGCACAGAACGTTTTTAAAAAATTTTCTCTGGATCACGTAGCTAGTAGATAATGGAGCTGGGATTCATCCTTGGTAGT
The DNA here is from genome assembly GCF_964194185.1 of Rhinolophus hipposideros. Classification (NCBI taxonomy): domain Eukaryota; kingdom Metazoa; phylum Chordata; class Mammalia; order Chiroptera; family Rhinolophidae; genus Rhinolophus; species Rhinolophus hipposideros. The sequence continues at coordinate 41,838,521 of NC_138062.1, read as the reverse complement.
CCAGCTCTAGGACACATAATCTTAACCTGTGTACAACACTGCCCCTTAGTTCAATCCATTGTGGCCACCCGAGTTTATTAGCAAAGCCTGCTGTGTTCCCTTCTTTCTTTCAAGATTGAAAGAAAGAAAATAGATCTATGCCATGAATCTCTCACTTAATATGCTTACAAATCTCTTCACATGTTAAAAATGATGGAATAGCACTGTTTGCATCATGAGAAGACTGAAACAAACCAGAAACAAAATAAATGGTGATTCCTTCCACCACAACAGCTTGCAGTACACAAAAATCTGGCAGACTTTTCTCACGATAACTTTAATATTCAACAGAAAAGGAAAGTTATTTCAAGCCCACTGCCTTCTATTTCCAGTCAGTGCAGAGACAGTAGTAAAACATTGGGATATTTGTTTCCAAAACAAATAGATTGGTCCTTCCAGTTTGAAGCAAGTTACTTTTTCCTGGTGGTTTATGTAATTCGCCCAAAGGGAAACAGGAGCTATTTTTAAGTGAATTGTTTTATTGAGTCTACACAGGATTCATCCACTGCCAGGATTCCTCTGCCCTTAGACATGTAGGGCTTTGGCAACAGCACTGGATTTGAGTTCAAGTCCCAAGTCCCAGGTCTATAGTAAAAGTGTGTGTCTTGAGTTCATTATATTCTTCTTCTAAGCTTCTGCAATAGACTTCATGTTTGTGTTCTTTAAATTCATATATTAAACCTTAATGCCCAATGTAACAGTATTTGGATGCAGGGCTTTTAGGAGGTGCTTAGGTTACGAGGGTAACACCTCATGAATGGGATTACTCCTTTTAAAAAAAAAGACCCCAGAGATCTCCCTTGCCCCTTTCACCATGTAAAGACATTGAGAAGACATCCATCTACGAACCAGGAAGTGGGCTGTCACCAGACACCAAAACATGTTCCCTTGATCTTGGACTTCCAGCCTCCAGAATGGTGAGAAATAAATTTCAGTTGTTTATAATCCATCCACTCTATGATATTTTGTTACAGCAGCCCAAACTGACTAAGGCAGCTTCCACTTCCTTATCTGTAAAATAGGTGTGCTAACATACTCTTCAAAGGGTTTCTGAGGTCATCAAATGAGATGACATCTATGAAAGTGCCTAGACAGGCACAGACTAGCTGATCAAAGCCATTTCTTGAATGTATTGAATTTGTGGTTTTTTTGCTTTTGTTTTTTTTTTAATTTATTGGAGTGACAATTGTTAATGAAATTACATAAATTTCAGGTGTATAATTCTGTATTACATCATCTATAAATCCCATTGTGTGTTCACCACCCAGAGTCAGGTTTCCTTCTGTCACCATATCTTTGATCTCCCTTACCCTCATCTCCCACCTCCCACCCCCCCAGAATTTACTTAATTTGAAGGTAAGAAATTCATTGAATCATTAACTTCCTTATACATGATTTCAATACAGATTGCAAATTACAATGAGTTTACCAGAATAAGTATACAACATAAATATGCATGTACACATACGTTTCTTCACCAGTGCACAGATAATATATTATATAATAACACACTATAATTCATTACTCATATAACGACTTTGTATAGAAAATAATTGTATTTTTCACTGCAATCAACTATAGGCACTGCTTAACAACCCAATAATCCATTTACATAAGAGTTTCTTGATGCAAATCATTTAAGGCAATATTGAGAATAAGAGAGAAAAACAGTTTTGTGTTAGGCCTATGAAAACAACTTTAAATCCTCAAATCCATATTGATTGCTCTCAACACCACAATGCAAGGCTTACAGAGTTTTCTTCAACTTCTTAACTGAGGCATTTTGATGTTATCACATCATATCTTCAATAAGTTATTGATTTTTAAGGTAATTCTCCTTAAATAATTTCTGTAGATCTGGTTAGCATTCTTGTCTTACAACAGAACGTAATTGGGGGGGAAAAGGTAACAGTTGATCAGATCAAAAGTCCTTTTTTTTCACCCTGTAATATTTAAGGGGAGGGTAATTGTTCTAAAAGCCTAAGTAGGAAGTTAGACCACTTACACCTACAGTCTTGTTTTGTGGGTGTGTTGCAGGAAGACAGGGGAGGATGAAGGGAGGAGGGCACAGAATCATGGGTCCAAGAACTTGAGTAAAAATTTTGTTTCCAGAAGGCAGACATGGGGAAAGTCCTGATTCTCAATTGAGATCATAGGATCACCAGTCAGAGGTCGACTGCAAATATCACATAGGCTCTATCTTTTGTCATTTTCACATTCAAAAGAGAGTATAGGCTATGACAGCTAAAAGAGATGCCAATAAAATTAGTCTCCTTGTCTAATTGGTTCTCATCTCTTAAAGGAACTTTGGTGAGCAGAGTAACTTTACCAGTTCACATTAGGGCTTCTGAATGTCCTCAATTTTAACTGCTCATAATCTCCAGAAAACCACAGATTGGTTGGAAACACAGAGTAGTATATTTCACAAAGTACTTTCTATGTCCTTGAACTTGGGAAGCTTGAACCTCAGTACAACTCACAACACCCCTACACCTCCCATTTTAACTTGGAAAACTGGAAGACGGTTTGAATCCTGAGATAATGCTTTTAAATTTTTCTCAATTTAGATGTAAAAAAATTTACTCAGAGCCAGAAAGAGTATTTCAGCTAAAGGGAACTTTGCACTTGAAATAGCATATGCTTATATTTGGAAGAATAGAAAGTTAAGAGTTATTAACTTACAGCCATGTAAATATATAATATGTGAATATCTCAAAGAAAAAGAGGAAGCTGCCCATCCTTTTCTCCAGATTTCTTTCTAATCAAGGCTGCTTAGTTGTTTCTGAACTGAACTTCTGAGTGGCCTAAATAAAATTACAGCTGTAAGAATAACAATGAATAACAATGTCTGACAAGTAGTAGATGCCTAATAAATGGTAAATTCCCCTTGCCATGATTATAATCAATTTTAAAAGTATTAATTAAAATAGTAGCACTTATTAAATTACCGTGTCTATATAAGATACACACAAAAATTCAATCTATAGCAAACCAAGAAGTAGAAGAGTTAGATACCTTCTAATTAAACTTTATTTAATATTTGCTAGTTGGAATCATAGAATCCTAACGGCTGGATTAGCTTCTGCTATTGAACGCCCCTTTTTCAGGCCTGAAAAGTAGTTGCCTGTCCTTTAACTGAGTATCTCCAGGGACAGGAAGTTGGTTTGTTACAGGGCATCCATTAAACATCTATGGCTATTTGCAAAGCCTTCTTTTTACTGCTCCAATATCTGATCCCTTATAACTTTTATTCACTGGAGCAAGTTCTGAGGAATCCCATACATCTTTATTCCTTTTTTCCCAGGATGTACCTTCAGAAAGATAAATGCTTGTGCTCTAATCCAAATAGCTCAAAAATAGTTGTTCAGTTTACTACATACCACTTTATCTTGCAATAAATCACTTTATCTTCATAATAAGCACATGTGCAGAAATTATTTTTATTGCCATAGATATTTTTATAGAAAAGATAGCAAATATGTATTCTATATTTGTTTGCTTCTGAAATTAACCTTCCACCTATTGGGCCTAAGCAGTTCCCATTATTCATTTTTTGGTTTATGGAAGAATTAACTAATCTTCCAAGAGCATTACCTTAAAACTCGCTGTTATATAAGTGAAAAAAAATGTTCATTATCAGTTCCCTCAGTTATAATCTAGTTTCCATCATCCTGTGCCTGAATACATAATTTTGTTTTGTAGAATCCCTTTTACCAAATAAAATATATTAAGATTCTAGTTGGTGTAAGAAACATTCCATGTCTCTATTTTTCCATTTCTCAGACTCTTAAGAAGTCACTGAGCAAAAAAAAAAAAAAAAAAAAAAGAAAAAAAGTTTCTTCTATTACTTGGTCACCTATAATACATAACTGGTTCTTTTTGGTACAGTAACATGTATCTGCCTATCATCTTTCACCAACTATTTGCTCCTTGGTGATAGCAACAAGGAAGGTATCTCAATTGGGTTAAAGTGATTAAGTATTGAGTGGAATTATTTCTAAGCATCAGCAATTAGACAGATTTGAATAGTTCTAAATAAGCATGCCTTGAACTTAACGTAATAGAAATCTGGATAAATTTGGATATGTCACTTCTACATCCCACCCATTGTAATCTGTTACTGTCATAGCTTGAGAGGAAATTTCCTTCAGTGGGTGTTATTGCCCAACTTAATAATCACCGTGCCCCAATGAAAGTAGTGATCAATGTCTACCCACTGAATTCACTCCTTGGCATACAGAATGAGCACTCTAAACGAAGCAAAGTATGTGGCTAATTATGTGGCTCCAAATTATTTGGAGAGTTGATACATATTTCCATTTTTCATCAGCCACCCATAAAATAATCACCAATCTTTCTGAAATTATCACTTTCTCATTGGCAATTAGAAAATTACTTTGCCTCATATTCTTTGCCTTATATTCTGTTCTCAGGAAGACACATGGATCTCAATAACCTCAATAAGAGATGCAAAAAATAAGGCCCAGATAGGGAAAGTGAAAGAGATCTTCCAAAGTATCTATCTCCTCCTTGAATTTGGTGGAAAGAAATGAATTCTTACTGGGGAGAGAAGACTTGTCGAAGAATGAGAACAGTCAATAGGATTAAAGACTTTTACCTGGCCCACACTGACGCTCTCTGAAAACTTGAAACTTCTTCCATTTCCATCCCTTTGGGTGGCACTGATCAGACAAAGCCTTGAATTCATAGAATTTACTTGGCCCTTTCCCCAAATCTCTGTAGATAACTACAACAACCTAGGAAGTACAATATAGCTTTTTAGAAGACAGCTTTTGATGTCTGATCAGACCTTGGTTTGAACCTCAGTTCCAAAGTTTTTAAGCTGAATTACTAAATCAGGGGCCAGTCAGGAGAAAGAAAAAACAAAATCATTTCTAACAGAATGGAATTTAATGGAGGGAAATGTTACCACAAAGTTAAGGAAAAGCTAAAGAGCCAAAAGGAAATGCCCACAAGGTAAGTGAGTCCTGACTGAGTGTTTGTGCCCCCAAAGGCAGAAAGTCAGAAGATGTGCTGAGAAAGAGCCACTGGTCATGTGAAGCTGGTCACGTGAATCTCTATGGCAATGGCAACATCTGCCCTACAGCAACGTCCATAATTGAAATACCTAAAACTCCTATATTTCTCTGCAGTTTAGAAAGTAGCTTCAGATACATCATCCTATTTAAGCCTCACAATATGTAGGAGAGATATTGCGATTTCTCTTTTCAATTTGCAGAAACAGAAGCACAGAGGAATGATTTATCTACATAGAGGAAAGGTATGCATTACTAGGACTTTAAAAGAAATTTTAAGTTTTAAATTCTAAGTAGAACAAGTATTCATTGTAGAATGTTTACCCATATTCCCACTATCTTAGATAATTATTGTTTCCAGCTTTTTCTATGCACAAATTTGGTATGGCTGTGATCACTTTGAAAATATCATTTAGTAACTCACTTTTTCATTAACAGTATATTATAAATGTTTTCCCATTTTATTTCAAATTCATCACTATGGCTAGATATAATATGGACTCTGGCATTTTTCATATCCCTCTCTTCTTCTTCAAACAGCTCCACCCATCTATGGTTATCATAATCCATTTATTCCAGTTGATTCATTGGCTTCAAAACCATAATATTACAGCCCCAAACTATTTAGATCATGAAAATAAACATATTATGTTGACAATAATAATCTTTGTTGTTGTTATTGTCATTATTATTATTATTATTATTATTATTACACTTCACCCTTTCTTGAAGACCAAGCTACCAAAACATAATCAACAGATGCTTTTTGAGCATCCCGTTCATGTAGGAGACATATCAGCTATAAGAGTGAGTGAGTTGATATTTGATTCTTCCCACTTAAATCTGAGTCAGCACAAGCAATCTGTGGTTGAAGTTGTTTATGGTTTAAAAATTGGCATTAGGCAAAATAAATATCAGCCTCAAAGGTCATGATGTAGGCGAGATAGGTTTGAGAAAAAAATTCAAAATAGAAAGCAATCCAAGAGACCAAAAGAGGATCAGAAGAGGCAGGAATCTTACCAAAACTAAAGAAGGAATGCTGAAGAGAAAGAACTGACAATGGAGTTTGGTGGGAAAAGCATGAACTTACTAATAGTCTAAAGGTACAGTCTAAAGGTACACTCACTCCTTGGGTGGCCTAGGGCACATGCCTTCACAGATTCTCAGAATCCTGAGGCTGGAAGGCACATTATTATCACCATAGTTATGTTTGCTATACATTTATTAATTGACAGCAACCAGGCTAATTCTTTATATGGATTACCTTGTTTAATTTCATTGTGATAACCACCTTATAAAATAGAATAGAAAGTATAAAATCCCTGACAAGAAAATTGAGGTTACAGGAAGTTAAGTCAATTATCCAATGCCCCAGAACCAGTAAGTGTCAGAGAAAAGAATCAAGTCAGTGTTCTCTGACATATGCTCTTGACCCTGCACTGTAATGCTTTCCTTAAAGGATACCTAGTTTCATTCAACTCCTATGATCCTTAAGTCCATTTTACGACAATCTGCCAATATTGGAAAACATCCAGTGATGGACTCTACTGTTTACCATAGCGGCCCATTCCATTTTTGAACAGCTCTGAATTCATTCATTCATTCATTCATTCATTCATTCATTCAACAAATGTTAATAAGCACAAATATTTTATGGGACAGCCCTGCAAATATAGCAGTGAACAAACTCAATCCCTGCCTTAATGGAGTTTATATTCCTATTGGAATAATAAAGGAATAAACAAAGAGAAAATATAAAGGATTCAGAGGATTTCCAGTAAAAATGGCGGAGTAGGTAAAGACTTGCTTGCATCCTCTCATGACCATATCAAAATGACAACTAAACTACAGAACAACTATCATTGAGAATTGCCTGAAATCTAGATGAACAGAAGTCCTACAACAAAGGACATACAGAAGAAGCCCCATTGACACTGGTAGAAGGGACAGAGATGCAAAATGGTCTGGCCCCACACACACATGTGGCATTTAAAAATCAGGAGAGCTATCTTGGCCATGCAGGTTCCCCCTAAGGAGCCAGGGACCCCACTCCCACACTAGGCTCCCCAGCCCAGGGTTCCAGTGCTTGGAAGAGAAATCTCTACAATGACTGGCTGTGAAAAACAGCAGTGACTTGGGTTGAATGAGATTGAGGACTGCTGGAGTCTCAGTTGTTCCTCTTAAAGGACCCACATACAGACTTATTCTCTGAAGGACTCATTTGCTTTGAGCTCCAGTGTTTGGGCAGCAGCTTGAAAAGTGCCAGGGACATATGGGGAGGAAGTGAATTGTCTGACTGGGGCGAGGCCTGGAGGGGCAGCTTCCTCCCAGACAGAAGTGCTGGCAAAGCCATTATTCCTTTGTTGAGCCCTCCTCCAACCTAGCGTGCAGACACAGTGGGCTCCATATCAACCTGGCTAACACCCTTTACCCCGTCCTGTTGATTCCATGAAACCTCACCCCATCCAACTTTCGGACCCACCCACGTTACTTCCAGTTGTTTTTCCATACAACTGGCCTGTCTTGACTCATACTGAAGATTTTCCTAAAATCTATCAAAGGTTCACAAACCCCAAACAAGCAGCATCTGACCTCAGCATGCCCCATACCTTGCACCGAACAGCACCAAGCCTAGCACTAATGGCAGCTGGCCTCGATTTACAGCTTATCTTCTCCTAGGCACCTCCAATCTCTGTGCACATGGCAGCCATCTGTGAATTTCTTTGTGGTTTATTCCAGATGGCCCTGCGCAGGGCATAGGCAGAGGCTAAAATTGGAAACTTGGCAATTTTAGATGGGGTCCCTCCCAGGAAGCTCTGGGTCAGCACACTTGGTGGCTGGTTCTGACTAAGCCAGAACACCACCCAGCTGCCTCTGCAGATGACACACCCAAAAGGCAGACTGGTCAGACACCAGAGCCCTACTAAAGCAAATCCTGCTCCATAGGGTCAGCCCCTGCACAACAGCAGCTCTACTGTAGTCATGGCCAGTCTTCTACTAATCAGCCTGAGGGTCAATCCCTCCCACTGACATGAAAACAGCAACTAAGGCTCAACTACAACAGGAGGGCAAACACAGGTCATACAAGGGACACACCTGCAGCTCCTGACTCAAGTGACCAGGGAGACTGAACCACTGGGCCCCACACAATGCCTACTACAAAGGCCATTCTACAAACACCAAGAGACATAGTTGCCCAACCTAATACATATAAACACAGAGAGGCAGCCAAAATGGGGAGACAAAGAAACATGTTTTAAATGAAAGAACAGAACAAACTCCAGAAAAAGAACTGAACAAAATGAAGACAAGCAATCTATCAGACTCAGAGTTCAAAACACTGGTTATAAGGATGCTCAATGATCTTAGTGAGAACTTCAACAAAGACATAGGAAACATAAAAATGGAAATAGAAAATATAAAAAGGAACCAGTCAGAAATGAAAAGTATAATAACTGAAATAAAGAATACATTAGAGGGAATCAGCAGTAGCTTAGACGAGGCAGAGAATCGAATCAGTGATTTAGAAGATAAGGTAGCAGAAAACACCCAGTCAGAACAGCAAAAAGAAAAAAGAATTAAAAAAAAAATGAGGATAGTTTAAGGGGCCACTGGGACAATATCAAACATACCAACATTCACATCATGACGTATCAAAAGGAGAAGAGAGAGAGCAAGAAATTGAAAACCCATTTGAAGAAATAAGGATGGAAAAGTCTCCTAACCTGATGAAGGAAATAGACATAGAAGCCAGAAAGTACAGAAAGTCCCAGACAAAATGAACCTAAACAGGCCCACTCCAAGACATATCATAATTAAAATGCCGAAAGTTAAAGGCAAAGAAAGAATCTTAAAAGCAGCAAGAGAAAGGCAGGAGCTCCCATAAGACTGTCAGCTGATTTCTAAACAGAAACTTTGCAGGCCAGAAAGATTGACATGAAATATTCAAAAAGATTAAATGCAAGGAACTACAACCAAGATTAGTCTACCCAGCAAAGCTATTTAGAATCGAAGGACAAATAAAGAGCTTCCCAGACAAGAAAAATCTAAAGGAATTCATCATCACCAAACCAGTATTACTAGATATGTTAAAGGGACTTCTTTAAGAAGAAGGTGGGGGGGGGGGAAGATTTTTTAAAATATGAATAATAAAATGGCAATAACTACTTATCTATCAACAATCACTTTGAATGTAAATGAATTAAATGCTTCTACCAAAAGACATAGGGTGGCAGAATGGATAAGAAAACAAGATCCTTACATATGCTGCCTAGAAAAGACTCATTTCAGATCAAAAGACACACACAGGCTGAAAGTAAAGGGATGGAAAAGATATTTCATGAAAATAGGAATGGAAAAAAAAGCTGGGGTAGCAATACTTACAGATTTTAAAATAAAGGTTATAACAAGAGACAAAGAAGACCCAGCAATTCCACTGCGAGGTATTTATCCAAAGAAACCCCAAACACTAAGTTGAAAAGACATATGCATCTGTATGTTCATTGCAGCATTATCTACAATAGCCATAATATGAAAGTAACTTGTGTGTCCATCAGTGGATGAATAGATTTGAAAAAAGGTGGCACACATATACAATGGAATATCACTCAGCCATAAAGAAGAATGAAATCTTGCCATCTTCAAAAACATGGATGGAACTAGAAGGTATTATGCTGAGCGAAGTCAGACAGAGAAAGACAGAGAAAGACAAATACCATCTGATTTCACTTATATGTGGAATCTAAAGAACAAAATTAACAACTAGAAACAAACTCATAGATGGAGAATACTTTGATGGTTGCCAGATGGGAGGAGGGTTGGGGGGTGTGGAAAAGAAGAAGGGATTAAGAAGGACAGACTGGTAGTTACAAAATAGTCATGGGGATGTAAAGTACAGCATGAGGAATATAGTCAATAATATTGTAATAATTATGTATGGGGTCAGATGGGTAGTAGATTACTGGGTTTATTACCTTGTAAGCTATATAAATATCTAATCAATATTTTGTACACTTGAAACTAATGTAATATTATATGTCAACTGTAATTTAAAATAAAAAATAATTACTTAAAAAAATAAAAATAAAGGATTTAGAAGCTGATAACTGCTTTGGAAAAAATAAAATAGGATAAGGAAGTTAGACAGTGCTGAATGGGAAGAAAGAGGTTGTTGTTTCATATAGATTGGTTTAGGATGGCCTCTCTAATAAATATGTGTGGCATTTATGAGACATATATGCAGATACCTGTAAGAGATATGCAGATATATATATGAAAGAATCCATTTCAGGCAAATTCTAAGGCAAAACCTTGTTTGGCATGTTTGTGGAATAGTAAGGCCAGGGTAGTGGGAACAGAATGGGCAAGCGGGAAGCAAGGTTCAGGGAAAAGTGGGACCTGAATGAAGGCCTTTGTAGGCCACTGTAAGTGCAAAGCTTGGGAGGGTTTTGAGCAAAGGAGTGACACAGATATAATTAGAAAGAATCACTCTGGCTATTGTTGTTGAATATTGACTGGGAACAGGAGACAGTGAGGACAAAAGGGCCAGTTAGAAACTATTGCAATGATCTAGACATGAGATTTGGGTTTCTAGAATCCAAAAGGCAGCATTGATGATGGTGAGAAGTGCTTGGCCATTGGCCATATTTTGAAAATAAAGTCCATTAGATTTTTTGATGGAGAACTGCAGAGAGTAGGAGGAAAGAGAAATTGAAGGTAATTCCAGAGTGTTTGGTCTGGAAACCAGGGAGGATGGAGCTCCATCTATTGATATGGGAACAACTGGGGAAGACTTTAGAAGAAGGCAGGTTTAAGGAAAAGATAGGGAAATTGACTGCTCATGAGACAGTGAAAAGGACATGACATCTCAAGGGAAACCAGTTGCCATAAACCCTGTGCTCTTATTTTACCTCTAAAATAGCTCTCGGTATTGTGAGAAAAGGTGAAAGTGCTTTCAAGAGTATAACACTCTACCAAATTTTATAATCATTGAAATTACAAAATCAACTGTAAAGAGTGAAAGGAATACACAGATGGGGAATTTGTCCCCATATGGATAGTAGGTTGATGACAGAGGAGAAAATAAACCTGATCATGTAAAATGATGTAAAACGAATGTGTTGGCTTTAACAGTGTAATGTGGCCTTGGAGATGATGATACTCTTGAGCTGCTTGCAATCTCCATGAGATTCTTCAAGTCTTTCAAAGCAATTTTCTTATTCTGATGCTTCACAATCACATAATTCCTGGCTGGAAAAATCTGCTGTTATTCCTCAGGAGGCATGATCAGTAATTTGATTACTCTAAAAGGAAATGGCTGGCTTTATTTCATGGTCCTTTAGCCTCCTGCTTCAAATCCACGTCCTACATGTGTGTCTTGGGAGAAGGGGACTCTTACAACAGACAGAGCTCCAGACTCTATGTTGCAGGAGTGAGAGCTCATCCTCCCCAGACAACAGCAGTACGTGGCCATCAGCAGACTGGCCACGCTGGAACGCCGACTTCCCCTCTTCTGGGGGAAAGTCAACAAAGTGAATTCTCAAGTGTGTACAGCCTGATTGACTCAACTAGTTCACTGACTTGAACAGTTAAATTCAGCTTGCTTATTTCCAACGCAAGTATCTGTTTAGAGGAAGAAAATTTCAAGTGGTTTCTCGAACTGTGGATTTCCTTACATGAACAATGTATTGTGCATCTAAAGAGTAAAAGAAGACAGATGAGGTTCATAATACTTGGTGCTTGCCTGGTGTACACACTTCCTTCCAAGGCAATAGGGGACCCGTGATAGAACCATTTCACGTATTAGCTATTAAATCATCAGTAACAGAGCGGAAAATCACAGAAAGAGAGGAAGAATAGGAGAGAGGGAGAGAAAATTCCATGGGAAAGGGTACTGATCTATCCATCGTTGTACCAATATTGCTGTAATGGATCAAGACCATTTGTTCACTGACTTCCATGGTCTACTAAAATCTGGACCATCAAAACAAGAGCAGGAATAATAATAACATTATTTCTGAGGAGACAGTGCTGTATAGTGCAGGGAAGATGCACTGGGATCTAAGACTCTAGTTCCAGCTCTGCTATAATTAATTGCATCATGTTTGGCAAGTCCTTTATCCCTCTGAATCTCAGTTTCCTTGAATGTAAAATAAGAAATGTCTTCTTAGGTAACTTCTTGCTGTGGAATTCTATCATCCTATGATATTTTGCACTCATGAAGACCTTTCTTAGAAGGGTTTACAGTACTGATGAGAGAACTTGAAAATATCAGCAAGATTTGTATCTTGAGCATTGAACTTCAGACCCACATATTTGACTACTGCCACAAACATATCATGACAAAACCTACCCTTGATGCTGACCCAGTTCCAAAACCTGTTGTGTCTTCAATCTTCTCCCATTTTATTAAATGAAAACTCCATTCTCCCCATTTCTCAGATTTAAAACTTCAGAGTCATACTTGACTCCACTCATTCTCCCACATCCAGTCTCCCAGCAAATTCCATCAGCTCTACCTTCAAAATATATGCAGAACTTTATTCCAATCCACCATGCCCAGCACAATCACTCAAGAACAAATCACCATCACTACCCACTTACCGTATGTCACTAACTTTCACACATGTCCCTTTCAAGTTTCTTCAGTACAACAGCCAGAGTGATTCTTGTACAACCCAAATCACACATGTCACCACTTAGCTGGAGGCCCTGCAAAGGCTTCTTCCATCAACCACACCATAAAACAGTAAGATCTCATCAAGTCTGTAAGGCCCCCCTTCACCTCTCTGACCTCATCACCCACCACTTTCCACCTGGCCCTCATTGTTCTAGCCACACCAGCCTCTTTATTCTTATTCCAATCCACTGAGTGTTCCCACCTCAGGGCCCCTGGAATGGCCGTATCCATTGTCTGGATGGCTTTTCCCCTCACTTATTACAGTTCTCAAATACCGCCTTCCACAGAGAAACCTTCCTCAACCAACCAATATAAAATTGCGCCCACCAGTCAAACTCTATCCCTACTCCATTTTTCATTATAACCCATATCACCTGACATAGCATATACAGTACTAAAAAAAAAAGCATCTGCCTCTGTGAAAACAGAACATTTTTTTATGGTAAATGCTGCATTTCTAGGGCCTAAGGACAGTAGCTGGCCCATAATAGGTATTTAGAAAGTATTTGTTGAATGAATGAATGAATGAATGAATGAATGAAATAAACTTCCTAGAATCCTTGCTAGCAGATACAGCCTGCAGTAAGCTCTAATCCTGGCATCCAGCTCCAGTCAAAGACTCTCACGCACCAGGGCTGCTGACTCTGCTTGGCCCCAGGCCAAGCCAAAACCCTCGCTGGGACAGACATGCATGGGGTCCAGAGAAATTTCTAGTGCATGTTTTCTAATCAGCACCACTCCATCCCAGGGAGAGGGTGAGAGAATATTATGCTGGTAATCTTCATTGGGTTCCCCCATGTGAGTTTGCATCTCTTCACCAGAGGGGCCTGGGCGACCTCAGTGAGTCAAGAGGAGGAGGGCCCCAGAACATTACCAAGGGAGGTGCCAAGTGGCCTTACCTCAGCAGGCCTCCAAATGTGGAAATGAGTGTTGGCCTTCAAGATTCTACACAAGCTCCTCTGCCTAAACTCTCTAGGATAGTGAGTGGATGTTTAGATTTCTAGGACAGCAGACGAATCTCTTGCCCTTGGCCAGTCCTTAGCTAATATACAAAGGGAAAACAGTGAGCCTCTCTTTGCCTCCCTTGTGTGAAGAAAACTGGCCGGTCCCCCTCTCTGCGTCCTCTCTCCATACCAGCTTGTGGGAGTGAGCTGCATGCTTTACTCTCTAGGGCTTCGCACTATTAATGTCCACTTGACTCACCTGAGTTTCAGTAAAAATGCAGATTCTAGTTCAGTTAAGTCTGGGGTGGGGCCAGGATTCTGCATTTCCTGCAAGCACGCAGGTGAGGCAAATGCAGCTGCTCCATTCCATTAAAGAATCAGCAGCAGGAGGCCGCTGCTGGCCTGCCCGGTGCAGGGCTGCCCTCTCCCTGTCCCCTCTCCCCAGCTGCCACTCCCACCGAAGTATCGCCACAGCCTGAGTCCCGCTCCTTCTCTTTAAAATCGTATTCCGTAGAGGCCTGAGCTCCCAACCAGGCCTCAGGTGGGATGCCTAGAATGACAGCGGGTGTCTCCCCACCCCTTCCTGTTCCATCCTGGGCTCCCGCGGCCGTCCCCACCATGGCTGAGAAGCCTCTCGGCTTACAGAAAAGGACCGGCGACAGGAGTCTCCCCGATAGAGTCCCCAAGCAGCGCCGCCCCCCCGCCCCACCCCCCCACCCCCCGCCTTTCCGCGGCGGTTGCCAGAGCCCCAAGCCTGGCGCTTTGCTCCTGGCAGGACGCGGGGCTGCATCCACCCAGCGACCAAGGGCGCAGGGATGCGGCGTTCCCCGCAAGACGACCTGGAGAAGGATCCCGCAGTGGAGTCTCTGCTGCAGAAACAAAAGGGGGTCGACATCAGGCCTTTCTGGAGCATTTTGGTTTTTCAAAGACTTTCGTCTCAGCTTATTAGATTCTCACAGGTTTGGGAGGTTTGTTGCTTAAATTACTTTTTGAAAAAATATATATTAGAATGATATGCCTTTCCAGTGTACTCGTAAGACACCACCCAATGTGTCCTATCTGGAAACATATCCCAGCTCTTCACAGAGGGGCTGCTGTGTCCCCTGTCAGGTGTTCTTGGCAAGGAAGAAATGGGCGCCCGGGTTTTGCCGTCCTTTCTTCTTCCCGCCACACCATGGGGGGCAGGAGGGAAGAGCGAGTCCAGGAGAATCTTGCTGCCAGGGGGTCATCCTAAGACGACAAGACAAATGCCTTAATCTACAAATAGACCTTCATCTCCTCATGAAATATGCTCTGTCCGTGAGTGAAAGGAAGCATTTTTCTACTCATTTTGCTTAAATTATTCCCTGAGTTTGAGCCAAGTGTTTTGTAAGTGGGCAGGGGAGAGGTGCAGGGCTGCAAAGACCCTTGGCTTCTGTGATTGGATCAGCAGTATGTGTCTTTTCTTCTCTCAGAATAATAAGCTGAGGATAGGGTGTCCAGATAGTATCCCCCCCAAAAAATATACCCCAAGTTGATGGCTTTGCCTGAGGAGGGGCCATTTGTTTAAGGGTGGTGGGTCACCCCAGGAAAAGTGCCCTGAAGCTGAAATTAGCTTCCACTCCATAGTGTCTGGAGAGTTGGGCTGAGTTGGAGTGGGGGCCTTACAGCATTTTCAGAAGCCACACTTCTCATTTTCTAATTTCCACTATTTAGATGGGACTGGAGGAACTGGGCAAAGGCCAGAAGCCCCAACAGAGGGGAAACAGAACAATCTGGGTTTCTGGCTCCATTTTCTTTCTCAGGTGCTCCTACTAAGTCACCAAAGTGTCCTTTGGAGACTTGATTCACACTCTCAGGTCACTCCTGCTGACGCTTTGTCCTCCCATTAAGCATAGCCTTACCACAGCTCTTAATCCTCAGAACCCGGCCCACTCCGGAGGCCAACTGACAAACACAGTGTCTGTGCCTGGGGAAGGTGGCACATTCATTCTCACCTCAGAACTGCCCTCTGAGTTCACACGTCTGACACCAATCTTTCTGTCTTAAACTGTGTGAATGATTTGGGGCTTACAGTTGAGATTTTCTCTCACACATATTCTCTTGTGTGTGTGTGTGTGTGTGTGTGTGTACCTCTGCAGTAAAAAATCGGGGTTCTCGGGTGAATAAATGATTAGAAACAAATCAAGTCAGCATGAGCAGATTATTCCTTCCTCTCAAACCAGAAGATGATTAAGTAAAATGCAGACAGTTTTTAATATAATAAGTTTTCTATTTTTGCTAGTGGGCTAGATGGAGAGTAAAAGGGAATTCGTTTTGCTGCATGAAAGCATCCTGCTAGTTTTTTTTTTTAATGGTCACATCAGGAAATGGCCTATACTTCATATGAAAATATAAGGATGTAGAGTGGTTATAGATTGAAAGAATGACATCTAGCTAAGAGCAAAGAGATTAATGGCCATCAATACACAAATGAAACTGTCTTTAATAGCAACAAGAAACTTGAGCCTCAACAGCATCTCAGTTGTTTGTTTTTTAATAAAGCCACTTCATGTTTAAGACTACTTGTAATCAACATAGCTTTTTTAAAAATTAAAAGTGTCTCATTTAAAATCACGCCCTGTATCAGAACCTAAATTTAAAAAAAAAACTTCTAAGGTGTCAACTGAGATGAGGTTGACCACCATACAAAATAATAAACACGTATTTTTCTGTCACTGCTTACCCTAAGTCATGTATTAGCTGCCATAATACTTATCCCAATTAACTAAAATAATACATATTTCATTTCAAATGAATTAATGCAAGAAAGCTAAAGCCTTTAAGTAAAGCTGTGAAGCTTTATAGAAAAAAAAATCGTGGGGGTACATATCAGGAGCTATTAAAATGTCCATAATACCCTTTGCACATGTGATTCCATTAGGGGAATTGCTAAAGAAACACCTCCACAGAAGGACAAAAATGAAGCTATCCATTGATGAAGACATTCATTGCCAAACTGTCTGTAATTTTCATGAACATATTTTTAAACTTAAATTGGGACGCCTGATCAAATGAGACTGAGTACAGTGAGGAGAACAACAAGCAAAATATTTGAAGCTGGAATTGTTTCAGAATCTCCTGAATGGACGATTGCCGTTCATAAAAGAAAGAATCACATGCCCACCATCTTATGGTAGCCACCAGTGATCTTCACTTTTCAAGTTTATGTATTTTTGTAATTCCCTCTCACACAGAATCAGACAGGCTGGCTGGTCTCTGTGACCAAGAGAATGCAGTAGTGATGATGTGTGACTTTCAAGGCTAGCTCATGAATGACTTTGCAACTTCTGCCTTGGTTCTTGGTTCTTGGCTCTGGAGGAGGCCAACTGCCATGTTATGCAGCTCTGTAGAAAAGCCCATATGGAGAAGAGCCACCTTGAAGGAGAGTCTGCAGATTACAGAATCGAGCCTTCATATAACAATAACCTCAGCCAACATCTGACTGCAACCCCCTTAGAGACCCAGAGCCAGAACATCCAAAAAAAACCACTCCTAAATTTCTGATATGCAGAGACCAAGAAGCAATGAGAGACTGGGTTGTTGTAAGTCACTAAGCTTTGAAGTGATTTGTTATGTAGCAATAGATGGCTAATACATGCTGCATATTAATTGGTTGAAATAGTATGTAGTTATCAAAAATAAGGTACTGTTTACAGCTTTCCCTCTTCATGCATTCATTCTGTCGGGGGTGGGGGGAAGAACCCTCAAAAATTTCCTAAATCATACCACACCATGTCACCTATACTGCTACTGCCCTTTCCTAAGTCACCATACTATCTTCTTGTACTTGGACTAAAACAGCCATTTAGTTAGTCTCCGTACTTTGATTCTTGCTTCCCAAAACTCCATTCTCCACGAGAGTTGGAGCAATCTTTATAAAACAGAAATGAGATCATTTCACCTTCTTTGCTTAACCCTTTCAAAAGTTTTTAATTGTTCAAGGAATAAAATCTAAACCCCTTCATCTACAAGCCTCTGCATAAGCTGGCCTTTGCCTTTCTCAGCCCTATCTCCTACTCTGTCTTATTCTTAATATTTACCAAGGAGCTTAAGGCATTTTTCTGGGTTCAAACAATCCAAGCTTTTGCACTTGCTTTTCCCTCTACCTGAAACACTCTCTCCCTAGATCATTGCATGTCTGGCTCAGATCCAATGTCACCTACCTATTAACTTATTTATTCATTTTTTGCCTGTTTACACACACAAACATACACACACACACACACACTCACTCACACACAAAATGTACTCCCTGAAAGTAGAGATGATTGTCTGCTTTACTCCTCATGCCAAGCACAGTGCCTGGCATGTAGTGCACGATTAATAATGAATGGATGAGCTATGTGAAAATATACATAAACAGAAGCAAGGACTAAAGAATATGCAAATGAAAATAATGGTGGTTGAATGGAGGAAATGTGATATTTTTCCTTTTTAATTCTGTTAATATTATTGTTTTATTATTTTTTGGAAAACTTCATGTCCAAATAATCGTCTATGTTGAAGTAAAATTAAAAAGCTACTGATAGTTACTTTCTGGGGATGCTGAAAATTTCTTTCTTCTCATGACGTTTTACCTTTTGTTTTTCTGGCTCTCATATAAAACTCTTCAGTAGGAATTTTCTGGAGGACTTCAAACTGAAAATGGCCCCCGCTGTAGAGCTTGTACAATTCACTGCAGTCCATCCTGTTGGACATTTTCCCAAGAGGAAACCATCCTGAATTCTCCACTGGAAGACCCTTTCGAATACAGGCATATTTCAGAGATATTGTGGGTCTGGGTCCAACCACCACGATAAAGCGAATATCTCAATAAAGCAAGTCACACAAATATTTTGGTTTCCCTGTTCATATAAAAGTTACGTTTACACTACACTATAGCCTATTAAGTGTGCAATAAAATTATGTCTAAAAGAATGTACGTGCATTAATTAAAAAATACTGTATTGCTAAAAAAAATGCTAGCAATTACCAGAGCCTTTAGTGAATGGTAATCTCTTTGCTGGTAGAAGTTCTTACCTTCATTTTGTGAAAAATGGAATATCTGCAAAGCACAATAAAGTGAAGTGCAGTAAAATGAGATATGCCTGTATGAATCCTGGCTGGGTCAATTCTGGCATCTCACACTCTGTCCTCAAGGGAGAAAGAAGAAATTCTCCATCCTGTCCATGTTTATGAAGGGTCCTCATAAATATCTCACCTTTGCCATTCTAGAAACATTTATTAAGATGCCCACTAAACACAAGGCACTTTGATGGGTGTTGTGAAAGGAAACAAAGACATTTGTTTGGTGTATCTTTACTCCTTTCCCAAAATAATTTGAAATAGCTTACAACAAGGCATACAAGAAAGAAGAGGAGGAGGAAGAAGGAAGAAGAAAAGAAAGAGCAGAAGCAGGAAAAGGAGAAGGAAAAACAATTTGTGGACCACTTAAATGTAAATAGAACTAGAAAATTGTGACCAGATAGAAGAATAACACTGTAGGAAAAAACATGCTGGAAATTGATGATCTTTGAAGATAAAGTTTAAATTCATCTCTGTTTATATAACCTGGTTCCTGCCTTCCAACAGCTTAAAATTAAGCAGAAGAAATAAGATATGGACATAGATAACCAGAGGGATTAATGAAAAGCTTGAGCATCCTAAGTAACTACAGCAGAACACTGTGGGTGTAAGTGTACCCCTTGAATGGTACAGAACGGCATTGTAAGCATTCCAATAATTGTGTGAAAATTCCAACAATTGTGTGAAACTCTTTGAATGGTACAAGGACTGCATTGTAAGAATTCCAATAACTGTGCGAAATAATTGTGGTCACTGTCACAACACATGCCTGTGAAAACATGACCTAATTTCACAAGGATGCCTCTGAAGGTCGACTAACTGCAAAGGAGACAGTGGGTGCACCAGTGGCATGGACTTTGGAGCTGGACTGTGAGGTTTGAATGTCAGCCCTGCCACAAGCTACCTATGTGACTTTGGTCAAGTCACCTAATCATAATTCCTCATCTGTAAAGTGGGGATGATAACCATACTGGACTGATGTATGTGAGAAAGGAATTGATGAATTCATACATATAATACACTTCAATCAGTGCCTGGGACACAGCAACTATTGTTACTGCACTAGAATCTCCATGTGGGGGGGTGCGGGGGGTAATCAAATTAATTGTTTACCAACTTAATGCTAGAAATGCAACTTGACACGTTTAATAATGCAACTTGATAAGTTTAATAATTCCCTTTAAGTGATGGATTTTTGTGTGAACTTAATAGTCATGTTTCCCTTTCAGACATTTAACCTGAGCTACTAAAAGTCTTTCAGGAAATTTTGAAACACGGATCTAAAAAGGATCTGAGGCATCAACTGTTGAACCCTTATGTAGCTAAGAAGGTTGAGGCCAGAGTGAGGGTCTGGGGATGGCCAGAGTGCCATCAAACACAATGCTCGAGTTCAGAATAGACACTGAATTCGTTGTTTTCTGCTCTTTCCACAAGGTGTTGACTAGGCTGGGACTAATAATTGACTCCTCTTGGCTTTCCAGTCATCTGGAAGGCATGCTGATCTATTGAGAATTTTTAAATTCAATCACTATTTATTGTGCTCTCCTATGGTAGGAACTATGCTAGATGCTAGGGGGTTCAGTGGTGAGCAAGAGGTCAGATTGCCATGCTTCTGAAGATCAAACTATAGCAGGGGATGCAGACATTTATCAAATGATCATGGAAATAGATGCCGATATGAGAGTGTAAAAGTCTATAAAGTCTACATGATCTTTAAGACACATTTAATAGAGGAACTTGGCTTAGCCAGGAAGGGTTTCCCCAAGGATATGACAACTAAGCCTCAATCTGGGTGAAGCTGAGGGAAGGAAAGAAAAGATGGGTGCTCCAGACAGGTACATCAGCCAAAACCCTGTGGCAGGTGGGAGAACAGCGGGCCAGGGTGCGGGAGCACCAGAAGGGAGGAGCACAGGGACACTTATAGGAAGAGATCAGAGAAATAGTGCAGGGTCAGGTCTTTGCAAGCATTGAAGATCACCTTTAAGATTTTGGTGTTTATATTTACAAAAATGGAAAACTACTGGAAGGTTTTAATCCATGGGAGGGCATGATCAAGTTTTCCTTTCCCAAAGATTAGCTTATTGTTGTGTGCTGATTGAAGGATACGTGTAGACACCGGGAGGTTCCTGAGGGTGGTGATTCAGGATATGTAGGCAGTCAAATCAATAGGACTCGGTGATAGATTAGACTAGAGGCATGGGGGGAGGAAAGGGGAGGGATGATGTCATGCCCAGTCTGGTTTGCAGAATTGGATGACTGGGGATTGCTGTCATTAACTGGGAGTCAATGTCATTAACTGAGAAAGAGAACTGAAGTTTGGGGGCGGGGTAGGGGGCCAAACAGAAGGGAGAGGGGTACTGAGCAAGGTACCACATTAAAAAAAAATTTTTTTAAAGACTTCAAATCCATTTAGTTTAGGTTTTTCAGTATTTTATTATGGCACACAGGATAGAGTATGGTACAATGTTCTCACTTCAAGATAATTCTCAAACCAACCAGCTGTTTCCATTTGGCTCAAGTTACTTTTTTACATGTAATTTGCATCTCTCTGAGTTTTACCATGTGCAGCATCCCATGTTTAATGAACGTAAATGAGAAAAGCTTGGTTTCTGAGGTGACTGCTAGTCTTTACAGAAGCCCATGTACTGATAATCTTTATAATTCAAATTCATAGCATCATGATAGGTAAAGCAATATTTTACCTATTTGCATGGTGATGTATACTTAACTAGAAATAGGTAATGTGAAGGGATCAGGTAACTTTAAATAGAAACCACTTTGCTTTCAGGTTAAATTCATGACTTTCAAAAGTTAACTAAAGAAAAAAAAAACATCAAACGAAATCAGCTGACCAAGCAATTGTTTAAGAACAGTAGCAGAACAGCAGATCATCAATAATTTCATCAACATTCCACATCAAGTGCAAATGCAAGAGCTGTCATAACTTTAGAGTGGACACAGAGGACAAATGGGGTGGTATTGATGCAATGTCCAACCAGTTAGAGCTATCATTGAAATTCACATATTTCCCAATAGACATGCAGAGCAATGGCACTGTAACATACACATATAGCGTCTTCCCCCTTTCGTGACTTATTACAATTTCATTACCTGTATCTGTAGTTCTTAAAAACTACATTAAATATTATTTACTCGAGGCAACAGAAAAAGCTAACAACACATTAAATCACGAGCTCAGGGTTGCAGGCAACGTGTTTGCAATTGACAAATAACTTTTTCTTTTCTCTCTCCATTATTATACATTGATAAAAATTATTCCTTCTGATTATATCATTTGCTTGGATTTCAATTTCTGCCCATGATACTTAGACTATATATTTTAATGTGGTTATAATGATGATCAGTTGGGACTCACCATCTATCCAAATTGCATTTATTATTATATACTAGTTTAAACATTACTTGTTTTCTATTAAGGGTATATTTATCACAGAATTTCAGAATCGCCTCCAAGTCATTCCCAATATTATATCGTACATTTTATGGGGCAAAGTATATCACTACTTAAAAAAGAAAAAGAAAACCCCAGAGACTCTCATTTACTCAAGTTTATTATCAGTCAAATTTTTGAAGGAAGAGATTTCATGAATGGTTATGACCTAACTATATCCCTCATAATTACCAATTAAGGAGGAAGATGCATTGTGATTGTTAATATTTTGGCTTCAAAAATTTGGAGGTCAATAGTCCACTTGTATATGGCTTATACTGGTGCCTTCTTTAAGATAGTTTAATTAAGTCAACAACCACAGCAAGAAATGTCACTCAGTGTAACTTTATTTACTGTTTATTGCACATAATTCGAGGTCTTTAATTTCTAACCACCAAAGGTTCAAAGGACTATTTTTTTCCACGAAGTTTAACATCAACATTAGTGAATTCATTTATTCATGTGTTTTGAATTGTAAACATCTGGATTATTCACATTGCCATAGATCCTGAACTCATAAGCACGGACCATGCACAGGCTGGCAGCAAGCCAGGAAGCCACTCTGCAAGCAAACAGATACTCTGCAGGAGGAGAAAAGTCATAGCACAACATTTAAGGTCCAACCTGAGTCATCTCAGAATTATACATATGTTGACTTCTTAATTCATATAGTGACTGGAACTCAACTGCATGTTTGGTGATGGGGTAGATATGATTTCGGAAGGATTATTCCTGGAATCATTAAGGAAAGGGGGGCTCAATCTTTCTTTTTGGTTGCTTGCTCCTCCCCAGCACCTTCATCTTTTTTCTCATCCTCCTCCGCTTCTTTAATGTCTTCTTTACCTTCACCTCCTTCTTCCTCCTTCGCGTCCTCAGATTCTTCCTTGGCAGCTTTAACAGAAAAAGAAAATGTACAAACTCCAAATCCAGAGTAAGTCCAGTCCACACATTTCTGCTCAGACTTTGGGGGAAATCTTCCCAAACACCTCACGACTCGACTCTCCCCAAACACATGCAACAGACAATGCTAGCCAGGAATAATTTGCCCATTCTACATATTTAAATAGAATGAGATCGTTTCTAGATACTGGAAGCTCTACTCCTCTCCAGGACCTCAGTATTTCTTTTCTTATGTGCCTGGTTATTTATTTTTATTCTTTAGGACACCAAACTGCTGTGTTCAATGAATATATTTTAAAATATTTAGTAAGAATGAAAACAGCTATTTTCAAAAAAACTACCAAGCTCAGTAGAGATGTGCCTCTCTGGGAGGATAGCCAATTTGAGAAATTGGGTGCTTCCAAAAGGAGAAATGTATCGTTTAACATTCTAAACACATATACGAATGGAACTTTCTTGGCATAGACAAGTCTTCATGTGTCTTACCCATCTCCTAACACATATCCACAGTCAGTTTGCACTTGAAGTTGTAGGGGTTTGTCTTTTTATCATACCTTCTTCCTCTTCCCCGTCCTCTTCCTCTCCCTCTTCCTTCTCCTTCTCTTCTTCAGGTTCTTCTTCGTCCTTGGCTTCCTCAGTTTTTGAAGCCAAGGTCTCCTCTACCTCGATCTGCTCCTCCTGGACGTGGCTGCTATAGTAAGAAGGGAAGGAGCGTGCCGACATCAGGTAGGAGCTGGTCTGTAAACCACCATAGGCAGATCGGCCAAAGACCTGAGAGCTCTGGGAGTAGCCGCTGGTTATGCTTCCCACGCTGGTGAAACTGAGTCGGGTCTCTTCACCTTCCAAGAGTTTCCTGGGGAGGCAGGGACATGGTGGTTACCAAACATGAATACAGGAAGTGTGTTGAATGACTTGTTCTGAGCCCACCACTCATTGTCTTTTCCTAATGCCAGCCTTAAAGGCATCTGCAAGCAGGAGCAGGGGTGGCAATTATCAAAATCTAATGCTGGGCATGTGGTGATTGAGACCAAAACAACAACAACCAACAACTTTAAATGGGGTCCTACTAGATTTAAAATGGGAAGCTAAGAACAGGATTCATTATTAGGGTTAAATTCTAATGTTTGTCTAAATACCTGCTTGGAAAAAGCCAAAAAGCAAACAATTATTTCAACAGACTACTCCTGAAGGTTTCTGATTCCACATAAATGAAACCTGATCTTCCTGAGGCTGAATGGCTGAGGCTTTGACCCTTCCTTGTTTACCTGTAAGCTGCGATCTCAATGTCCAAAGCCATCTTCACATTGAGGAGATCTTGGTATTCTTTTAAGTACCGTGCCATTTCACTCTTTGTGGTTCTCAACTCATTTTCTAATTTGTTGATTGTGTCCTGTTGGGAAAAAAAAAGAGAGAGAGAGAGAAGAAATCCAGGTATATATAACTACTGCTGTCATTTTACTGTAGTATATAATAGTAAAAGGCCTTGGTTTAATTAAAATCAAAGTGCATACCTTAGATAAAATCTCCCCAAGTCAAAACTGCCTTCTTTGTTAACCTCTCCCTTCCTTGCCTTAAAAACAAATTCTTTTTTTGTTTAATAGTCCAACGATCATCATAAAATGCCTACAAGGAACTAAACTGATTTTTTTTTAACTGTGCTTCTCATTCATTGGTTAGCTTTATCTAAGTCACATTCAAGAAATCCATTTCTTTATAGGTGAAGGAAGTAGCTAGATTTTTTTAAATTTTATTTTATCTAAAATATTTTCTATTTATCTGTATTATTCTTTTTTCTCCCCAGAAAATGGAAATCCTTAAAGAAGAAATGTCTTATTGCGAATATCATTACCTACTACAATTTTGACTGTATTCCTGTATACCTGCTAAGAGAAAGGAGTGGTTGGTAAAACAAGTCAGAAAGCTTGCTGGTCACAGGTATCCTTCTGAACTACCGGTAAGGAGAGCTCATCGTTGAGTTTATTAACAGCGCGGTCTAATCTTTGCCAAAGAGCAACTTGAGGCTGAAGCAGGCCGCAGGCAACGCCCAGCTCCCACCCCCACCCCTCCTCCCACCCACTCAACCCCCTGCAGGGCAGGGCAGCTTTAATGCGGAGCTATTACATTGGTAGCACGACTTTCCAGACTGCATTCCCGCCCCCGCCCCAGCCTTCCAAGTGTCCCACCCCTCCCACACAGTCCAAGGAGTAGAGCCCTACCCCCCCACCCCCAATAGCTGCTGGCAGAGGCCTCATCTCTGGCCTCCACTTTCTGGGCGACCTCAACCGCACCCCACTCGATTCTGCAGCCCCCTCCCCGCCCCCACTGTGGTTTGCCTGGTGCCATACCTGCATAGCACTAATGTCGGCGTTCTGCTTGTCCTCCAGCTCCTGCAGCTGCTTCTCCAGCGCTTCGTTCATGCCCCGGCACGCTTCGATTTCCAGGGTCTTGGCCTTGAGCAGGCGACGGCTCTCGGACACCTCGTCCTTGGCGGCGCGCACCGCGTCGGTGTTCTTGGCGGCGCTCTCCGTCAGCACGGTAAAGCGGCTCTTGAACCATTCTTCAGCGTTCTGCATGTTCTTCGCAGCCAGCTTCTCGTACTGGGCGCGGATGTCCTTGAGCGCGGCGGAGAGGTCGGGCTTGGAGGACACGTCCATCTCCACGGAGATCTGCGCGTACTGGATCTGCGCCTGCAGCTCGGCGATCTCCTCTTCGTGCACCTTCTTTAGAAAGGCGATTTCGTCCATCAGGCTGTCGATGCGCTTCTCGAGCTCCGCGCGGGCGAGAGCCGCCTCGTCGGCGCCTTTGCGCGCTTCCATCAGCCGGCCCTCGGCGTCCTCGCGGCTCAGCACCTCCTCTTCGTAGCGCGCCTGCAGGTTGCGCAGAGTCTCCTCCAGCCCCTCGCGCTCGCCCTGCAGCGCCTGCTTCTCGTTAGTGGCGTCTTCCGCCGCCAGGCGCAGGTCGCGGATCTCCTGCTCGTACAGCGCCCGGAAGCGCGACGGCTCGGAGTGCTTCTGGCGCAGCACGAGCAGCTCGGCTTCCAAGACCTTGTTCTGCTGCTCCAGCTCGTGCACGCGCTCGATGAAGCTGGCGAAGCGGTCGTTGAGGTCCTGCAGCTGCGCCTTCTCCTGGGTGCGGATCGACTTCAGGTCGTTGCTGATGGCGGCCACCTGGCTCAGGTCAAGGTTCTCGAGACTGGGCATCAAGGACCCCGAGCTGGACGAGTAGCTGCGGCGCACCGACAACGACGAGGACACGGGCGCCGAGTAGCTGGAGTAAGCGGAGCGCGCGGTGCTGTAGCCGCTGCGCACGCTGGAAATGTGCACCCGGGGCGTCTCCACGTAGCGCCGCTTGTAGGAGGTCGAGTAATACGGCTCGTAGCTGAAGGAACTCATGGTGGCGATCGGTGCCTCTCGGGCTGGCGGCGGAGAGAGGGGCCTACAGAGAAAGAAGAACGGGGAAGAGAGGGAGAGGGAGAGGGAAGGATGGATGGCTGTGTGCGGCTCGGCGCGGTTCCGCCACCCCTATTTATACGCGGGGAGTGTTCTGACGCAGCCTGCGATCCATCACTGCGCGCCGGCCGGTGGGGGCAGCGCTGCTGCAGCTCGGGGAAGATTCTGCGCAAAAGGAAGGCGGGGCGAGCGACAGGCCGCCGGGGTGCTGCGGCTCTCGTCCATTCCACTTTCCTCCGAGGCTCCCTGTTTTCTCTGAGACCCCCATACCCTCTCACTCATTTCCTTAGCGCACGTTCTCTCACCCCATCCTACTTACAACTTGACCTCGTATCACTGGCAATCGAAAAATGT
This sequence comes from Rhinolophus hipposideros, assembly GCF_964194185.1. Lineage (NCBI taxonomy): Eukaryota > Metazoa > Chordata > Mammalia > Chiroptera > Rhinolophidae > Rhinolophus > Rhinolophus hipposideros. Next base: position 41,811,585 of record NC_138062.1, on the reverse strand, counting down.
CCCCAATAACAGGTTCTCACTGCCTACTGACACCTTAGCTTTCCAGATCCCGGTACCTTGGAGACACGCTTCTCCCTAACTCCCCCCTTCCCCGCCAGGGGTCCCGGTCGTCATCCCCCACGGTGTTTATGGTGACAATGCAGTGCCTGTAGGACACTGATAGTCTAAGGCTGCCTGTCAGCGGCCTATATGGAGGAAAGTTGTATATTTTTTTGAGGTTGTTTCTGGCACTTTCTTTAATTCATCTCCCTTTCTCCGGGCTATTTTTTTTTTCTTTAATGCGCTGCTTGGACACAGCCGTACACAAGTGAAACTGCAGCACTGCAGGTGTTGACTTTAGCATTTCTAAACCTTTCGAGCAAATAATATCAGCCTTTTAGTGTCCCCAGATTTTCTCATTTCTTTCCGGGGAAGGAAGCCTCCGATGCCTGTCGCCTGTCGCGTGGTCCAGCGTGCAGGTGCAGGATAATGAGTTTGAAACTAACCGGGGAGAAACCCGACTGCAAAGGCAGCTGTGAGGTCCGCGGCGGACACGTCACACTGTAAATGCTACCTGCATCGCCACCGAGCTAAATTCCTGTTTGACACCCACAACCCCATCACATTAAAAGCCCCTTTCCCTCTTTTTACACTTGTGTAGCACCCAACCTGATGATTTCCACAAGCCGCGCAGGTGGTGACTCAGGGAAGCGGCCGCTGCAAGCCCGGAGCCCGAGGGCGGTCTCCCGGGAGGAGAACTCAGACCCGAGACATCTCCTTTCGGGGCGGACAACAAATAGCCGCGTGATTCTTTCCCCGGATTCACTCTAATGAGGAGGTAACAGATACAGTCAGAAATCCATGGGTTTCCTTCAGGAAACACCCAGACACCAGAAACTGCGCACGTCGTCAGGCACAGTGGTGAGGTCCTGCGATTTGCAGCGCACACTGCACATTACGCTTTTTAGGGCGGACAGCAGACATTTGCATAAGATACCTAAAATTTTTCTAAGTAAGCGTTTCATTTTTGTTTTATTTGTGTAAGAGTAGTGTTTGACTGCAACTTACTGATTTTTGTTTATTAAGGCAAACTAAGGGGAAACGTGATAATAGTTTACACATAGAGAAGCCGGAATCGCTTTCCGGTTGATGTTGCGAGCTAGGGTGAGGTATTTGGAGCCAGCACCACACACAGCTGCTCCCGGAGGTACTGCATTCTCCCCACAGGAGGGCCGGGGGAGCTGTCTCTGAGGTTTGCTTTGCAGCAGCTCTAACATACCTGCGATTCGGACCCCTTACCCTTTCAGAGTAGAGGGAAAGACTGTGCAACAAAGAACTTTCCTGGGGTTTCGAAACAATCTCTATCGTTTCAAATCATGCAACTTCAGAAACATTAACTCTGCTGGTTTAAAATCTATCAAGAGGTTCATCCACCCTCCATCATTCTAGCGTTTCAAGCCTAAGCCATTAGGCTGTCCTGAATTTCTCTTGGCCCTGGCAGACATGGTACAACACTTATTCTGATGACATTTTATAACCCACGTGTCCTCGGTCTCCACCATTCATCAGTGATTCTAGGAGGGAGGGCTTCGCTCAGGAGAATGAGGGGGGTGGGAGAGAACCTAGATAAGCCATATTTTTGTCTGCTCCCATTTACCCATATGTGGATAAAAACTGGCAGTGAATTTTTCTTCTTTTTTTTTTAACCTGCCCCATATAAACCACATGGTTTCACACTCGCGTTGTGTGAGCCTGCCTCCACCACTCTTGGGTAATGACGAATTCATTTCCTGTGTGTCAGCGCCCTTCCCTCCACGTTTCAGGTCACCCTCAGCGATATGAACTACATCAGCGTTTTTGTTTGTTTGTTTGTTTTATTGTGGGTATTTATTTTATTTTATTTTATTTTTTTTTTTTTTTTGCCACACTCCTGGCTGAAGTCTTTGACTGCAGAGGAGGCTGACCAGGAAGAGGGAGGGGTGCTGAGATGCTGCAGAGAGAGAAACCTGTGGGGCACCTGCTGGGTAGCTGAACAGGGAGGCACACGGGAGTGGGGAAGGGTGGGAAGAAGAAGGCAGGGCCCTTAGTCAGGCTCTCTACCCTGCTGAACCTGGCGAACAGGGAGTGAGGCGAGGGAGAGGGGAACTGTATTTACCAATGCAGAGCTCGAGTCTTTTAAGATAGCTCCTGGCACAGCCACCTCCTTCTCCACTACAGTTGTGCTTTAGTAGGGCTCCTGCTCCCAGCCTGTGTCTACACTACTTTCAGCCTTCCTCTGCTAGGTGTCTGCCTGGTTTTCAAACATTCTGTCCAGGCCTCCTCCTTTTTCAATTCTCTTCCCAGCATTTTGCTCTGAATGTCCACATGACATTTTTCTGTGTGTCAAACCAAAGGTAAAATGAGCAACTTTAAAAAATCTGTTAGGAAAAACAAACAAACAAACAAACAAAAAAACTCGACTTTTTCTTGCCCTTACCTTGAACCTTTCTTCATTAATATTGTTTGCAGTGGTGTCATTTTTTCTTTAGAGGAAAGCTTTGGGGCTTGCTACACGTTTGTGTATTTATTCCCTTTTAAGAATATTCTCCACCAACAAGAAACTGGTTGAGGGCTGCCAACACAACATACTCCTAGGAGATAAAAACTATTTAGAAAACAAATAGAGAAGTATGTTGATGAAATGCACTAATAAAATTTCTCCCACGCTGCTTATCTCCGATATCTCTGTAATCCCCTAAGGGACTGTTCGACATGGTTTAGTTTAAAGATAAAATATATTAACATTACCACAAAGCTCATAAAATATAATTCTTAGAACCACTGAAAAAGTTTTACTTCTTCTCCAGTGCCAATAGAGTCAGAAAGCTTCAGATGGATAGACAGGGCCTGGTGACTTTTCATTATTCTTAAATGCTTTGGCACAGCAGGAAATGCTATATTGTTTGGAAAAGCTCAGCTTTAGGCTCAAATTCTTATGAGGCAGTATCGGAAAGGCATCCGTCTGGGGGTGAAGGGAGCAGAGTTCACCTGCCACCAGTGAGCTGGGGGCCTAGTCCTACTCCAGAACAATGGATGGGTCTCCATTCACCTCACCATCAGTTGTATGGACACATCAGCGTCAGCAAAGCTGGCATCAGTGTGTCGATGCAAGGAATGAAGGAAATAAACACGTGCAGGACCCATATCCTGTGAAAGGCATTTGAAATCTATTATTTAAGAATTATAAAATCCCCGTGATGGTTATTCAGAGCCAACAGCTGAGGCCCAGAAAGGGTAAGTAATTTGCCAACTCACACAGCTACTTCAAACCTAAGCTCTATCTGCTTCCAGCCTGGGCAGTATTCTACTCATTATACACACTGCAGCCACAGGCATTCGCTGCTTCTATATGTCTCTGTGGAATTTGATAATTGCATCAAATTCCTAGACTAGTCTGCAGTCTAGAGTGTGTGTGTGTGTGTGTGTGTGTGTGTAGTAAACCTCTCACGTGTTGGGGACACCAGTGTGAACTGATTTATACCATGAGGAAATTGTTCATGAGCATGTTTCAGTCGGACAGCTAGCGGTGGCAATATACTTTCTGATTGTTGTACTACAGGTTTCTTAAAAGACCCTAATGTAAAATAAAATGGAGGCTACCAGTGGAACATGACACATAACTGGTGCTGTCACGTTTTACACATTACTCTAAATATCAGTTTATAAAACACCTTTTCAGGAATTAATGACCTAAAATGCAACTTAGCTGACCTAAACTCTTTAAAATAACTACATCATGACTTCCACCTTTTTGCTACCTAAAATACCTTCATTTTTCAGTCCTGTAAATAGGTTTTCTTTGAAAAAATGGCCTTAAAAATTGCCGTAAAGAATAAAAGAAAAATTCTGGCACTCACTGTGTCGTTACTGGAGTTTGTCATGCTTTCTGCAAAACTTTAAACAAAGAAACACGAGCACAATCAAGGAAAAATGTATAATGTGTGGAAGCCACAAATACAGTTCCTCTCTGTTTCTTGTACCCAGTTTATTTCTTTATATATTACGCTCATCATAGATATCATCATACATAAATCTCCCATCTCTTGGGTAATATGTTTAAAAGAAAGCTTTCCCCATTGTAAGACAAAATATGCCTAATTTTACAGCATCACCGTGTGAAGCAATGCGTCGTGAAGTGTGCTATGCAGCTATATAAATTTAGATTGCAAGAGGAACAAGAATGTCATTTGAATAGATTAAAAATGAACAGCACGTTGACGGTCAGAACACATGCGGTCTAACTGGAACTTGCTGCTGACCAAGCAGAAGTGAGGGTGACAGGTTCAAACCCCTAAATGCTTGCTCCGTGGAACCAGCCACCTCACCGAGTTTTCTCCAGAGGCCTGCTCCACAGTGCCTTGCCCTTAATCACAGTCACAAGACCCAGAGGTAAGAGGGTATGCTGGGGACATAGACAGGCTCAATTGGCAGTCATTTCAGGCAGGTCACAGCTCCACCGGGCAGAACCAACAGGGCTAAACTTGTTTGTTGAATTGTGCTTTCCTGACTGCAAGGAAATACATGCTGCTTCTGCAATTTGGGGACTGACCAGCCTCAAAAACATTCCATGTGGCACCTGGGTTTCTTTGCTGACCTTTACAATTGTTTAATAAATCAATCAGAGGAGTGCGAAGCTGATTGTTTGCAAAGAGAGAGGATAAGCATTTCTGTCTGTCTACAAGCGACAAAGCCCAGAGGTTGGCTGTTTCACAGCCATGTAGCAGCCCATCCCAGACGGAGCCCGTTCGCTGTCTCGCCAGTAGTACTTCAAATGCTGCTGCAGAATTGCAAATGGGCAGATCCCTGGATTCCTACCGTACAGCAGGCAGGCTGCTGACACCAGGATGTAGAATGTTTGCAGTTGGTAAGTAAAACATGTAAGAAACTGTCTGGATTAGAAAAGTGAACTTGTGTCTAAATGGTTCATTAATCGATGAAATAACTCATTCATTCATACCATGGAGTCACCACATGTCAGAAGAGCCCCTTCTAAAGTGCACAGTTCAGTACAAGCACCATGGATGTGGGGCAGGAGGGAAGAGGGAGTGGGGGCGGGCAGTGCAGGAAGTCATAGCACAGCCCCTGACCCCGGAGGACTAGAAAAGCACCTGAGCACAATAAAAAGACCAGTAGTGATACACATAAAAACACGGATGGATCTCAACCCTAGGATACTGTTACTCAGTGAAAGAAATCTTCAATAAAAGATTCATACTGTATAATTCCCTTGATATGAAATTCTAGAACAGATGAATTAATCCGTGTGAGGGGGAAATGACTGGGAGGCGTCCCAAGGGAACTTTCTGGGGTGATGGTTTCCTTCTAGGTCTGAAGAAGTCTGGATTGTGTAGGTGTATGCATTTGTCAAAATAAGAATGTAGCAGGAGTTATGTATTTCATTGAATGTACATTTTACATCAAGAGAAAAAATGATAAACCAGAGATATACATACACGTATATAATTATAAAAATAAACTAACAATATACAGATAATATGTTACAGAAAATAAAAATGAATACTAAAATGGTTATTGGAGCACAGAGATCCTTTATATATGTCAATTCATTCTAGCTATCACTATGATTTTCACCATGATTATCACAATGCTAGGCAATGATTGAGTTTTAATGTTTGTCATTGAGTTCTAGGAAATTTTATAAGAGATCAGTTTCTTACAAAAATAATAAACTGCTATGAGAACAAAAACATGTATAACAAATCTCTTTAAAAATAGCTAAGCAGACAAAGCCCATGTGAGTGATATTTCAAAGAATTATGCAAAACTTAAATAATAAAAGGCAAGACCCTGTGAGATATCTCAGAGAAGAATGGTCAAAGCAATAATTTCTGTGATTTAAGAAAAGGCAGGGGTCAAATCATTAAATGCATCAACATTTCTGTGGCTAGTTACTATGCCGGATGCTCTCACAAGTATAGTGTTTATTCTTCACAGCAGCTCTACAAAGTGGCTGTTCTTATTGTTCAAAAGAGGAGTAGATATTGTATTTCTATCAGTCTATTCCAATACTGCATTAAATTATTTTTAGTAATCCTACATTGCTGCCTCATATTGAATTTGTATCAACTAATAAAAAGAAAACTTTGAAAGCTAAGGTTATTAATTTATACTGGGGCTTTTTGAAAAACCTGAAAATATAACTTTCTTTTATTCCCTTTAAATCTAACTCTTAGTATAAATTCTTTTGGTCCATTGTCCAAATCTGCTGTAATACCTTTGAAACCTTCCCACTCTACGTCCAATTCAATAATGAAAGAATGAACCAAGTTTTTAAAAAAATTAACTCCATCAGAAATGGGTTTTATAAGTTATGCTTCACAGACTCTTGGGATTGGAAAATAATATGTATGCATCTTCCACTCAAGTCCCCCACTTGCTTTTTTATCTTCAGCAGCTCTTAACCTTTGCTTTGGTTCTTCCTTTTCCAGAGTGGAATCTTCTTTCTTACTGTCCCTCCACCCTGTAGCCAGTGGACAGCACTTCCAACCAGAGCACAAATCCCTAGAGAGGGAGGGACATCAGTGCCCAAACATCAGCTTTGGTTTTTCACTTTCTGATTCTCACTATACTCAGATTTATTTTCCATGTGATCCGTATAGTAGTGACATTTCCATGGAAAACTGAAATTTCCCAAGCATTTCTGCATTATGTCAACTGTGGCAACTGTGAGGCAGAACAGATCTGCAGCTGTTACCATCCTCACTTCCTAGATAAAGACGCTGAAAGATCTGCAGAGGTAAAAGGATTTACCCCAAACCATGTCTTCTATAACAGTGAGGCCGGGGCTGTCACCCAGATTTCCTGTCATCAAATTCACTGGGCTGTTTTTCTCTAAATCTTCCATGTTATGTATACCAGGCCTAAGAAAGCACCAGTTGCTTCTCACTTTCAGATTCGATTCTGAGTGCATAACTACTCAAAATAGAGTGTCATTTCTTTACTTCAATCACTGTTAAAATGCAAATGTCAATGGAAGAAGTAAGGGTTAAAGATGATATCAGTCCTTTATACCTAAGATTGAATATGAGGTTGATGATAGCTTTTGAAATCAAACAGAGAGAAAGCCTGAGGACCTTGAACAGTGAGCATAGGTTTTGAAAAGGAAAAGGACAATAAGTGCCACTGGGGTGAAGTGGGTGGTCAGAGGATAAGCCAGAATGGTGTCAGGGCTGGAAGCAAAATATTTTTTGTAGACTTCAAGTTCGCCATACCCGAAGCAAAGGCCTCTATTTTTAAAGTGTGATTTTAAGTGTGAGAGAATCCACTCTCAAATTAATTGGTTAGTTATAACCAATTAATCTGGGTATGGCCAGTATGTATTTAAATCAGGGAAAATCCTCAATGCTTTATTTTGAGGGATCTTCCTCCAACTGGATTTTGGCCAAAGTAATTCTGTGCATTGACAGGCATTCATCTGCGTGTCTCAGCTCTTACATACTCTAGGAAGGTGCCAACCAAATGGGAAAAGGCCAAACTAAGTAGGAAATAGAAAAGCAAAATGGCAGAATAACCCACATACCAAGTAATCAAACCTGAAAAGGACGGATGGGAAATGAAATCATAATCCTATCATTTAAGAGGATAAGGGAAAGGAAGATTTTCATTTATTCAGCATAATTGTGTGCAATACTATTAATAATAGTTTTGTATTAGGCACTGTGCTGAGTCACTTACTTGGAGAATTTTGTTTAGTCATCACAAAACTCTGATGAGTTGTCTTTTAAAATCATCCTCATTTTAAAGACGTGGAAACTGAAGTTTAGACTAGAGCCTAAACCATATGCCTAAAGAACTCAGCTGTATTATGTCATTGGATCCTCACAGCACAACTCTAATGAGGTATTGTTTTCATTCTAGGAGGAGGAAAATGAGGTTCAGAGAAATTAAGAATATTGGTCAAGATGACACAGCTGGGTCAGGGTCTGTCTGTCTGAATTCTCACAGTTCCTGTTATGACCAAAGTGCAAAAATGTTGTTGAGAGGTGCTGTACAAATAAGAGCTCTCACTCTTTTTTTTTTTTTTTTTACCTACAAAGTTTAAATTTGTAATGGTGCAAAGGAAATGCTGCAATAATCAGAGTCAAGGGTGCTCAAGTCACATACAAATAAAGTAATCCACAGAATGGTCTACTAGGCAGAGCACCGCAGACGCAAACCAAATAAGTCAACATTCTGCTTTATTAGCAGCCTCCAAACATAGACATCCATCACTAGAAAATTTGATAAAAACCAAATTGCATTTGACCATCTCTCTCCAGATACAGGCTGTATGCCTTTTTGCTAACTAGAAAGCAATTCCTTTTATTATTATATTATCTGGAAGAGACAAAAGCACACTGAAAAAGATTCCCCACACCTTTCAGTATCACTTTATCCTACAAATTTAATAAACTACACTACCAAATTGCATTAGAATAACAGATGTCTATTGAATAAGCCTGAGATATTTCAGTTGGCAAAGTGTTTCCTTTTTCTTCTGCCAAAAATGTTTGTGCCCATTACATGGACTAATACTTACAGAAGTTATCCAAATTAACATTTTCTTCCAAATTAGTTCCCCAATTTAGAAAGATTACTTAAGTAAAGCACACAGCTCTGTCCTAACACTGAAATGGACAGAGGGGTGGAAGGCTTGGCTCCATATAAAATTCAGAGCTGTCCAAAGGTAAAAGGGACTGGTCCAGATGCAAAGCACTAGCAGTTCAGAAGGGAATCACTCCACCTCTGAGTTGGCCTTGACCTTAGATGGACTCTCATTTCCTCTGCCAAACTGAGATTCTCTGTTTCAAAGCATTGAAAAGGTGAAAAGCACTGACTAAGCCAGGACCAGGGAGCACATGCATCTAACAGTGACCGTGAATGAGAGTTCAAATGCATAACATTACTTCCCAAACTGGGACTTGCTAATATCTTAGTTCACATGTGAGCCAAAGACAGAAAGAATATAAGCAAAAGCCAGCAGAAAGCGATTTTCGAGGGAAGAAAGGAAGAGTTACTAATTGAAGTTTTCACAAAATAGGTGTTTTCTTATTTGCATTAAACTTATCATTCTTACAGAATAGAGAAAATAATAAACAGCTGAATAGCTCCATATATTTTTCCAGTTGAATTGGAAAATTCACCTAACACAATAGTTCATTTTCTCTCTTCCAGTTTTTTTCTTTTCATGGAGTGATCATGAAAGAAAGAGAAAAGCAGATTCTTCTCTTACTCTCTCTTCAGAATTAAGTCTTGAAACAGAGCAGGGATTAGGTCTATTTACATTTTTCTCCTAATACTCACAATCCAGCAGGAAGAATCAAATTCTCCCCACTCCCTCCTCTCTTTGGTTCTTTATCTCCTTCAAAAATGTGTGTATTGTTGGTTTCCCTTTAAAGAAGGGAACCTAAGAATTTGAACTCAGTGCCCAGGGAAGAGAAGAATAGCTGCAGTCCAGAGTTAGAGAGATTGGAGAGAGGAAGTGCAAAGGGGCATCACTGTGGTAACCATCCTGGTTGGTGGGTGGAGGCTGCTCTACTTCAAAGACCAAAACTGGGGAGTGGGGGAAGTGGGGAAGGGGTTGAGAGGGTGTCTAAGTCAGCAAAATGTAGCAAGTATCATCTTTGCCAGATAACAGCATTTCTGGATAAGATGTTGTTCTACAGATAATTTTAAGAGTCCATAGAGTTTGGGGGAACAACATAAAAGAGCAGGGAAAACACTGGGATTGAGTTCAAGGTGAGTTCAAGATCCAGTGTTTAACGCTGCCATTCACTGAGTGCAAATGTTTCAAATTGGGCCACATGTTCCCCTGGAGGGGTGGGAGGACTTTCCAAGGGGCTCAGAGTCATAGGCAGTGCTAAGGGAATCTGTTTCCAGATCCCCAAGGCCGTATGTAGTCTTTTGTAAAATCTGTCTGCTTGAGAACTTGTGCTAATGCTCTTTTCCCACCTTCCCCATAAATTGAATAAGTGAAATCTGCAGCAACAGGGTTTTGACCACAATGCGACTAGATCACAAAGAAAGATAATTTTATTCTTAATATTGTATTGATAAAGATGTACTAAAATTAAAAGTACTCCTATCCCAACCTTTCCAAATATAGTGAGTTATAAATCAAGGTGCCTCTGGGTAAAAAATAAACAGGTATGATTTATAGTCATTTGATAAGACTTGGTGAAGCCTCTTTTGGAACACTACACTTCCCAGGAATGAAGTAGATAAATTAACTTTAATCATCCGGAGATACACCCTTACACAAGCTAGGTGCTTTCCAAATATTTGCTTTTAAGAAAACTAAAGGAGTACTTAATAGGTTGATTAACTGCTAGATCACTAAAATATTTTTATGACAGGTTAATATGTGCTTTCTGGCTTAAAATTTGGAAAGATTTCAGTTATTGAGTGATATTGCTAAAAGAACATAAAACGACATAAAAATTTCTTTCATATACACTTATATACTAACTACTTATGTACTTACATGTATATGTTATACTTATTTAGGTGAACAAGATTTCTCAGCAATTTTACATTTGTGTGTGTGTGTGTGTACGCTTGTGCATGTGTAGTTTTTTAAACAAAAAGGAATAAAGTTGTTTTATTATTTCGTCTAGCAATCAGTACTATTCATTCATAGATGTATGGGTTAATTAACAGATGCAGTGCAAATAAAAGTTTATTTTTTATTTTAATGATTACTTATTAAAACTTATGAGATGAGCATACTTTGAGCTATTGTCTACTAATATTGCTTGTGATCATAATTCAATCCAAATAACTTTGTATTACTTACATGCTTATAGTTACATGAAATAAAATATGTAAGTTATAATTTTTGTACTTGTTTTTGTTGCAGAGAAGAATTATAGAATTATAATACAAGAATTACAAGCTTAAGATATATTATACTAGGGATCAACTAACGTGGGAAAGAGTAATGGATATAAGAGTTCAAAGGGGGAAAAGGAACTATAAAATTGGTGAAGGGTAAAGAAGAGCTTGTTCGTGCATTTTTTTTAAAATGAATGATAATGGGTGACATGTTGGTTTTGTATTTAGAATCTGTTTGATATATTTAAAAGAGTAACTTAATTTTACTTTTAAATGTCTATATTTTAAAAAACTGAAAATTACATCTTTTACAACTAGCAACTATTTAAACTTATGATGACAAATTCAGATATCAATTTAAAAGAAAAAGAAAAATTATATATTTCCAAAATTCTTCTAGGGCATGTGTAAGCAAAATAATATTTATAGAACACTCACTTGATCAAAAGATTTGAATAAACATTTCCCCAAAGAAGATATATGTGGCTGATAAGCCCATGAAAAGATGCTCAACCACATTGCTCATTAGCAAAATATAAATCAAAACCACAATGAGATATCAATTCATACCCATTAGAATGGATATAATGAAAAAGAATAACAATAACAAGTGTTGGCAAAGATGTGGAGAAATTGGAACCTTGAAACAGTGTTCGTAGGAATGTTAAATAATGCAGCTAACTTGGAAAAGTTTGGTTGTTTTTCAAAATATTAAACAGTTACCATATGATAGAGCAATTCTACTCCTAGGAATCTACTCAAATGAAATGAAAACATTCATCCACACAAAGATTTGCACATTCCCTTGTGTATGAAGGAATTTATACAATTTCTTTCTGTTTCCCTCCATCAATAGACTAGGTTGAACTTTCTACCAGATTATCAGCGGTAGGAAGGAGAGCTAACCCTCACACAGTCTCCCTGTTCACTTGTACGAGGTGCTCCAGGAGTGACCCCTGTTATAGTTTAGTCTTGATTTCTATTGGCTCATGAGTAGGGGGATCGGCCCTCAGAGTGACTGGCTGTGGGATTTGGCAATGTCCACAGCTTATGGCTGCTCTGTAGGGTGCTTACTCTGTGGAGCCGGATTCACGCCAGCGGGCTCTGGTGCCTGTTGAGACTGCCCTTGTGGAGCTAATTGGGTGGTGCTCTGCTGTGGTCTGAAGACAACCTCCAAGTATGTTGGTTCTTGAGCCTCTTGGGTGGGTCTCTGGTGCAGGCCCAGGTCAGCCACTGCCTGTGACTTGCCAGGGGCTACCTGGTAGGAGCTACAAAGTGACCCACAGTTTTTCACTTCCTATGCTAAACCTGGAGGCACATAGGAGAGGCCACACTGCCAACTGCGAACAGCTGCCATCAGTACCAGGCCTGGAGTAGCTCCACAAAAACCAAGACACCTGGATGCCTGCTGCCACCTGCCAGCTCCTTTAAGTTTCAGCCCCTGATAAAGCCTCGTGCAGTATCAAGTTGGGTGAACAGGGTCTTAGGGAGTCACTAGAGTGGGAAGAGCTGGCCCTATAGCTCAGGGGTTAGAGCACTGGTCTTGTAGAGTGGGAAGAGTTGTGGTCATAAAGTTAATGTTCACTCTGGTTTGGTGCCAGTGCTGAGCCTGGAGCTACTCAGCATAAGTCTCAGCACATACCAAGGCCAATCACCACCCGCCTGTTGCCTGTGGACTCTGATAGTTTTCCTAGAAAGAGAGCAGTGTGGGAGGGGCTGACTGCTCATGTGGGGTGGGTCCCAGCAGGGTCAGCAGGGAGGAGCAACAGGCCAATCAGATTCAGATTTGGCCTGTGGGGGCAGGCTCAACACAGGAAAGATGGTGCCTGCCTGCTGGCTGCACAGGAAGAGGACTCTTCACAGGGAGAATGTGGACTGTCCTCCAGTCTTCCCCCGAAACCACACACTTCAGTCTGCCCCTGTTTGTCACCAAGGCCCCCTGAGTCATCGTTCTCTGCTGGAGCCCAAGGTAAGTGCCTGTGAGCGAGTGAGTCTGTGTGCAAGCCGTGTAAGACGACGTCTGGGTTTCCCACAGCCTTCTGTCTCACCCGAACCGTTGAAATCCCCGTTGTTTTTCACAGCCAGTTGTGGGGGCTCCTCTTCCAGGCACCAGTACTCTGGGCTGTCAAGCTTCGCTCCTCCAGGGGAAGCCCCTGGGGCTGAGATATCCCTGCTGATTCTCAACCACCACAGGGAGGTTTGGGGCCTGTTCTGCATCTCCACCCCTCCTACCAATCTCCACGTGGCTTCCTCTTTACATTTTCAGTTATAGGACTTCTGTTCAGCTAGACTTCAGATGGTTCTCCAGGTGGATTGTTATATAATTTAGTTGTAATTTCAATGTGTTCGTGGAAGGACGTAGGCACCGTGTTTATTTACTCTGCCATCTTGGATCTCTCTCCATTTCTTCTTGAGTAAATATTAGAATCCTATACTTTTACAAAAAAATTGTCCATTGTAAATTTTCAATAATTTTAACATAAAATTATTGGTGTTGGTAATATTTCCTTATTATTTTCACATCTTTGTAGGTTTTTTGAAGTTATAAAGCTCTATGAACCCATTTAAAAAAAGAAAGAAGCCTGTACATCTCTCTTGGCCTCACATTCTATCTATATATAATCTTAGAATGTTCTGTCCTCTCTGCCTGAAATGCTTCTCCTTCAACTCTTTTCATAGATGGTTATTTCTGTTCTTCAGGTCTCATTTTGTTTTATTTTTTTTTATTGCGGTATAATTGACATGTAACATTATATTAGTTTCAGGTGTACAACATGACTTGATATTTGTATACATTGCAAAATGATCACCTCAATATTATGTTTTTGTATGTCTCCTCTTTCATTACTCATATTATTTTTTGTGTGTCTTCTCTTTTTTTAAATTATGGTGAAAAATTACATAACAAAATTTACCATCTTAACCATTTTTAAGTGTAGAGTTTACTGGTGTTAAATATATTCATATTGTTGTAGAATCAATCTCTAGAACGTTTTCATCTTGCAAAACTGAAACTCTATGCCCATTAAACAATAACTCCCCGTTTCCTCCTCTCCCTATCCTCTAGCAGTCACCATTCTACTTTCTGTTTCTGTGAGTTTGACAACTTTAGATACCTCATATAAGTGGAATTATACAATATTCGTCTTTTTCTGACTGGTTTATTTCACTTAGCAGAAAAAACCTGTCCTCCAGGTTTTTCTATGCTGTAACATATGACAGCATTTTCTTCTTTTCTAAAGCTGAATAATATTCCATTGTACGGGTAAGCCACATTTTGTTTATCCATCCATAGATGAATACATGCGTTGCTTTCACCTCTTGGTAATTGTGAATAATGCTGCAATAAACATGGGTGTGTAAATATCTCTTCAAGACCTTGCTTTCAATAGTTTTGGGTATACCCAGGAGTCGGATTGCTGGGTCAAGTGGTAATTCTGTTTTTAATTTTTAAAGGTATTTCCAGATTGTTTTCCGCAGCAGCTGCACCATTTTGCATTCCCACCAACAGTGCACAGGGTTCCAACTTCTGCATATTCTCTCCAACACTACTTCTTTTCTTTTCTCTTTTTTCAATAGTGACCATCCTAGTGAGTGTTAGGTGATACCGTATTATGATTTTGATTTGCATTTCTATAACAATTAGTGATATTGAACATCTTTTCATATCGTTTGTTGGCCGTACAGTTTCTCTTTTTTCTGGACTTCTAGCGAAGGTTTATCTTTAATGTTATTCTTTTCAATGAACTGAATTTTCACTTTGCGATCTAATTTTTTTCTTGGGCTTTTTATTTCATGAATCTGTTTATTACTATTTCATTTCCTCTATTTTTGGAAATTTTACTTTTATTCTTTTTCTATCTTCTTAAACTGAATTTTTAGCTTGTTAATTTTCCACCTCTTATCTTTTCTAATGTAAGCAATTATTACTACAGATTTCCTTTTAGGTACCCCTTAGCTGCATTATTTAAGGTGAATTTTGTGGAATTTTCATTATCATTCAGTTCAAACACATTCAAAGGGCCAGTGTAATTTATTCTTTGACTCCAAAATAAGTTAGAACTATATCTTTAAGTTTCTGAACATATAGGTTTTTTAATTTACCTTTTGATCAGTGATTTCTAACTTCCTTACACTGTGGCCAGAAAATGTGGTGTGTGTGATTTTTTTTGTTGTTGTTGAGAATTGCTTTAGGAACTGGTATTTGGTCAATAAATTTGGCTATAAATGTTGCAATGACCCTTGGAAATGTTGTATATCCTCTATTTGGTGAGTATATCTCTGTTGGGTATATATCGATTGGGCCAAGCTTGGTAATTGGATTTTCAAATCAAACCAATAACAAAGAGACAAGTAAGTGTCAAAGATTGGGATTGCTACCTTCTTTTTATGGATTTCCAACTTTTGCTTATATGTATTTCAACCTATGTTAATAAGTGCATGTAGGTGTAAAATTGTTACATCATTCTGGTAAATAGTTGCTTTTTTCATTGTGTATTTATAATCTTTACTCCTTAGTAATCTCTTGTAAACAGCAGATAGCTGGATTTTGTTCTTTTTATCCAGCCTGACAATCTTTGCCTTTTTATTGGTAAGTCAAATCTATTCACAGTTGTAACAATTGCTAATATACTTGATTTATTTATACCATCTTGTTTTATGCTTTCTGTTTACACTGCTTTTTTCATAGTCTTTTTCTCTCTCTCTCTGGCTTTATTCAGATTGGTCAAATTTTCTTTATTTCCTTTTATTCTCTCTTCCATTTTGAAAAATTTAAATGTTGTATGCATATTTCTATCATTTGGTGGCTAAGATCTAACAGAAAGGAGAGTTAGTAATGTCTAAATTTAGTCACTGCAAAATACCCAGTGTCACTCATCAATGCACACTTTGCACCATCCCACCCATTTGTTTTCCCATTTGCATCATTTCCTCAATAAAAATTCCCATGTAATCAGTTGTGGTATGGGGAAAGGACCCTGGATTTTAAGTCCAAAACCTTGCATTCATATCCCAGTCCCATGGCTTACTAAATGGAAGGTCTTGAACAATAATTTGTCTTAGTTTTATTTTATTATCTGTACACAGAGTCAAGTATGTCTATAGATATGTAGGGAGGGGTTATAAGATAGTATATGTAAAGTATCAGTTACATTACTTGGGTAGTAATAAGCCAATCATTAATATTTGGCAGTTTCTCTGTTGGTTTGTTTTCTTTTCAAAGTCCTGATCTTGATTTCCAAAAGAGCCTTTAAGTCTAAATGACTTTATGTTTTGATTCCTTTGTAGGCAAAAGTATGTTGTCGCCTATTTTGTGTACTACGTATCATTTATTTTTGTTATGGTTTTAAGAAATCAGTGCTAGTTTCCAAGCTACAAACTTGTCTGTTATCTTCTAAAGAAATGGAGGTTTATGCTTAATCAATGTTCTCTTCTTCTAAACTACACTGCTAAACTTTTCCCCAGCTTTCCCTCAGCTTGTTACGTTTTCCTGGAGTTACACAGAAGTAATTGCTCAGTCATGATCCTGATGGGCTAAACATTCAGGCCAAAAAATAAGCAAGAGACTGATTCATTTTCTAGTTTGCATTATCATTATTATTATTATTATTATTATTATTATTAGGTTGGTGCAAAAGTAATTGCAGTTTAAAAGGTTAAAAATAATTGCAAAAACCGCAGTTATTTAACTGCAAATAGTTCAACTTGGTTTCTGGAGGGAACCAGTAAAACATTCAAAAGGCAGGCTTATTAAATGAATAAATTGAGAACAATTTACGACAGATAATAAATACCAATTAGCTCATTGCAAATCCTAAGCTGATAAATCAGAAGACATTAGCTTCAGAGCAAACCGAAAAGACTCAGTAGGATTTTAAAATCAGAGGCCCAGATTCTGTTAAACCCACAGTATGTCATCCAAGGAACTTAGATGCAGGATTCTGATTGAAGATCTAAGTTCAGCTTTCATAAGCACTAAACAGAAGAGCCTTGGCTTGAAACTGTTGGATTGGTTTTTATACATTTTTCTATTTGTTTATATTCTATATGCTATTTATGAAGAACTAGTCAGATTTTTTTAATGTTTTAAAGAAGTTTTATATATCTTAAAAAGTACGTTGAACATTATTTCTGAAGGGCAAAACAACTTTTTAAAGTAATGAAAACAGCAAGACCAACATCTAGTGGTGAAATAAGTACACTGCAGGATGAATTCTGGCTTGTAAATATTAGCAATATGAATATACCCAATTCTTCCTGAAAGAGGTATTTGCTTTCAAAGCCCAAGATTCTTAAAGAGTCACCCCAAAAGACTGAATTGTCAGTGGTAGATTTCCAGGTACCTGACTTAAATAGGGGAAATTTAGGGGGACATAATAAGGGTGGTCTTTTAGTGCCACTCAATTTATATGATAAAAGAAATGATTAGCCAGCTTATTTTTAAGAGCTCTCCAGAGTGAAAGTTGCTCTACCAAATTTTAGAGGAATTTTATATCCAGGGTAGAAGCTACAGTTTGAATATCATTTATAATGTTTATTGATGCTCTTAGCATGCAGTAGAATCATTAATGCTTTAAATAAAGTCCTAATGTAAAAGTTATCTTCTAATCAGGTAGTTAATTGCTCCATATATTGGTTTTACAACCAGACTGCCGTAGTAAATAAATCTGTTTCTACCGAATCCATGAAATTCCTTAGAAGCGCTATGCAGTGTATTCTTTATAATTTATATCTCAGGATCATTATTATTCTGATGTATGAAATTGCTCGAGGGGGTCCATGGAAGGTTAGGCTAAAGACAATAACTCTGAAGCCCTCTGAAGGGGCCCAGTCATGCCGGAATGTTCTCAGTGATCCCTGGCTACCTTCTCATTCCTCTTTCACCTGGATTTTCAGAATCCTTCTGTTTGCTGGGCTGCCTGAGGCCCCATTCTCTAATGGCCATAAATATAGACAAAAACTGTCAGAGCTAGACTTGCACATGATCCCAAGCCACTTTAAATAGCACTGGGATGTCATACCATCTCTTCTTGCCTTATAAAACACGTGCTTCATCTTCCACTTGGTCTGCTGTAGCTGGTTTCCTGTGTAGAAAGCATCATGTCCTCCAGATGTATATTTCTGCCCCATCATCCCAGGAACAGACTAAAAGGGTCCACTAAGTACACTCAGTGGGGTTCTAGGCTCTGGTCCTTGTGTTGTCTCTGACCTGAGCAGGTTGTGGGGACCAGCCTGCCTCCATTGCCCTGTCTCAAAGTGCCCTTCTCAAAATCAAGAATAAGAATGTGACACTCCTTAGCCAAGGTTGCTGGGTAACGGTCAAGGGTTGCTGTTTAGTGAGGCCCCTTCAGCCTTCATTACATGTGCATTTTTTTTTTACATGTGCCTTGTTCAGCTCAGATATCAAGAAAGAAATGGGGGCATTTTAAACAAATGGCTCTTTACAAGAGGTTATGGGATTTATTGGCTTGATACCTTTGGCTTTGATTACTCAAGAGCAGACGAGCAGTGATCTGGCCATCACGTGGTTTGGTGCCACTTCTCTAATAATTTTCTGTGCAGTAAGTCTTCCCTTAATGTCGTCTATAGGTTCTGTGACTTTAAGCAAAATGATGTGTCATGAAACCAATTTGACCATAGGCTAATTGATATAGACAAGAGTCAAGTTCCTACAGCATCTCATTAACAAAATGACATTAAACAAAACGATGTTATTCGAGCAACTGTTGTATTTGGATGTTAAAATTAGCACCAGAATTCAGGATGGTCCAATGAAAGAACCGATGGTGGAGTTACGAAGCCAGCTCCATAACTGAGTACAAACTACTAATGACAGAACAGGCGTCCATGGCCCTTGATTCTTAAAGCAAAAACACTTATCTGAAGGTCTCTGTGCCTCAGTCCACCTACCCACTGTTGCAGAACTCCCTGGAGCACAGATATGACATTGTCATCAGTCCCTGATCAGCATAATTCTTGGCTCTTCATTGCCTGCTCTCACCCCCGTTCATGAGCTGCCCCAAACCTCCCTTTGCCCCACCCAGATTAGCTTCGTGCTCCAGCTTTCTCTGTGCTGTGCCGTCACCAACACCATCCCCTTTCCCTGGGATGCCTTTTCCCCATCCTTCAAGACTGAATTCAAACGTCTGCTCCTTTCTCTCCTCTGAGCCACAGTAACTCAGCTCCCACAGCCTTCTATTGTCTTAGAAAAATTTTCTTACATGTCTGATTTTCCTTTCCTAGAGCTCTTTGCTTTAGAGTTATATATAGTTTACCCTTTTCACCTCTGATTCCCCACCAAGCCTGGTACTTACTAGGAGCTGAACAAATGTTGACTCTATGAGCCACACATCTTTTAAAAAGTGCAGAGGTCCATCGACTTTAATTTTTGGAACCTCTTAGAGGGCATATGTCCACTTTGAATCCTTGTCTGCAGTATGGAAGCAAAACAGAGTGTTTCATCCTCTTTATTGGAGAATGTATGATGTCTTATTCTCCTCTGTTCTTGACAAATGATTCCCACCCTCCACTCCCTTTCCAAGTTAAAATATAACAGTAAGAGCCGAGCTTGAGATATGTTGGTGAAATAGTCTGTGGCTGGCATAAATTCAATTGTTAGGACAGTGAACAATGCTGCAGTGCAGATGAACAGAACTCTTGTGTCAGTGAGCTCAGCAGTAGACTGATGAGAGACAGCGGGAAGGCAGTGGAGAGTATCATAGACTGTCCTTTTCTTTCTCCACAGCAAAGCATCCCGAGATGCAGATTTAGGGGACAGGTCCGGCACCCACTCGAGACTTATCTTTCTCTATTAGATTGGCTCTTTTAGGATTAGATGCATTCTGTAGGATTTGGCCGCTGTATTGTAATGGGAGACTACAATTGCATCTGCATAATAATGGCTATGATGTACTGAGCTCTCCCTGCAAGTCTGGTTCTGGGCTGTTCCATGAAATAGCTACAGTGGTCACCAGCATTTAAGGACTAGGAAATGGATGTTTGGGGCATGAAATAACTTGGCCCACGTCACAGCTGATGAGTAGGAGAAGTAGATTTTGAAATCAAGTCTGGCTTCTTCCAAAGCTTATGCTCTTAATCGGTGCACTCCTTAGCCCTTCCTGAAGATACACCAGACAGAGTCAGGGCACCTGCAGTTAAGCCCAAACTGCCACTGATTTGCTGCTGTCCCCTGAAAGCTCATTTTAGTTCATTAGCTATAAAAATTGGTTTTCTGCCATGCCTATCTCATGAGACATTCAATTGCGATCACAGTAAACAAAGGGTAATAAAATAAAGGCATAAGTGAACTGTAAAATTTCAATCATTCCTGTATTTATTAAATGCCTACTGTTTGGTAGGTACTGTACCAGGCGTTTGAAGTGAAGAATTTAAGTTCACCATCCCTGTCCTTGAAGAGTTTACAGTGTAAAGAAGGAGAAAGACAAACTGACAATAACCAGCACAGTAATGGCTATACCAGAGGCAACACACATGCAATTAGATCATAAATAAGGGGCAGCTTCTCCAGCTTGCGGGTGGATAGAAAGAACAGCATGCACCAAAGCATGGACATAAAAGTAGGGAGGATTTGAAGCTCAGTGTGGCGGCAGCATGAGATGCGTTTGGGAAAAGTGGGGAGTGAAGATTAAGTGGGCACCTGACTGTGAAAGCCCTCTTGAAAGCTATGAACCCCAGCCTTTCTGAGGGCTCATTTAAAATATGCCAGGTTCTCAAGCAGAAATGAGATGAATTAGATGACTCAGTACTTTTGGTAGATAAGTCAACAGACTTTGCTCACAAAAAGGTGCTGGTATCCCTGAACAGAAGAGAATTAGCAGGACTCCCAGTCTATTTCTCTCCTCCAGGGACTTAGAATATTAAAGCAGTCACTTGAACTAATTATGCTATGAAAGATCAATCGGAGCCAAACATACAAGTTGTGAAATTGCAGGCATAATAATAAAATGAAATATTGGATTACTGAAACATTAATTTTGAGAACAGAACTTTTGACAGGTTTCTCTGTTAATGCATTTTTCCACTCCTCAGCCAAGCTGGTAGACGCCAGTGTCCTGACCCTCAGTCTAGGGCTTTTCATGACCGGGAGTATAGCATGCTGATGAGAAAGAAGCCTGGGCTTTGGAGGCAGCCAGCCTGGCTCACAGTTGGCCTCTCCCACTGCTCTCACTGTGACCCAGACCGGGTCGCTTAACAGCCATCAGCCTTTGTTTCCTGGTTCACAACTGGAGCCCACTGTAATGCCTCCCTCAGAGGGTGTCTGGGAGAGCCCACTGAGCACAGAACACCCAGCACAGTACCCGTTGTAATTAATGGCAAATATGACGATGACGAAACCAGGAGGCCTCAGTTACAGTCTGGATTCCCAAACCCCACAGAACATACCATGACTGTGAAATAGCAGCTCCATAGAGAATATCAGCTCCAAAACATGGCCCCAGCCCCAAACCTGCATCATAAGGCACTTCTCTGGGGAGAAGAGACAGCATAACTGTCACTCTCCCCAACCCCAGCTACAATCAGTCTATTATATGCTGAGTTCAGTAGCTCAAGAGTGTGCTGTGATCTTCACTGCAGCTGCTTTCTATTGCACCAATAATTCTATTTTTGATAGTCATATTTCGAGATTAACAGCAATATCAAGGAGCACTCTATACAGTGTGGCACAATGAAAGAGCAAGATAGACATGAGAACTTGACCCATCTGTTTCTTCATCCTCCCAGATTCTGGCATTATATTGGACATCTGTGCTAGCTTTGGAGGTGATACGCTTTCACCTTTTAAGTGAATGAATGGTTTTTTTTTAGTAAAAAGGCGGGCAAGGTTGTACTAGATGTTATTTTTAGGAAGAGTGCCAGAAAGAAAGCTTTTAAAAAGTGAAATAAAAGAGATCACTCTTGGGGGTTGAATCTAACAGGATCATGAGTCAAACAAAACGAGAGCAGAAGCCATGGTCATGAGCATCAGAGATCAGGGCCACACAGGAGGCCAGATAGGCTGGTTCTAGATAGGCTTCCTAACACTAAGAGGGTTCTGTAGGAGCTTGGGGATATAGCTTTGGAGGGCTAGAGTAAAAACGCATTGGAAGTATAAGGCCTTGCTGGAATTCCATTAGTTAACAAAGTGACTAGAAAGAACAGAGTCCATGTTTTCAACTGGGAGCAAAAATACTGCCTGGGCATCATTGCCAGTGATGGGAATGGTGCAAGGGGAGGTAGAGAGAAACTCCAGGAAATCTTCCAGACCAGATCCTTAGGGATTTGTTCCTGGTCCTAAGGGCTTCTGACATCTAAGAGTCCTCACACACCATAAGTGCCCAGGAACAAAACAATCTGGCTTAGGGGAAAGGTGACATTTTAATCTAAACCACATCACTGTTCTGTGGCTACAGACCACATTAGTGGATGGTGGTGAGCCACTTCCAGGGCTTCTGCTTCTGAATTGATGGGCAATATAGAAGCAGAGTCTTGGTATTTTTCAGCATAGAGGTTTACTATCTCCGGTAAATACTAAATACTAAAGATACTTCTGAGAAAAATTAAAAAGGGTGTTATTTATTTAGACTCAAGTAAATCTGACGTCTTCTGGCTGGGTTGGTATTATTATGTAGGCTGTTGCTTACAGCGTAATGAGTCTTATCGAGTACCTGGGATCAGACTTTGGGTGCCCTCTAATTACCTAAGACCAGTTTTCCTGCTGTGAACCACAGATGCCAGGATAGAGGTAATAAAGCTCCAAGGATTGCATTTTCAGTCAATTGTTTTTGATGATATGCTAGGAACCAGGTCATCAAATTGAAATCCCTCTGGACACAATGGAAATGTCTCATAATACATTCTGTGATCAAGGCAAAGGCCTCAAAAAGACATCCTATTTTTTAACCAACTCTTGTTTTCTGGTTATAAAAGTTATATATGCCTATTGTAGAAGTTGCGGAAATGTATATAGAGGAAAATAAATAGTACAGTTAATAAATCTTCACTCAAATAGTCAGTTATTTTGGTAGATTTTCTTTAATACATGTACATTATTATCAGCTAAAGATATTTATTTAACTAAGTCTATACTATTTATCTATACGTGGTCTTTTCCCTTACCTTCATATCAAAAGTATTAAAAAGTGTTTATATTTTGAACTTGAACTCTGTAAAGAGCAGATAGCACTGAAATTAATTGCATAGGCTCTAGTATAGATACTTGGATAAAACAGTATTAAACTAATTTTACCAGTACCAGCATTGGAAAGTAATAAACTTAGATATGTTAACTGGCATGCCAAGAAAGTGGCCCTCAGAAAGAGTGATAGATCACCACTGTCTCAGTACATCTAGAAATATCTTCCGAACCTAAAAATAATGGGCCACATTAGCTAATGCAGAACAGTTATTTGGCCAAATTAAACTTCAGCAACTATCAAGAGACTCATTCCAAAATAGGATTTTTTAAAGTAATAATAGTACCTTATTAATTATTTATAAAGTAATTATATTTGAGCCCCCTCCTTTTTCCATCTATTCAAAGGGTACTAAAACTGGGGGTGAAAGGAGAAGGAGGAGGTAGATATTATATTTTCATCTTGCCATCAAATTATTTTTTTTCTGGGCTGAGAATGGTTCTCAGTAAAAATCTAACTCTAGATTTTTATACCTTTTATATAGATGTGTTTTGTATAGACTGTTTCATCGCATGTACTTTGCTGTAGTTTCTGACATTCTATAATGTCGCAAGAATGTCTTTAAATCCAGTCAATGCAGCAAAATATACAGAGCAACTGGGGCTGAAGGCAAGCAGACCACAACACATCTAAGCAGAGGACGATATTAGGGAAGAGTTCAGTGACGGCAGTCAGCTGTACGTGCTGTAGGTCAAATTACCGTTTACTTTCTGTCAGCAGAGACTCTGGACAAAGGAAACACATAACCCACAGACAACCCCAGTAAATGAAGATTTCATCAGGCCTTTTGTCGAGGAACCCCAATATTAAAAATCTGGAACACATAAATGTTTTGTGCCCACTGAGGCACAAAACTAAGAAAACCAACAAAACCACCACCGACACCAGCAACAACAAAAGACGGGCAGCCAGCTCTGACAGAGAAAAGGCCCTGGAGCAGAAGCTAGTTTTGATGTCACACCTATACACATGATTCATAAATACTAAGTAACTGATCATGATTATCTTTCCAGACTCTTTTAAATTTATAATGGGTAGGAGGTGAGGAATGAGTAAGGAGGTGGTTTAAGAATCACACATGCCTAGTGTAGAAAATTCAAAATGAATACAAGTGAAAAATCGTACTGCCAACAGAAAATCACTGTTAATTATCTCAGCATATTTCCTTCCAGACTTTTCAACACATACATATGTGTTTAAATGAAGTTTTACCTAAATTGGGATCATGGTCTCTATAATATACCCTGCTTTTTAAATGTTTAATATTAAATATTTTAAAAGCATATTTTCAAGTCATTAAGTACTCCACGATTCATTTGAAAAGCTTCTTAATATCTTCCACATGTATGAATCATAATGTGTTTCACATATCTCCTCTTGTTGGACCCGCAAATAAATTCCACTTTTCTTATTAATATTGATAATAATAATGTGGCAATAAATATTCCTATCCATTGTCAAAGGTTCAGAAATAGCCTAAGAAAAACCAATGAACCACTGGAGAAGTAATTGGTAAAAATGTATTGTGCACACACCAAAAAGACAGGTTGCAAACTGGGAGCATTCAAGCCAAAACATGGAATGAGGCTCAGGGGCATAACCTCACAAAGCAGTTTATATACAGTAGTGAGAAAGCAGTGTCTTCACAGCGATTGGCAATTAAACTAAATTAATGACAGCTGTTTTATCCGCTCAGGGAAACTTTAAGGTTGCCCTCCATTTGCTTTTGATTTTAACAACATACATTTGTGTCCCATATTGTACTATTTCCTTAGGGTATGTCCCTAGACCTTATTTTGATCAGTGTATATGAACAATTTTTAAGCTCACGTTCCCTCCAGCAGAGTATAAAAACACACAATTCTCCAAATTCTCACTAATATTGCGAACATAATCATTATTTTAATCGTTATTTGATAGGCAAAATACATATTGTTGTCTGATTACTAGGGAGCTAAACAGTTGTGTTGTGTTTTATTCTGTTTTAATTTGCTTTGTTTTAATTTTGTTTAATTGGCTTAAAGACCATTGTATATTTTTTTCTGGAAATTTTGTATGTCCTTTCCCTTCTTTTCTTTTGGACTGGCAGTTTTATGTCTCTAAATTTCTAATCAAATGTTTCTCTTACATGTGTGGCAAATAATTAACTTATAAATGGACACATGTCTTCCCTCCCCACTGTTAACTGTGTGGCTCAGTCAGCAGGCATATTCATTCTATTAAACCATCTGGGGCCAACCTAATAGGATGCCTCATTTTGCCATCTATTCTCCCTTGCGCTTGGTTGAGCTGTGATAGAAGGGGACATCATTTTTATTCTTTTGAGAACTAAGAGATGAAGGAAAACTCATTTAGTCTAAACTCAGAACTGGTCTTCCAAGAGAACCCTAAAAAATTAAAACCCAACTTTAAATCTCAAGAACTCTATGCCTAAATTCTCTGTCTTAACCAAATACTACAGTGTGATTTTTAGACAAGGCCCTCACCTCTTTAAGCTTTGGTTTCCTCATTCATAAAATCCAGACAATAAACCTTACTTTGCATGACTGCCTTGATGGTTAAACCAGATAATGTTCCTAGCCCAGGGCCTCAGTAAATAAGCACCCAATAAATGTATGTTGGATATGAATTTAAGGGAGAGTGAATAAAAGTAATGGCACCTTTATATTCCAGCCTGGCAAAATGGAGGCCTTTTGTTCCTTCTGAGTCTAAAGGACCTCCCCTAGAGTGTAATTCACTGGCACAAGAACTGGGGGTCCTGGAATGATATGTTTGCCAAATGACTTGAAAACTTTTTAAGAAGAAAATTCTTAGAGAAATAAAAACCAGGCAATATCAGTATATTAACAGGAAGCCTGGTCTCCTAATGCCGAGACGTGTGCTCACTTGTCACAGAAAAATAATAATAGTTAAGATTTATCAAGGGCTAAACATGTGTTAGACACTGGGCTAAGCACACAGGATATTTTATCATCCTCCCCCAGCCTGGGTGGGGTCAGTTGGGTTACGAACACTATATTACAGTGAGAAGATGGAGTCCTTCCCAAAGGCAAACAACTAGTAAGTGATAGAATGGGGAGTCTGTGCAATTCTGACACCAGTATCCAGGCGCCTGACAGCCATGCCAGTATAGGGGTGTGTGAGCTGTGATCAGACAACACCACACCTCCATAACATGTCCAGTCGTCCGTGAGCTGATCCTCAGCAGGATTATTTCCAAGATGTTCCGGAAGGAACTTCTGCCTCCCAAATACCTTCTCCATTTCCTCTTACGATTCAGAAAATTTTATATCCGGGAATCCAAACCTTTTTATTTCAAACTTAGATATGTCTTGAAACGTTATTGGCTCTGTTCGAGTTTCTACTTTGCTGTATGTTCCCATGAAGGTGTATATTGGATTGTTTCCTGAGAAAAGGTTTGGCTGAGTGAGAGGAAGAGAATGTGAGGGAATAAAGGGCAGCAGAAGGACAGATTGGAGGCACCACGGAACTCCAAAAACAAAAAATTTTGAAGATTCCACGAGCTTGTTTTAAACTGAGTAGGATACATCAGTTTTTAGAATTATCAGAACCAAATTAGCAATTTACTGTATAAGAATTAATAGGGAAGTGAAAACCTATGTCTAGCTTACTTGAATGGCTTTCATTTTTTCTCCGAATAGCATATCCAAATTGTTTAATTAAATTTTTTTGGTTCTTCTTTTTGGTGTTTTTACGAAAATGGAAACATATAGAAAAAGGATTTTGTTATTTGAATACTTTCTCTTCTTTGTGCTGCTACTGATCCTGCATACTCTTCATTTCTGAATGTTCTTTCTGAAATTGTCATGATTAAGTACATTAAGACCTCCTTCTAGGTTTGAAAACACAAAATCATCAAATGGCCTTTATGTTTAACCACATTCCTAGCCAAAACCAAGTCTGAACTACCTCAATGGCCATATTACATTAAACTTGGTTATAGGTTTGCCCCCTTTTCCCAGTAAGACATATGCGCATCACAGAGCATGGAATTATAGTAAAATTTAAGACATCATTCAGAGGCAAATGTATGCTTTTAGCCAAAGGGGTGACATTACAAAACCCAAGGGGACAGCAGAAGCCCTGATTATGGGATAAATATCTTTGAATGATTGGTGTGCTGTCTTTATGTTTAGTATCAAAAAAGGAAGTGGTGGTCAGGGCGCCCATATTTCTGAAATTATGTACATGCCTCTTCCAGTCCTTTTTTGATTCCATAAGACCTGCTGGCTGAGAGGAGCATACCATCATTACCCATAAAACTCCAATTCATTGAAGCAATATAAGAATACACAAAGGAGTAGGTAAATTTCTGAGGAAAAAGTCAGCATGAAAATTTAGCCTTGAAGCCCAACTACCATGTTCCCCATCAGCCCACTGCAGCTGCCCTGCATACCTCCCACTTTCCAAATCGATATGCCACTGCTTTTATTCCTGTGGTGCCTCTTAGCTGAGCTCACCTTCTTAATGCTGACAAGTGACCGCCTGCAGCCAGCTCATTTATGAAGAAAGCTTTTAGATGGATTAAAATGTCAGACACTCAGACAGTTTAAATTGAGAGCCAGGGGTGTCTTCCTAAGTGCGCAGCTCCCTGCTGCATAATGACACACCCCCAACCCCCCATCACTCCATTCCTCAGCAGCAAGAAGGGAGACAAAGTAGCTGAAGGATGGTAAACAATACATCTCACTCAGCCTGTTGAAAGCAATTGAGCCATACACAGACTGGAAGGACGACGGCTTCGTGTCTGTTTTCAGTCAATCTGCATGATAGGCAGGGTGCTGTTTTTCATATTCTCTTGCTTTCCTGCTTCTCAGCCTACCTGTGAGCCTCAGCTGCTCCCATGTGCCAACTGAATACACAAGACATTCCACTGTACCAACTTTTTCACCATCCACTTCTCCATCCAACTCTTTCCTTCCTTCAAGACATTTTTCCATGATGTAATATACAGCACAGGGAAAATAGTTAATAATATAATAACTTTGCATAGTGACAGATGGGTAGTAGACTTATTGTGGTGATCACATTGTAAGTTATATAAATATTGAGTCCCTATGTTGTACACCTGAAACAATTATAATATTGCATGCCAACTATACTTTACTAAAATAAATTTTTACATGTGCTGACTCCCTCACAAAATAAAACTTTTCCCCATGATTAACTTACTAACCTGTAATGCTAAGAAAATTCACATTCTTTTGCTATTAAAAGTATTAAAAGATAGTACTAAAAGATATTAGTGCATCAGTCCTCCCAAAGGGATGTGTATGTGTGTGTTTGTGATAAAAGAATATCCTGGGCCATAATTGGGAAAGAAAAAATTGAATAGTAGAAAGGACAGAACACAGAGAATCAAGTCTTGGTTTCTAAAGTTAGCAAGCCCCTTAACTTGGCAAAATATGCAAATATTAAACCATCATGTTATACACCTGAAACTAATATAATGTCATACATATGTCAGTTAGATATCAATAGATAAATAAAGTTAGCAAGCGCCCTAACTTCCCTGGGGCTCTAAAGGGCCAGTTTCCTATTCAGGAAAAGAGACACCTGGACCAGTCTCCAAGGTCTTCGGGCATATTTCAGGTTAACAGGAAGAGCGTCAGAAGCACAGAGTCCTTTCAGCAGTGTCTTTGCCTTTACCTTGTAGCACTGGCGAATGACTTACACCAGACACACACAGGTGCTTGGTCTCTCTTGACCTGTGCACACCTAGTGGGTTGAATTTGCAACCTGACTGTGCTGTCCTAAAATGACACATGTTTTGATCAGAAATGCAGCAGAATAAAGCAGACACCAGCGTGCTTCAGAGTTGTGCCAGGGAAAGTCCCCAAAACCATCTGAGATTGGTCTGGCCATTAACAGCTTCCAGCCCAAGTTCATCTTTTCCTCCAGAGACATGATCTCATCCGCAGGTCTCGCCAGAGGCTGAAGTTATGTCTCATTAAGAGTCTCTCAGGCTCTGAGATTCTGCTTTGTCATTGACACCCATTTAGTTTATAGTTCTGCTATGTCATTAGGCAACCTTTTCGTAGGGACACAAGAGAAAGAAGAGGCTGTGATTAAACATTCAAGACAGAGGGAATGAAAAGAATCACAGAACTATAGAAGGTCCAAGTTAGGGACAGAAATGGAAAGATCAAAACTTCTTTGTTTAAAGGCAGCTTGAGGATATGGGTTGCAAAGGGATGCTGGTATGTGTAAGAATGAATAAATGAATCGCCCTTTCTGAGCAAGGTGTAGGAGAAAAGAAGCAATAGAAAACATTAAAGGACGAGTGGGGGGGGGGGTTATGATGCTTGGAACCCCACCCTAAAAGAAAGGAAGAACAAGTCAGGAATCTGTGGGGACCAGGATGAGGATAGGAAAGGAGGTCATCGATTTTTTTTATGAATTTTTGGCTGCACCAAAACAGGGCCTGAGGAAAAATGGAAGCAGCGTGGCTAGAACGTGACATAAGTTAGAAGGAAAGAAGTGGCTCTTGCTTATCTATAATACCGTCTATTAACTAAGCTGATAATTGGACGTACAGCCTGACAACCAAAGGCAGACCAAGAGAGTTAACTACATGTCTCCGCGGCCTTTCTTTTGGAAAAGCTTATGGAGTTCCCTCTTCCCTGAACTCATGCAGCTGTGCAAACAAAGAACGTTCTGTGCTGGGCTCTGCCTCCACTGTAAAAGGCCAGGCGCCTGGGTTCTTTGGAAGAATCGCCGCAGCCTCCTGCTGGATAGGACCGCACTTTGCGCGCTCCGACAGCGTCTCTGCAGGTGAGACGGAGTACTGCGCAGAGAGAGAGAAAGTGCCAGAGCCCGGCCTGGCCACCAGGGCGTGGCCTTCGGTTTGCGCAGAGTTGGAGTCACCATAACTGTTCTATTTGACCATATATATACATATATATATATATATATATATATATATATGTATATATATGTATGTGTGTATATATATATGTATATGTATATATATAAAATCTTTGTTTTACATCATCTCTCCCTCCCCTGGTGGTGGGAGGCCTGCGCTAGCCCACAAGCCTTCTCCCCCTGCGCCAAGTCCTGGGAGTGGCCACTGCAGCATTCTGTCTGGCAGAAGTTAGATACTGCTGCAAGTTTTCTGGGGGGTAAAAAGAGAGATGATACTGAATGGGTGAAATGGAGAGCAAGCCATAAGGCACTGCAAAGAGATGAAGGGCAATGCAGCGGACAGGAGGGGCAGCTGTACTTTCTGTCTCCCCGTGATCAGGCCGGTGGGGCTGCTGCCGGTGGGGCAAGTCAGCTGCGGGGGGGGGGGGGGAGAAGGAAGGGTGCCCTGGACCTGCCCAGATCCAGGGGCGCAGCGAGGATGACCCTGGAAGCTGCACCCAAAGCCGGCGGCGTGCAGGGCCAGAGAAAGGAGGGACGTTTCTTGGTCAAAGGAGACACTGGGTGAGGGTGACATCCCAAAACGCCAGGCTCAGGGAGCGCTGGCTCGGGGCGGTGCCCGTCCCCTCCCCGTTCCCTGCCGCAGGAAGATGCTAAGTCATTCCGTCCCCTCCGCAGCACGGTTGTCGGGCTTCTCTTCTGCTGGAAGAGGGAAGGAGCCCCAGCTAGCAGTCGGGGCCCCAACTGTGCACCTTAGGCCAGCCTGGGGGCTGGGCGGGAGCCCCCCTGAAAAGGCTCCGTACTTGATGTGTATTCGTGCGCGGGCGCGTTTTTCCAGGGAAAGGACAGCAAACTTCCATCGCATTCCAAAGGTGCTATTGACTCAAAACTGGATTCAGACTTGCCCGTCTGTTTTACGGTTGGGAAAGGGTGTACAGAGGGGAAAGGGTTTCCCCGAGGCCATGGCCTCTCGGACACCTTAGGCTAGCTAAATTTTGTACTCTAGTTTTTGAATGTTAACATCGAGATGGTCCCTGAGCTTCTGGCCCTCTTCCCATCGAATTACGCCCCTCCACTGTGTGTCAGAAGCCCCTTCCCTGTTCATTTTAAAGTTTTGTTTTCAAGCTTTATTGAGCTATGATTCACATACCATACAATTCACCCATTTAAGTGTGTAATTCAGTGGATTTTAGTCTAGTCACAGAGCGACCATCACCACAGCCAAATGTGGAACATTTTCACCATCTCAGTAAGAAACGCTTTATCCTTTAGCACCTTTCTAGCCCCCCACTCCAGCCCTAAGTAACCATTAATCTATTTTGTGTCTCTATACATTTCCCTATTGTAGAGTTTCATATGAATGAATTCATATGTGGTCTTTCATGACTAGCTTCTTGCAGTTAGCCTAATGTTCAAGATTCATCCATGCCCTACCCGGTCTCAGTACTTTATTTTTTTAAGATTTTTATTAAAAGATAGCTGACATACACTATTATATAAGTTTCAGCTGCACACTATAGTTATTCAACATTTACAGACCTAAAGAAGTGATCACCTTGATAAGCAGCAACCGTCTGACACTGTCCCAGGCTGTCACAATATTACTGAGTATACTCCCTACGCTGTACGTTACGTCCCCATGACTTATCTGTTTTGCATCTGGGAATTTGAACCTCTTATTCCCCTTCACAGTTCCCTCCCTTTTTAAATATTTTTCAATTACAGTTGACATTCAATATTATTTCAGGTGTACAGCATAGTGGTTAGACATTTATATAATTTAAGAAATGATCCCCCTGACTAGTCTAGTACTCTCCTGGCACTATACATAGTTATTACAATATTGTTGACTATGCTTTACTTTAAATCCCAGTGATTATTTTGTAACTACCAATTTGTACTTCTTAATCCCCTCACCTTTTTCACCCTGCCCACCAACCCCCTCCAATCTATCCTCCCAACAAATCTAGTACCCGTCTGTCATCATACGTAGTTATTACAGTATTATTGACTATATTCCTTATGCTATATCCTATATCCCCATGATTACTGTGTAACAACCAATTTGTACTTCCTAATCCCTTCCCCTCTTTTACTCACCCCTCAAGCCCCCTCCCAATATGTTCTCTGTATCTATGAGTTTGTTTCTGTTTTGTTTGTTTATTTTGTTCTTTAGTGTCCACATATAAACAAAATCACATTGCATACTCATATGTCTTTCTCTGTCTGATATACTCCACTCAGCACAATACCCTCCAGGTCCATCCATGACTCTGCAGAAGGCAGGAACCCGTTCCTTTCCCTGGCTGAGCAATATTCCACTGTATGTATGTACCACCTTCTCTTTATGCATTAATCCATCGATGGACACCCAGGCTGCCTCCACATCTTGGCCAATGAAGCATTGCAGCATCAAAGTATCATTTGGGTTTCTTCAGATAAATGCCCTGAAGTGGGATTGCCAGATCCTTCTTTATCTCTTGTTATAGCCTTTGTTTTGAAGTCTATTTTGTCTGGTATAAAATTGTTTTTATTTCCTTTTTCATGAAATAACTTTTTCCATCCATTTACACTCTGTGTGTGTCTTGCAATCTGAAGTGATTCTCTTTTAGGCAGCATATGTAACGGTTTTCTTTTCTTATTCATTCATCCCTCCTATGCTCCACGAATGCTTTTTAGTGGAGCATTTGATACATTTACATTGAAAGGAATTGTTGATAGATATGTACTTATTGCCATTTTATTCAGAATTTTCATCTTTTTTTCCCATCTTATAGAAGGCCCTCTAACATTCTTTGTAATACTGGCTTGGTGGTGAGGAACTCCCTTAACTTTTTCTTGTCTGGGAAGCACTTTATCTGTCCTTTGATTCTAAATGATAGCTTCGCTGAGTAGAGTACTCCTTCGTCACTTTGACTGTTTCCTGCTAATCCCTTCTGGTTTGTAAAGTTGCTATTGAGAAATCAGCTGACAATCTTATGGGAGCTCCCTTATAAGTTAGTAGTTCCCTTTCTCTTGCAGCTTTTATTATTTTCTTTGTCTTTAATCTTTGCCATTTCTAATTATAATATGTCTTGGTGTGGGCCTGTTTGGGTTCATCTTGTTTGGGACTCTGTGCTTCCTGGACT
This sequence comes from Rhinolophus hipposideros, assembly GCF_964194185.1. Classification (NCBI taxonomy): domain Eukaryota; kingdom Metazoa; phylum Chordata; class Mammalia; order Chiroptera; family Rhinolophidae; genus Rhinolophus; species Rhinolophus hipposideros. Next base: position 41,778,527 of record NC_138062.1, on the reverse strand, counting down.
TGTCAGTCTATTTCCTTTACCAAGTTAGGAATGTTTTCAGTCATTATTTCTTCAGATAGGTTCTCAATGCTTTGCTTTCTCTTCTTCTAGTGCTCCTATGATGCAAATGTTGTTACACTTGATGTTGTCCCAGAGGTCTCTTAAGCTATCCTCATTTTTTGGATTTTGTTTTTCTCTTTGCTGTTCCATTTGGGTGTTTTATCCTACCTTGTCTTCCAAATCACCAACTTGATATTCTGCTTCATCTAGCCTGCTGGTGATTCCTTCTAGTGCATTCTTCATTTCAGTTATCATTTCTTCACTTCTGACTGATTCTTTTTTGTGGTTTCTATGTCTTTTTCTATGCTTGCTTTTTTGTTGTTGGAATTTTCACAAGTTCCTTGAACATCCTTATAACCATTCTTTTGAACTCTGTATGTCATAGGTTGCTTGCCTCCATTTCATTTTGTTTTGTTTTACTTTTTGTTTTCTAAAGTTTTCTCCTGTTCTTTCATTTAGGACATATTTCTTTGTTTTCTAATTTTGGCTGCCTCACTGTGTTTGTTTCTATGTATTAGGTATATTTGCTATGTCTCCCAGTCTTGGCTGAATGGCCTTATACAGTAGGCGCCCTGTTGGGCCCTGGCATAGTCTCACTGGTCACCTGCTCCAGGTGTTCCAGGAGTGTCCCTTGTGTGGGTTGTGTGTCCCCTCTTTATATAGTTGAGCCTTAATTACTTTTGGCATGTCAGTGGTGAGATTGACCCTTGGGCTGATTGGCTGTGGGGTTTGGCCATGTCAACAGCTTACAGGCTGCTGTGCAGGAGGCCTACCCTACTGAACACGATTCATCTCAGTGGACTCTGGAGCCTTGAGACCGCCCTTTGTGTGTGCCACTTATGGAGCTAATTGTGTTGTGCTTTGCTGTGGTTTTAAAGCCAACATCCAAGTATGTTGGTTCTGGGGCCTCTAGAGAGGGGTCCAGTGTAGGCTCAGGTCACCCACTGCCTGTGACTGGCTGGGGACTACCTGGTAGGAGCTACAAAGTGATCCACAGTTGTTCACGACCTTTGCTAAACCTGGAGATGTGTGGGAGAGGCCATGCTGTGAACTGAGGAGAGCTGCCACCAGTACTGTGTTGGGACTGAGGTAGTTCCACAAAAAGCCAGGATACTCAGAGTCCTGCTGCCACTTGCTGATTTCCCTAAGTTTCAGCCCCTGATAAAGCTTTGTGTAGTACACAAGTGGGTGAGGCAGGGTCTCAGGGAGTCACTAGAGTGGAAAGAGTTGTGGTCAACAAGTTAATATAGACTCTGGTTTGGTGCCAGTGCTGAGCCTGGAGCTACTCAGCAAAAGTCTGAGAGCACACTGAGGCCAGCTGCCAACCACCTGGATACTGTGCACTCCAAAAGTTTTTCAAGAAAGACTGCAAGGCAGGCAGGGCTGGCTGCTTGTGGGAAAAGTGCCTCTGGTGTTGGGCAACTTGAGTGGGGCAGGGTCTCAAAGAGTCAGCAGATTGAAGCAGCAGAACACACCAGGCCAATTAGATTTAGATTTGGCCTGTTGGGGAGGGCTCAATACAGGAAAGATGGCATCCTCCTGCTGGCTGCACAAGACCCCACACAGGGAAAATGGCAACTGTCCTTCAGCCTTCACTTTGAAGCCACACACTTCATCTGTCCCCCATATGCCTCCGACGCCCCCCAAGTTACCCTCCACTGCAGCCCAAGATGAGTGCCTGCGAGTGAGCGAGTCTATGTTCAGGCCATTTAAGAGGATATCTGGGTTTCCCACAGGCCTCAGTTCCATCTGGATGGTCAGAATTCCCACTGTTGTTTAAAGCCAGGTGTTGTTGGGGCTCCTCTTCCTGGCACCGGTACTCTGGGTGTGGGAGGCCGGTGTGGAGCTGGGGTCTCTTGCTCCTCTGCAGGGAATCTCTGTGGCTGAGATATCCCTCCCAGTTCTCAACAGCCACATAGAAGTTTGGGGCCAGCCCATTTCACATCTTTGAGACCCCTCCTACCAGTCTCAACGTAGCTTCTTTATATCCTTGGTTTTAAAACTTCTGTTCAGCTAGACTTTAGATGGTTCTCCAGGTTGATTGTTCTGTAATTTAGTTGTAATTTTAATATGTTCATGGAAGAAAGCAAGCACAGTGTTTATCTACTCTGCCATCTTGGATCTCTGTTGATTTTTAAAGTTTAATTTTGCGATTTCCCCATAGAGAATTCTGTTGCCCATTCTGAGTTCCTCTCTTTTCTTCAGGGCACTCCACCTTTCACCACACCAGTTCAGGCCCTGGATTACTGCCACGGGCACCAACAACATCCTGGAAAATGTATCCAGTTTTGTGCAAAATGCTGCATTAACCAGCCCAGAATGCTGTTGGCGTGCACCCACCCCACCCCCCGAATACACACACACACACACACACACTCTCTCTCTCACACACACACACACACACACACACACACACACACACACCTTCTTGAACCTCTTAATGGTTTGGCTTTTAAGAAACTAAGAAACTTTGTGAAGTTTCTACTCTTCTGGTTCACAGCTTCCCAAGCTGGAACAGTGGGATGATACCTTCAGATGGGAAAAACAAACCCTGTCCTAAAGGATCGTGTATGGCTTATATGATAGTCCCTCATTACTAAGGATACCACCACCCGGGCACCAGGCCTGAAGACCAGGGCGACCCTGTCCTTTCTGAGAAGGGTGAAAGGTATGGGTAAAGACTCTCTCTGGGTGTCCACAAGAGATTCATGCCCTTCTCACTGTATCCTAAACTTCCAGATTAGCCTGATCCTTTTAAACCAGGGAGCAGTGCCCAGAGGAAAAGACAGAGTGAGCCATGGAGATAGGCACTAGGAGGCAGGTATGGGGAGCGGGGGGTGGAGAACAGAGTTCACAGCCCCCACATTTCCAGTCTCCCAACCCCATTTCTGCACTTTTTCACTTTTGCTGAATTGGTCTTTCACAGTCCCGAGCCTTTGCATCAGTTTTTGCTGGTGGATTGAACAGAGTGTAAGACTGATCAACCATTAGTCCTCCGAGCTCTGTGGAATAGACCCACACTCTGGCTGTTTAAAGCTCATCTCTGTTTTTCTGGGGATCGGTTTATATTTCTGCTTTTCTTATCAAACTTTCACAGTAGATTTTAGATTTTTCCCTAGGGTTTTTCTATGCCCCTAAAGCAGGTGGTGGTATTTACTGTGGCATTGTGGAGGGGAGGCCATGCTATTAGCAGTGTATTGTTGGTTGCCTTATCTCTGTTCCTGAGAAATTAGGTGACCTTGTTTCATAACATATGAAGGTTTTATTTGAGAGAAGCATCATTTGCCCCTGCCAGCCATGGGCAGAAGAAATTAAATAGAGAATCATACTTGTATCTGAGGACACTTGCTTATTGCGGTAGTTCTACAAGTAGAGAACATTTGACCACCTTCTCTGTGCTCACAGCTTCTAACCCTTACAGCTCCGTCAAAAAAAGGAATGACTTTCCTCATTTTTATGGAGAATACCAAGGTCTGGATTTGAACCCAAACCGATTTCAAAGCCTTTTCCACTCTCTAGGAAGAGCTATGGGCATGGAGGCTAAGAGGTCAAGACTGCAAGACTGTCAGGATTGTTTATAATTCCAGGAATTCCAGGATTGTGGAAGCAATTTTTTTCTTTTTTTTATGGTACAGTCGGTTGGAAATGAGTACAGCACAGTGGTTGGAAGCTAGATTGAAATCTCTTCATTTGGGTCAGACTCTGACTCGGCTGATTATTGTCAACTAGAAACTACTTAACCTCCCCAGACTTTATTATTTTAGTCTGAAGATGGGGCCTAACAATGATACATACATACCTCACAGTTTCACTGAGGGGATTAAATTAGATGTGTTTGAAATGCTTAGCAGAGGGCCAGATAGAAGGTGCTAGATCAATGTTAGTATATATATATATATATAAAGATTAAGATTAAAGAAAGAGGTGGGTGAAAATTTGGCTTCGTGAACTACCAACACTTCAAGTATTTCCATTCTTAGCTTCTCCTCTTGGGTGCAGGTAGGCTAATTTCAGTCTAGGAAAAAATCATACCCTGTACTATTTCCCCTTTCTCAATATTCATATGGAAATAGAATCAGTTTAACCCAAGGACAGATTTACAAGAGGAGTCACAAAATGTACAGCCTTATGAATTGTGCATACAAGAAGGGGGAGCCAGTTCTGCTCTTCGATGAGGTCATCTGGTATCTGAAAGAGTTCCAAAGTCATACAGACCTACCTGCCTTCAGGATGTCACCACAGACTGCTGTGCGCTAGAACAAATTATTTAACCTCTCAAAGCCTCCTGTTTTTCATTTATTCAAAAATAGATGATCTCTTTAAGGTTGCAGTAAGAATTAAATTATTATACTGGGGGTGCCAAAAATATATACACAAGTGGACACTTTGGTCAACATTGCTCAAGCAGTAGTTCACCATAATCAGAAGTGTCTAGACACTGATGGTAACCACTTTGAGCACCTCCTGTAATTGCAGAAGTTAAACGTGACTTGTATTCATCTTTTGTTATTGGTAGATATTGAGTATTACCATTTTAATCCAGTTTTTCCTTCTTAAAATGTGTAGTTTTTTTTTTTTTTGGCAGCCTCTGTGTATGTAAAAGTGCTTAGCAGAGCACCTAGCCCATCATTGTCTGTCAATAAATAAAGGATTACTTTCCTTTGTCATGATAAACATTGACTAGGTTATTTATTGATTATTTTGTATGTGAGCCTGAAGCCAATTACTCATCTTACATACATGGAAACATGGGCTTATACTAATGTTCACACAATGTTCTGTTGCAAAGTATGTCTAAAACCCCATAACCATGAAGGTGAGTGAATATTGTCCTGAATCATCATAGGAATAAAAAGTATGGGTGGAGCTAGTTACTAGAGTCTGAAAGGGTTGTGTCAGTCATTGCATTCAGGGAGTATTAGCTGATTCATTTTGCAAACAGGCTGTGAATTGCACATATCCCTGAGAGAGAAAATAAAAAATTACTAGCAGATCCCTAAGAGAACATGACCTCATTTTAAAAAAAGAGAAGATACATTAAGCTGGGAGTTGGAGGAGAAATGAGAAACTAAGCTACAGACTCTGAAAGATATCATCTGCCAAGAGGGTGATGAGGCTTTAAAAAGAAATAGAAGGATTTATACTTCTAGCCATGATGGAGTAACTGGTGCCAGCCTAGGCCTCTAGCAATGAACAACCATAAAACTGGGTGAAAATGTGTGAAGCAACTAAATGCAGGCAGTGGACAACAGGCAGCCCATAGACTTATCTTCAAGAGAAGAAAACTGAAAGATAAACCCACAGTCATCCAGCTCTCTACAGTATTGAAGTCCAAGCAAAGCTTGGAAGTTTAGATGAAGAGGCACAGAACAGAGTGTAGCACAGCTGAAACAGCTGGAATCTGCAGAGTAGGGCATCAGCAAGGAGGGAGCTATGCAGAGAGGGCCTCACAATAGTCTGTATGGGGGAAAGGGGCATTATGAGACCATGACTGAGAAGTGGGCTGTAAGTGAATAGGACGAGACCACTTGGGACTTACCAGATAGCAGCTACTATGGGGTTAAATATGAACAGATACTAACAATGCTGGAAGAGAAACAGTGCCCAAAAACTTTGGAGTTATGACCTGGAAGAAGTAAAGAGGTCTCAGTAACACCTCTGGAATCCAGCTAAGATACCAGAAAAGCCTTGTCTTAGGAGTTAGGACTATACTCGAGAGCAGGGTTCAGTAAACTTTTTCTTTAAAGGGCAATATAATTAATATTTTTACTTATGCAGGCCACACAGTCTTTATTGCAACTACTTCGTTCTGCCACTGTGCCACAAAATCAGCCATAGGCAATATGTCGATGAATAACATGGCTGTGTTCCAATAAAACTGTATTTAAAAAACAAGGGGTAGGCAGGATTGACCTGAGGATCAACACATGCTTTAGAGTAAGATCTATTTCAGACCCGCATCAACAAAGCCTCAAACTAAGTCCTGACAAAAATCTCAGGGGAGGCAGAATTTGAAGACTGAGCCCCATCAAGGTAGAGGAGCTTGGGAAATATCTTGGGCTTTCCATAGATCCTATGATGAAGTACCAAACTAAGTTCAAGATGATCAGCCCATAATTGAACTGCCTGATAAAACAAGAATTAGCACTCTTCAGAGGACGATAAAAGAACGCAGAATCTTTACAACATACTATACAAAATATCTAGTATTCAATCAAAAATTACCAGATAAGGAAGTGGGAAAATATGATCCATCACCAAGAAAAATAACAGTCAATAGTATCCAACCTCAGGTGGCTCAGATGTTGGACTGAGCAAGCAAAGGTTTGAAATCAGGTATGATAAATGTGTTCAAAGAGTTGAATAAAAATTGATGCAAAGAATAAAAAGAAGAACATAGTCCAGTAAATTAAGAGATAGGAAATTTCAATGGAGAAATCAAAATTGTAAAACAAATCTAAATCAAAATTCTAGAACTGAAAAGTACAACTGAAATGAAAAATTCGCTGGTGGGTCTAATCACTTATTGGAGATGGCAAGCAAAGAGAATCAGTAAATCTGAAGACAGATTAACTGAAAGTATTCAATCGGAAAAAACAGATTGAAGAAAAATGAACAGAAACTCACGGACCTGTAGGACAATATCAGTCTAACATACATAAGTGGAGCTTCAGACAGAGAAGAGAATAAGATGAACAGAAAAAATATATTTTGAAGAAATAATGACAAAACTTCTCAAAGCTGATGAAAATATTACAGAACCAGGAAACTTGGCAAATCCCAAAAGGAATAAATATTTTTTAAAAACCACACAAGACATATCACAGTAAACTGCTGAATATAAAAGATGAAGAGTAAGTCTTGAAACAGGAAGGAAAAGAGACATTACATACTGCAAGGATAAAAATGAGTACTGTTTTCTTATCAGACACAGAGGCCAGAAGACAATAGACAGATATCTTTCCAATACTGAAAGAAAAAAAAAATTCAAGTTATAATTCTATATCCAATGAAAAGTTCCTTGAAAAAAAAGGAGATGAAATAAAGACATGTTCTGACAAACAAAAGTTGAAAGAATTTGTTGCCAGCAGACCTGCACTATAACAAATTATAAAGAACTAATAATGGTCAAGGGAAAATGATACCAGACAGAAGATCTTTAGGAAGGAAAGAAGACTCTGGACATGGTAAATAAATAAATAGGTAAGTCTGAAAGGAAGCCCAAGTCAAGACATTCTCACAGAAGCCTCCTGTCCCTAGGACCTGGCTGGTGACAGTGCTACAGGTGGAGCATTAGGGTTTATTAAGTGCCTTCTATGTGCTAGGCAGCAGGTAGACACTTTCTTTCAAAAGTCTGATTTAATTTATGCATTAACACTCTGTGGTAGAAATTACTCTCCTTAACAAAGTAGCCCACAATTGAGGGATTTGGAAACAGGTGCTACCAGGATATTGCTTGAGTCCTTTGGTTCCAATCCAACTGTTTCAGATCTACTTAAGTCTAAGCAACTTCAGCATGACCCAATAGCTTCTATAATCATCTAACAAAGGATTTGGGATCTATGATGGATTACTTACTATGTGCTAGATATTGAGCACTTACTACGTGCTAAACATTGTGGTATACATAATTTAATTTTAATATGGACTTTGTATACATTATTTCATATCCCCGCCACAAATCTATGAAGTGGTATAGTTATTTCCATTTTACAGATGAGAAAACTGAGGTTTTGAGAAGTTAAGTAACTTCCTCATGGTCATACTGCTAGTAATATTTAAATCTATGTTGGTCTGATACCAAAGCACAAAGGCACTAAATGATGAAATCATCCTAGGAAAAAAATAAATGATAAGTTTTTAGATTTCTGAAAGTTATTTGTATTAGCTTTGCTACTTATTGAGACACATTGTCTTTGAATATTAGCAAGAAAAATGTACTGCTAATGGGTAATGATAAGGAAGTGAGTAACTGAGGATATCTTAGTATGGATCCATTCTTGGGGAGCCTTCAGGGAGGTGACCCTGTAAATGTGAAGTGGCAGATCTAACTTTGAATGATATTTAGGTTAAATGCACTGCGGCCTGTATGAAGAGGTGGAGAAGAGGAATTACTCTGAAATTGCCCCAGTTAGAAGCGTCTACAGGGACCTAGGCTGGGAGAGTTTCCTGGGCTGTACCTCTGGTCATGTGTGACACCAGCTGTTTGAATCATGAATTGAGTCCTCAGGATGATACGGCACTTAGCAATGCAAACTCCCCAGGTTGCATCTCTTACTGATTGTTTGGTTGGACAGGGTCAGCTTCCATTAGCCAAGTACCCTCCAGCACACTTCTCGTTCCTCTTGGTTTAGACTTCTCTGTCCAGAAGAGGCAGAAACCACGTGTCGGTTTACTGCATTCTAATGTCGAGGGAAGAAGTTGCGTTTATCAGAAATGTATTGTCGTGGGGGAAATCATGTGTTAGGTAAGTGGCCTAGCAGAGTCCCTCTTTCCCACCCGCTCTGGAGATACAGAATTGAAGAATACAACATACCTGCTCTCTAGGAGCATATAATCATAACAGGAAGGCGAGCCATGTCTGAATGACAAGAAAACACACCTTCTGTCACCAAACTCAAGTTCGTGTGCCTGCTACTTCGAAAGGCCAAAACTCAAAACATCAGCGTTTGGAGTAAGGAAAGATTCATTAATAGAGAAGGCACCCACCAAGAAGATGAGAGACCTAATGCTATCTCACATCCGTCTTGCTTGATTAAGGGTTTTTAAGCGGTTAGGGGGAACATGCATACAGAAGTGCTGGAAGGCACAGGTGTAGATTAGAGAGCTTTGGAACTTGGCTGTTTATGGTAAGATATGGTAGAGGGTGTCAGTACTGGATCTTCCTGGACAACGGACCCTTCACTTCTAAAAGGGTTCTGGTGTTCAAGTTTTAGTTGTGTCTCTATCTTTTGTTTCCTTGGGGTGGGGGGTGGAAGGGTGGCAAGACTTTGATATCAGTGCAGCGGGATGTCAAAGTTCTCTCCGCTGTTCATGTTTCGGCTGTATGACTTGCAGTTTTGGATTGTTTTCTCTGAAAAGCAACTCAGCATCTTGTTAAACAGCATAGGACCACTTTGGGTTGGTTCTATGGTTATACTTCTAGGACAACACAGAAGAGCAGTGAAGGTGGTAAGAGCTATAGGTGTTCATATGGGAGAAACCATGGAAGACTTCATGGAGGAGGTGAGATTGAGCATGAGTGAGGAATGAGTGAAGGGGAAGACATTCAGAGTCGAGAGGCAGGGTATAGGTAAGCTTCACAGGTGGACTTTGGGAGATCTGTGAAACACCTAACTTACGTACAAACTTCTGTATATTCATGCATTTTTCTGGGAAGAAGGACCACAGATTGCATGAGGTTTTCAAAGTAGTCTTCAATAATCTCAAAGGTCAGAACCAGTACTGCAGAGGCTAGAGAATTATCAATAGTTTTATCGTTGGTTTTACAGCAAAACATGAGCTGCCTTGAGTTTTTTTGGTTTTTGTTTTGTTTATTTGTGTTTTTTAATGCATAAGTAATTCAACTGCAGATAATTTCCACACTATGCGGACAGCAGTGGAGGATATACTGGGGACAGAAAGGTCTTTAGGCACTCTGGGGAGATGGTTGCCGCTTTATGAGCCAGCTGTGCCCAGAGATTCTGGAATCGGGGCACCTGGGTTCCCCAGGAGGGAACCATATCTCCTGATTTGGGAAACATCAGCTATGGTAGCTTCAAATTTAAAGGTTTTCACCTTGCCCTTTTCCCTTCACTCGGTGCACCTTCTGGAGGACTGCAGTGGTCTGTCACTTCTGGAGCTTCTGAAAAAGCTTATTTAATACTATTGCCTTCCCTCCCTCTATCCACAGCACCCAACTTACCATTCCAATGTTCCTGAGAGCCCTGTGGGATACTCCATTTTCATTCCAGCTTTCCAGAAAAATATCTATCACCTGAAACCTGGAAGACGTTTTCTTTAAATTTAGATCAAAGCAGAGAGAAACTGATCTGCAAATTTCTTTACCACGCTTGATGCGTTGTTTTGAGCTGGGAACTGATTGATTGGAATTGACTTTTGTTGTGCAAACAAGGCTGGAGGATTTAATATTGTTCCGATTTTCTGGTTGTTCTCAGGAATGAATCCTGGTGCCCAAAGTTCAGTGACTCATCATTTCAGAGCGAAAGACTGAATTTCAATTCCATGAAAGTTATGCACCACTAGAAATTTTATAGAAAAGTTCTGTTTGTTCTAATTTAGACACCGGCACAGGCAGTCTGGGCTTTGCACAGGTATCAAATTTTCTTAAATAAAACCCCAAGTCTACTTTTTTTTCAGGATTGAATTTTTTCCCCTCTTTCCTGTCTTCTGAAAGAAAGCATCTTCAGATGGAAGCCTTGTGCTGCTCATAAATTCTCCCTTACACTGCAGAAACATATTTCACCATGGAACAGCCCGGATAGCAATAAGAGCCTCTTGGTTGAGAGGCAAAGTAGAGACATCTCAAATGGTTTAGGAGTTTAATCTTCTGCCTTGATACAATCCCAAGAATATTGTACTCCTGAGGTTTTCTTTATTGCCAATTTGCCAGCTACTGTTTAATGCCAGGACCAAAGTAATAATAGGATGACAAGCAAGGGCAGTGCAGCCTGTTCCTTGTCACTTTTAAGTTTCCTTCTGCTGTTTCTGTGTGTGTGTGTGTGTGTGTGTGTGTGTGTGTGTGTCTGTGTGTGCTTAAATGAAAGAATGTATCTGGTGCAAAATGGCAACTATTTATGTAGCAGGCCCTGCAGTATTTAAGATGGTCTGGATAAAAGGAGCTCTTTGCTTCTTAGGTAATTAAGGCCTGACAAATTGTTTAGTACCCTTGCCCCACCACACTCTAAATGCTAGCTAGTGCCTTTCTGTCATTGTGACAACCAAAAATGGCCCCTCTCATGCCCTCCCCACACATGCACATTTCCAAATGCTGCCACCTGTTGAGAACCACTGGGCTAAAGTGAGAAGTGTTCAGTGGATCAGACACTGGCTCTCAGGCTGGGAAAGGAAACAGCAGAAGCAAGCCAGGACTCCTCCAGAAAAAGGCGTGGTGCTCAGCAGATGGCTCAATGAAGAATACAGGGGCAGAAATGCAGAATATAGGGACAGTGGAAGTCACTTCCCTCTGGTGGGGTCCAAGGTTATGGCATACCAGATGCTGAGTCCTAGACACAGAGCTGGCTGCTTAAACACCCTGGGCTTTAGGTTAGGTCCACATTTATTCCAGAAACTGAGGGTGGGAGAGAACCTGGAAGTGGTGAGCCAGTGGATAAAGAAAAGGGGCACAAAAGCCGAGTGTGGCAGGCAGGTAGAGAACTTAAAGGGTTGAATCCCCCTTTTCATTTCACTTGGTTGCAGCCAAGAAGAGAGAGAAGATTGTCTTTCTCCTGTACCCCACAAGGCTAACCACTGCCCTCCTCCCCACCCTTTCTACCCTCACTCCACTCTCTTTTTCATCCAGAAGAGATCGGGTCTTTATGAACAGGGGACACAAATCACAAAAGGGCAAGTTGCTGGTGGATGGGTGCATGTCATAGGAAAGAAGAGAAAGGAGTTTGGCTGAGGTGGAGCTGGCAGATTGTGCCCACATGTGTGTCTCTGGTGTGTTTCATCTGTAGGTCATTCTCTCCAGGGTCTCCCAGAATCATTATCCAACTCCTGGAAGTCTAACCAAAATATGGGCCCAAAAGCAATGCCCTGGCATGTTAAACTCCAGAAACAGTTGCTGGGATGATACCACCCAGAACTTGATCTAAAGGAATCTGGACCCCAGACTGAAACCAAAGCCACTAGTTCCGAGGCCATCTTTGCTGTTCTCACATCCAGTCCCATGAACTGGAGGCTGGAGGGGGAAGGGCGAATAAATACTTCCTCAGGCAGGAAAAAAGATAGTGCAGTGCGAAGGTCCACAACTTCCGAGTTACCTTTCAAACTCTTACAGAAGATCTTTCCACTGGCCACATGAAAATGAAAAGGCCTTTCAGGCAGTAGATGCAGAGTGCCACGGACCATAAAAAAACATGGCTATTTCTTGTAGCTGATTTCAATGTAATATTCCTCATAAACACTGAGTTATTGTGTAACAGCCTCCAATGGGTTATTCCCCGCCCCTTGTCTTTTTATTCATAACTACCTAGTGAGCAAGAAAAACGAAACACAAAATTCTTCCACTGCTCCTTTGAGCAATGACTGTGCATTTAGATCAGAGCTTGATGATGGGGACAAGCATTCTTTAATAATTCCTGTTCCCTCTTGGAACCTTAAGAGTGAATATGCATTTACCAAAACTGGGGGGGAAATTCCAGATGAAAAGCCTGATTGTGTTCTGAGAAGAGCAGAATTATACAATAATAGTCAGATATCCCATAGTCTGAGACAGCCGTACATTAAAAGCAGACTTTCTTCGTGCAACTAATAAATAGTCTCTTGTTTCTAAATTAGGGAGGAGTGCTTGGGACCCAGAATGTTCCATCATCCATTTTAGTTTGCAAATTGATTGAAGAATAATTTAAAGTAGAGACCAAAGGTTTTTTTGTTTGTTTTTTTGTCTTGGACTATACAGGAAGGGCAGCGCAGCAGTTCATGTTCTATTTTTCTTTTCATTGATCATAAAGATTCAATATTGCTTTACAGAAAAGAACTCTTAAAACGTTAGTTTCTAGGCAAAAAAAAAAAAAAAAATGCCCAAAGTCTTGGTTGTCTCTGATTTTTCTCTTCCCTCTCCCACCTCCTCACTATGTGGAACTTTTTTTTGATAGTTGAGGGTGGGTGGCAATAGTAGGTGGTGCTGCTGGGGAGTGTGTGAATGGATACCCAAACTTAGTAAGTGCTGTTTACTTATGCTTTGCCCAGGAGGCATCAGACTGGCATCTAGTGGGGGCTATAGGACTCTCACTCTCGCCTGCAGCCTTCCCATCTTTACATGAGGAGTTGGTAGAAAATCACTTTCAATCCCAGCTTTCTATGAGTCTATAAGCCTTGAACTTTCTCTCCCACTTATGATGCTAGTAGGTTTTTTTCACCACACACCAAAATAAAAAAATAACCAAACAAACAAAAAGACAACTGTTCCCTGACTGACATTCTATGAATAAGAGGAACAGGATCTGGTTTATTTAGTGTGGAGGTGGCTCTGCCATCCCGACCTCTGGTTTTGATTCCTGAGCCCTGCAGAGCGAGTGTGACTCAAGCATTATCTGCAGCACTTGGTTCTCACTGTCACTGCAGCACCTCTGCCGCTGTCCTCAGAAGCAATAATAAGCACCTGGCTGGGACAGTAGCTGGTGGTAAGGTACACGGGCCATCAAGCAAACCATTAGCTCTGCAGGAGCGGGCCACCTCCCTGGTTATGTAAATGAACCGCCTCGTTAGAGTAATTTACTTTACAAAGTACCATGATAATCACTGAGTCGTAGAGCTGCCGGAAATCTTGGAAACTGAGCTGATTTACTCATTTTGCTGTTGAGAAAACAGAGGCCCAGAGAGAAGGCGTGGCTTCCTTGCTCCAGTTCCTACCCTGGGCTGGTAGTAGCTGGGCCTGGGCAGGAGCCCAGGTGGCCGAATCCTGACCTGTCAATGGCTCCTCCTATTCTACTGGGTTGCCTACAGATGCAATGTTCCCTGAGCTTGGGCGCGTGGCCAGAGCACAGAAGGACAGAAGGATGGAGAAGAGGGAGTTGCTGAATCTGTGACAGGGTGACAGCCTGTTCAGCGGTGTGCCTTTTCTGTGCTGGATGCAGTAGGTGGGGCTGTGGAAGGACTTAGGGAGGAACAGGAACCTGGGGTCGCAGCCACGCTAAGCTCTGTCCTTTCCCCTGCTTTGTGACTTTGGCTAACTCCGTTTTGGAGTCTCGGTTTCTACATGACGAGAATTTCCCCACAACACAGAATTATTGAAAGGAGTAAATAAAATAATCTGTGGGGAAAAAATCTGACGCACAGATGATAACTATCGCTTTCTTTCCTCCTGCTCTCTTGGTAACTTCCTTTCCTCTATTCTTTTTCTGTTTTGAAAGAAAACGGAGAAACCGTGCTAATTATATATACTTTTTCTACTGTGGAAAAGCAGGGAAAAATTGTACAAGCATGGATCCTTCATCTGATTTGGGGTTCCCCCAAACCGGTCCTAACATTTAGCATCGGCTTTCTACGCCAAACTGTAACACTGTTCTCTATTAAATTAATAGGATGCTTGTATGAAAATTACTGTTTATCATTATCATAAAATATTAACCAAGACCCCACGCAGTGTATTGTGTGATGTCTCTTAACACGGGATTATCATCGGCATCATCAATGTAGTCGTTATCAAAAGGAACATCTGTTAAAACATTAACTGCAAGTGGATATAAACAGAGAACCACAGGGATAAACATTAGACCTTTTGCCCAAAATATCCCAAACAGATAGGATCACTGGCCCCTGTGATCTCCTTATATGGCCACTGAGAGATCACAGCATAGGCCTTAAGTGCGCTTTTGGGACATTTATATCCCATAGGGATCAGTCATTTTAAAGTGCCTTGTATGAATATGAATCTCCTTCCCATTAACTGCTATTTCACTGATGAGCGCTGTAATGACACCTATTATGTAGTGACAAAGCTACACATTTTTTCGTAGAGTAAAATGGTTCAGTAACCAGAGGAAGGATGTTCAGCTCTCTGATTTGTCAGGGCCTTGCTATGTGAAGGTGGACGAAAATGTTTTATTAAGATCATCAGCGCCCAGTACGGTGGAAGCAGCCCCAACACGCCAGCACTGTTCTGAGGGCAGAGAGGACTAGGAACAAGTAGGAGGCAATTCTACTCATCCTTGAAGATGCTGGCAAATCTGTAGCAGACAAAAGTAACAGTTCCTCTTTCCAAATGCCTCTTACAGCCTCAGGCAGAGGACTGGATATTTTCATTATGTTTATTTCCTTCCTTTGTGCTCCATGATGCTTTGAACCAATCTCTACTAGGGAAGTGATTATATTGTGTTACTGTTATTGTTTAGTTGTTTGTTTCCTCATAATGTTTCCTCATTATAGGGGTAGGAGGCATGTCTAACTCGTGTACTATAGGCTTCCATTTGAACTGGTTATTTCAGCAAAGAAATAACAAGGGCACCAGGGATACTAAAGTATCCGTGGGGAAATATACTCAATTTGCAATATTAAAGCATGGGAAAATGTAAGTTTTTTGGTATGATTGGAACATAAGTTATGAAGGGGGCAATAATGAGAGATAAAGATGGAGAAGGAAACAGGGATCAGAGCAGGAAGGCCCCTATGTGTCTTGCTAAGAAATTTGGATTTTATCCTGAAAATAACTGAGATCAAGTGACACATTTTGAGCAGGGGAATGATATGACCATGTTCATATTTTTAGAAGAATTGTTCTGACACTAAGGGGAAGAATGAATAGGGGAGGGGGGCAGGGACAGTACAAAGTAAAGACAAGGAGAGCTCATAGCGATCATTAAAGCAAGAAATGACGAGACCCTAAAGTGAAACTGGGAATACTGAGGAATACTTATTTTCTCACAATTCTGGAGGCTTGAAGTCCAAGATCAGGGTGCCAGCGTGGTCAGGTTCTGGTGAGGGTCCTCTTACTGACTCCTAGCCAGCTGCTTTCCTGCTATGTCCTCACACGACCTATATTTCTCTCTTCCTCTTCCTATAAGGCCATCAATCCTACTGGATTAGGAGTCCACCCTGATGATTTCATTTAACCTTAGTTACCTCCCAAAACCCTATGTCCAAATATGGTCATGCTGGGGCTTAGGGCTTGGGACTTCAATATATGAATATGGGGAGACACAATGCAATCCACAGAAAATGATAAGGAGTTAAGGATGGCTCCTAGGTTTCTGGCCTGGGTACCTAGGCGGACGGGGTGCTATTCAATGATGTAAAGGACACAAGAAAAGGATCAATGACTGGTTTCCATGGGAACAGCAACAAGTTCAATCTGGAACAGAGTGAATGTGTGCCATCTATGGGTCATCCGAGTGGAGATGTCCACAAGCAGCTGGATGAATGTGTCTGGCCCTTCACAAGCAGATGTAGGGCCTGGAGACCCAAACTTAAGCACCGTGAACCCATAAGGTTGAATCCACGTAAATAAATCAGAAAACCCAAGGAAAATGAGTAGAAGAAACAAAGCAGTGAGAATACTGGCATTAAGGATTTCTAGGGGTCAGAGCCCCATGAGATTGAGGTGGGCAAAACTACAGTGAGAAAAACCAAGAGAGCATAGTGACTTCAAAGTCAAGTTTGAAAGATTTCAAGAATTGTGCATTCAAGAGATCCAAATGCCCAGAGAAGGCAAATGAAATAAAACATCCATTCCGATTAGAAACTACTGAGTCATTGGGGGCTTTAGCAAGTCTTGTTTCCATCAAGTAATGTAGACAGAATCTGGGTCACAGAGGGTCACAGAGGCATTGAGAGGTGTAAAAGGGGAGTGATTTAGGCATCTGTATATGCTAATTAACATCTGTCCAAATATCAGCCATTTGAAAAATGGCTCTATAACCAGTTAGTAGCCTACCTAGTAGTTCTTACATTTATCCTACATTTCTCTAACTTTCCCACAAAGACCTTATGCAAAGATTCTAGCAAACACTTGGCTGAATTACAGATGCACCACAACAGCTTTGCTCCAAACTGTTCAGTCCTGTTATTCTATCAAAAAAAGAAATGTTAACCTGGCATTATGTTTTAATTAAGCACTTCAGCCTCCAGACAAGAACAATTTATTCTATAAGGAATTCCATGCAGTAGTCCATGTCAAGACTACTAGCCTAACATTTTAAGCACCTTCTTGACTCTTTTGAAAATCAAAACAAATTTTGTCCATCTCTAATATTCTGATTCCTTTTCTGACTCAAAGACTAATATAAAACACTGGAAGTGTACATATATTCTTACAGGATAGCAGTTTATTTGCAAGTTATTGCAGTACTCTGGGAAATAATATTTTTTGGCAAAAAACATACACTTGTTTAATTTAACTAAATGTTCTTTGACCTATTATGACCTGCCATTCTCTCTTTAAAACACACCCTTACTCTTTGCAATTTCTCCAGGTACACATTCAGAATTACACGTGGGAGAGCTTCTTGTGTTACATTCTCTTCCAGAGTTAATAGGACATAGAATCATGCTTACCTTTCATTTTCAATGCTACTTTCTAAAAAAAATGCACACACGCCAGCCTTTCTTTCCCTCGGGAACTCCAATTATTACTGGATGATTGAATAAACTTCCTATCACTTCTATTTTATGGAAGAAAAAAAAAACCCAAACATTATTTTTATTGGATTTAGGTCCAGAATAACAATTCTAGTCTTTTCCCCTCCTGCTGGCTGTTTTAAGATATTGTCATTGATTTTCAGCAGTTTGAAAACTAGAACGATAACTGAATAAGATATTTTTGTTTTGTTTATTTCTGAGAGAGTTCAAGATCTTTTCTCTGTCCGCTGGTAAAGTTGGGGTGAGGGTTGCTGTTAATTCAGATTTCTTCCAGAGTTAGGTTGAGCTGGGCTAGACCATAATTTTAACATACCTAAGGTGTAGATATCTTTGTGTTTACTTTGCATAGGGTTTATTGAGCTTCCTGGACCTGTGGGTTGATATTTTTCATCAAATTTGGATAACATGTTGGCCCTTATTTCTTCAAATGATTTTTCTGGCTCCATTCTTTCTTGTCTCTCCTTCCAGGATTCCGATTACATATGTTTGGACCACATGATATTATTCCACAGGTCACTGACATTCTGCTCACTTTTTTCCAATCTTTTCTTTTACTACTTCAGTTTAGATAATTTCTATTAACCTTTCTTCAAGTTCACTGATTTGTCCTGCTGTAGCATACAATATGCTCTTCAACCCATCCAATGATTTTTTTTTTAATTTCAAATTTTGTATTTTTCAATTCTACAGTATCCATTTGGTTCTTTTTAAAAGTTTCCCTCCTGAAATGAACCTATCTCTTTACGCATGATGTCTATTTTTTCCTATAAATTCTTTAACATATTTGAATAGTTATTTTAATGTTTAAAGTCATTGTCTGCTAATGCTAATAACTGGATTTTCTTCTAGTGACTGCTCTTCTCTTCATAAAAGGTCACATCTTCTTTATGTGTCTCAACAATTTTTTCATCTATTTCTGGTGTATGTTAAAAAGCCTGTAGTATTACAGTTTTCTATTATATTTTTGTTTTGTTTGTTTCCCATAGAATGGGTCTTTTTCTCTGTCTACTGCAATGGTTGAAGGAGAGGAGATGCTGATCATTCTGATTCCTCCTAAAGCCAAACTGAGCCTGAGCTGGACCATAGTTTTACCTAGATTGGGTTCATCACTGATTAGCCTAACTTCCAGTGCTACACCCACTGTCCAGGAGCTGATCTTTTTTGGATCTTATTGGTACAGTAGTTGAACTGGAAGTGGGTTGGGCTTTAATTTCAGATAGTTTTGGTTGACCTTTGAATCATCTCCAGCAGAGCTGCAGAATAGTATTTTTAAAAGCAACAGGTCAAAATGGAGTCACTTGTGCTAAACCAACTCACCAAAACAAATCTTATAATTAACCTAATTGTACTTTTGGCCTCTCCCAGGAGTGGAATTTTAAACCAATCAGTCTGGAATTTCCTGATCAATACTATTTAGGCAATCTGCGTGATAAAACCCCTGCCATTACCTTCCATCTAAAAGAAGACAACCTGGCCTCGAAATAATCCTTTCTTTTCATTTGTTAATAACTCCCTTGTCACAGTCTTTTATCTATAAAAACCTCCCATTTTTGTACAACCCCTGGGAGGACATTTCTAGTTGCTGGATGGGATGCTAACCTCATGGGATTCATGAATCACTTAGAGTCAATTAGATCTTCAATTTTACTCTGTTAGATTTTGTTCTTTAACAATGGGATCAGAAAAATGGGATCTCGCTGCTCTCCATCCCTTCACCACTGTTGCTTTCTCTGCAAAATTCAGGGTGAAAGTATGAGGGGAAGAGAGGGACGGGGGGATATTTTTGGACCAAGTGATTTGCTTTTGTGTTTGGGGGCTCTTCCAAACTCCAAGTCATCCAGTGAGCGCTCACCATCATCAAGCTAAGGTGCTTTTTCTTCATCCTTGCAGACTCTCCATCCGTGACTGACTTGTTCTCACCTCCAAGAGATCAGGCCTCTGCCCCAAGAATGGAAATACCCACAGCTCTTTACTATTGAAAAGAGAGTGGATTTTTCCAGCACATCATTTCATCCAGGCTTCCTGGCATCCACGACTCTTTATGAATTCCATAGAAAACTATGGTTTTTCTTTCTCTTTTTTGTGTTCTTTCTTGTACTTATCTCAAGATGAAGGTCTTTCACATCTTTCTTTATCCTAACTGGAAGCAAACCTCCCTTTGATCTTTCATCAGATAAAATTATCAGTACGTCATGTAAAAAATTGGAGACACTCCACATTTATTAGATTGAGACTTCCAAAGATATCCAAATCTAGTCTTTTTCCCTCGCCCCACTAGCCCTCAATAATAGCGAGTCTTTCCCTGTTTTACAATCTATATCCTGAGGCACTACCCATTAGCTGAGTGTCTGTAAGAACTGGGTCTGCGAAGTTGTAGGCCGAGGGAGTGACAGCTGAATGAGGCTAGTACATCAGTCCTGCTACCAGGAATGGCTAGTGTGGTGTGGACCAGGGCAGAATGCTGTGAGTGATACAGTTCACACGGAATAACACAGAAGTGGATTTGAACCAGGCCCAGAAGATGTATTACCCTAACTATGCTTCTGAAAGAGCTCTCTCGGCAATGTAGTATGGAAGGATTGGTGAAGAACAGCAGAATCAGGCTATAATTGAACATTCACATATTTTTGGTTTTCCTTTAAGCCTGTCTATATACATTGAATAGATTATTTATATTTTATTCCATACTGTAGATTGTCTTTCTGGTCTATATAGTATTAGGTTTTAAAACCTTTATATTATTTTAAAGAAAGATACCAGAACCAATCAGGTAGATACCAATGACGTGCGGTTATTATCCTGACACCTGGTTGAAATGAGTAGCTCTAAAGAGAAATTATTCTCAGTGGTGCAGCCAGATAATAATAGCTGCAGTGTATTTTGCCACTTAACCGCATGCCAGGTACTGTACTGATTGCTTTAATATAGAATCTTGAATACTCATGTAACCTTGCTGGATTGGTAGGTTGTATCATCATTTTACATTCAAAGAAACTGGCTCAGAGAGGTTTAATGATCCATACATTTGATAAATATTTATGGAGCATTCACTAATTGGAGGAACTCAGCTGGGTGCTGGGGTTACATTTGATAAATAATACAAGTATATAATTTAATGGGATTTTTTAACATCTTTTTCTTCTCCTTTGAGTTTTGCACTGCATGAGAAATTAAACACAGCAAACAGAGAAAGATCAAGATGTCAGCAATATTACTGATAAATCCTATTGGGTCTTCTGTCCCCTGGTCACTGGCCCTGCTGGACAAGTGCAGGGCTTTTTTCCTTCAGGAACATGCCTCTTACCCAGGATGCAAAGCAGTCTGGGATTCTGCTCCTGCCAGCAAACCAGCAACAGAAAGGAGAAGGTCAACAGAACAGAATGAGGTGCACATGCCCAGTTCTTCCTCCCAAACTCTCCAAGCTGACCAGTCACTATCTGAGAAGGGAAACAGAGAGAAGCGTGAAGATTACACCATCGAATTACCTCCAGAGGGAAAGTTATTGCCTCCAAACATAAGCCGGTGTGAAAGAGAGACATTAAGCAAAGGAAATTACATGTGCACTTAACTTGTTTTGATTTTCATTTCCTCTGGGAAGCAGAAACATAGGGGGCTATAGGAGTTTAATAGAATACGAAAACTTGCCAACACTTCCCAAGGAAGTAATATGAACGAATAGAAATATCGAGACAAAAAAGGGGAGAGAGCCACTTTGGATACCACTTACTCGGGAAACTGAAAATAGCCTTCATGCTCTAAGCTCACTTGTGCGTTTCCAGAGCAAATTAGATGGTGGGAGAGGAGCAAATTAACACCTGGTTGCAAAGAAAATTTGAAGCTCTTTGAGAATTCTAGTAACAGTTAATCATTACTACAGAGGCGAAGGCTACATAATCCTGGGGGCACTTTGATGATATCAATCCTCTGCTTAGAACATTTAATGACTTTCCACAACTCTTAATATAAAATTCAAAATTCTTTACACCTCACAAAGCCCTGCATGACACAGGGCTTCTGTCTACCTCTGCAGCTGTGTCTTAGTCTCTTTGAGCTGCTGTAACAAAATACCCCAGATGGGATGACTTCTAAACAACACAAATTTATTGCTCACACTTCTGGGGGCTGGAAGTCCAAGATCAAGGTGTTAATATAGTTGGAGGAGGGCCTCATAACTGGCACCTTCTTGCTGAGTCCTCACATGATGGAAGCGGCTTGAAGCTCTCTGGAGTCTCTTTTATAAAGTACAGATTCCTTTCATAGAGCTCCACCCTCATGATCTAAGTACCTCCCACAGGCCCAATGTACTAATACCATCACCTTTGTGGATTAGGATTTCAACATGTGAATTTTGGGAGGACAGAAACATTCAGACCATAGCAAGCCTCTTCTAACAATTTCCCTCTTTCCTTGTGCTCCAGCCCACTGGTTTTTTGTTTCCCAAACACTATAGATCACTTCCTGCCTCTGCTTCCATCATGTGAGGACTCAGCAAGAAGGTGCCAGTTATGAGGCCCTCCTCCAACTATATTAACACCTTGATCTTGGACTTCCAGCCCCCAGAAGTGTGAGCAATAAATTTGTGTTGTTTAGAAGTCATCCCATCTGGGGTATTTTGTTACAGCAGCTCAAAGAGACTAAGACACAGCTGCAGAGGTAGACAGAAGCCCTGTGTCATGCAGGGCTTTGTGAGGTGTAAAGAATTTTGAATTTTATATTAAGAGTTGTGGAAAGTCATTAAATGTTCTAAGCAGAGGATTGATATCATCAAAGTGCCCCCAGGATTATGTAGCCTTCGCCTCTGTAGTAATGATTAACTGTTACTAGAATTCTCAAAGAGCTTCAAATTTTCTTTGCAACCAGGTGTTAATTTGCTCCTCTCCCACCATCTAATTTGCTCTGGAAACGCACAAGTGAGCTTAGAGCTTGAAGGCTATTTTCAGTTTCCCGATTAAGTGGTATCCAAAGTGGCTTATAGTGTGTTCTGGAGCTTTCATGGATTCATTTTCATTTAATAGTCTGGCCTGCAACTAGCTGTTTTATTTATTCATGTATTTCTTTTTAAACTTTAATTTAGCAAAGCATTCTAGAAGCCAAAGCTTATTATGCTTCTCAATCTGTGATTTAGCTGGTCCACTTTTGCTGATAACATGTTCCAATCCATCAACATCACTGGAAATCTGGGTCCCAGACTCTCTGCTACTGCCTCCCTGACTCATGAGAAAACGTTTCCTTCCAGCAAATGGGCCCGCCTTTGGGGAATTGCATTTGTACATATTTGATACTGCTTTCTTCAAAATGATATAATTTCAAAATGTGGATCGTATCTGAGGAATTCTTCCTAACCTGGACAAACCAATCAGTTAACCAACCATCTAGCATTTGTGGAACACCTATTAGAAATAACACATCTACATGCTGGGGGAAATTTGGCAGGGAAAGGTCTATGTTGTAAGGTTCACTTTAATTCTGCTTACATTCTAGCTAACAGAGAAAACACACATGCATTAAAGAATAACTGATAATACAAGGCAGTCGGTGATACTTGCCAAATAGATGAATGCAATCCAAAATTCTATAGGAGTGCAGGGGAGGGAGAAAGCCGAGGAAAGGGGATCTTTATCGAGTAAACGGGCCTGGAGGGATGGGTAGCATTCAAGGGGCAGAGAAGGTGGCTAAGACATTCTAGATAGAATAAATTCTCAATAAATTCTTATTGAGAAGATATGGTATACTAGGGCTCAGAGAAACTGAGATTTGAGTGAAAATATGGTTATTTGGAGAACAAACAGGATTTAAATGGCAAGGGGTCTTAGTGTCAAATTATAAAGTCCCTTCCATGTCAGAATGTGATTTGATAATTAGCAAAACATAGCTTTAATTGTAATGTTCTTAGAAGTGGAAGAGACCTTGGAGATGATGTCAAATCTCGCTTTTTAAAATGAGAAAATTAAAACCCAAGATGGATGTTTTAGTCATGTTTTTATCCATTTATATTTTATATTTCATCTACTTTCAAAAAGCTTTTAAGGTGTTTCCAGTTTGCCCAACTCATTGTTTTGGGTATTGTTCAACCAAGCAGAAAGACAATTTCAAATAAGCTCAGAACTTCATGAAATGTTGTATAGAACTGGTGTAAACACCAAAGTTATTTGGCTGCCCTAACGTTTTTAGTATGCTTTATCAATCTTTCATCTTGACGTAAGTTGCAAAAAGAAATCTTCTACTGAATTATTCTCTAGTGATTCTGACTCACGAAGAACCACATTGCTATTGTGAGCACCTGAGATTTTTGCGTGGGTTGGTCTAGGTGAATCCACCCACAACAGTCATTTCATCCCACCCCTATGAATACCAGCCATCCCACAGGGTTCAGTTCTTTTTCTACCTACTCTTTGAAGGCTTACTCATCTACCCTTCCTGTTGAGTCATTCTTCTCTTAAGTGTACAACCTGATACATTTTGACAAATGTATCATCATTATTTTGACCAAAATGAAGATCATTTACATCATCCCAATAAGTTCCCTCCCACCCCATCCTTGTCTAATCCTTCCCCCACCCTAAAGCAACCACTGTTCTGACTCTAATCACCATCGATTTATTTTGACTATTTTTAAATCCATGTAAATGGATTCATATATATCAAACGGAATCATATATGTACTCTTTTGTGTTTGGCTTTTCTTGCTTGATGTAATGTTTTTGAGATTCATGCATGTTGTATCAATAGTTTATTCTTTTTTTTATTGCTGCTGTATTCCATGGTAGAAATATGCCATAATTTGTTTACTTCCCTACTGATCCACATTTGGATATTACCAGTTTTCAATTTGAATATTTTTGTGCAAATCATTTAATGGACATACTACACCCATTGAATAAGTAATTTGTTTCAGAAATGTATGTATAGATAAGTACATAATTTTATTAGAAGCTATCAAAGAGCTTTCCAAAGCGGCTGTACAAATATATACTCCCACCAGGAAAATATAAGTATTACAATTGCTCATCATCTTCACTGACTTTTTTATTGTCAGCCTTTTTAGTTTTATTAATAGCCATTCGGAAAGTGTAAGAGATACATCTTTGTGGATTTCATCTGCATTTGCCTGATATTTAATGATGAACACCTATTCATATACTCATTAAGCCTTCAGATATCATTTGTTGAGCATTTTTTTCAAGTCTTTGCCCATTTTTATATTGGCGTTTTGTCTTTTGATTTGTAGGAATTCTTTATGCATTTTCAATACAAGTCCTGTGTCAAATATATGTATGTGAATACTTTCTCCCAGTTTGTGGCCTGCCCTTTGACTTTCTTGACATTGCCTTTTGATAAGCAAAATTTTGATAAAGTCTAGTTCATCATTTTTTTTCTTTTATGGTGAGTGCTTTTTGTTAGTGCTTAATTGCTACCCAAGGATCATGGAGATATTACTCTAAGTTCTCTCCTAAAAACTTTACAATTTTAGCTTTACTTCTAGGTCTCGGATGCATGTTAAATTATCTTATGTGTGGAGTAAGGTATAGATCGAGGTAATTCAGATGGTTATGCAGTTCTAGTGCCATTTATTGAAAATACCTTTATTTTCCCATTAAATTTTTTATGCTTTTGACAAAATTTAACTGAAAGTAGTAAGTCTTGAAATTTGATAAACAAGTCCACCAACTGTGTTTTTCTTCAAGATTGTCCTAGGTATTCTCTGTCCTTTGCATTTCAATATACATGTTGGATTCAGCTCCTCAACTACAAAAAGAGAAGTCTGCTGGAATTTTAAGTGGAATAGCATGTATCTATAAATCAATTTGATAAGAATTGACATCTTAACAAATTGAGTCTTCCAGTCAATGATTATGATAGATCTCTCTATGTATTACATCTTCCTTAATATCTCACAACAGTGGTTTGTACTTTTCAGTATAAAGGTCTTGTCTATCTTTTGGTAAATCCCCAGATATTACGGGAGTTTTTTGATGCTATTATAAATGGTATTGTTCTTGAAATTTTATTTTTCAATCTTTTTGTTGCTAGTATATAAAAATAACAGTGGATTTTTAGATATTGATGTGTATGCCCCAGATGTATACCCAGATGTATACAAAGATGTATCAGACTTGCTAAATTTACTTATTAGATCACATAGTTTGTAGTTTCCTGGGAATTTCCTAACATGCAATCATGTCAGCTCTTATTCGAGATAATTTTACTTTTTCCTTTTCAACCATTGGCCCTTTCATTTCTTTGGGGAGACTTTTTTACTGGCTAGGTCTTCCAGTACAATGTTGATTAGAAGTAGTGACAGTTACATAATTTCTCTTTTTTTTTTTTTGATATCTTAGAGGGAAAGCATTCAATATTTCATCATTAAGATGTTAACTAGAGATTTTTCATAGACATTCTTTATCAGATTAAGGAAAATTCCTTCTATTTCCTGTTCGGTAAGAATTTTAACAGTGGATGGCTCTTGTATTTTACCAAATGCTTTTTCTGCATATATTAAGATCATTTGTCCTTCCTGTTATTATGTTAATGTGCCAAATTACATTGATTGATTTACAAATGTTAAACTAGTTTATATTCTTGATATAAGCCCCATCTGACCATTATGTATTACCTTTTTCGTATTATTACTGGACTTAATTTGCTAATAATGGTTGATAACTTTATATCCATGAGGGATATTAGTCTATAATGTTCTTATAATGTCTTTGTCAGTTTTTGATATCAGGATTGCACTACCCGCATTAAATGCATTGAGATATATTCTCTCTTCCTCTGTCTTCTGAAATGATTTGTGTAAGATTGGTAGCGTGTCATTAAATTTTTCTAAAATAATATATCAGTAAAGACAGTTACTATAAAGACAGCAAAGACAATACATTTACATTTACAGTAAAAATGTTAAAGCTAAGAGTTTTTCTGAAGTTCTTAATTACATTGTTTTCTTTAATAGATCTAGAACTATTCAGATTTTCTTCTTGAGTTTCAGTTAAGGTTTGCATTAAAAGGAAGGGAAGTTAAAACTTAGTTCTGTTTTTACAACATTCAAAACCATGATATGATTGATTCTCACTTCACAGTGTCTTCCTTCCAAAGGGTCTAGTTTCTTCCTCCAAGATCTATGGAGCTCACAGAATAGTCACCAGTTGCTTCAGCAGCTTCCTGGAAACACTGGAAATAAGTTTCATAATTCTCAGGCCGCAATGATGTGTTAGCCCCATGGAATGGCAGCCTGACATTGATCATGACTCATAATTGGTATAGATCTAATCACAATAGAAACACCCTTGCTATCTAAGCCATCCTCCTGGGACATTTCCCTGTTTTCAATAAGTTTATTGAGGACTTGGCATATCTCTCCTTTCAAGTTACAGAGCCTTGAATCCATTGTTCCTCTTGCCTAGAAACGTCCCATCTCACACTCCACGTGGGACTACTGATTGCATCCGGGTCATGGGCACTTTCTGGAACTGGGGAATATGGGGCCATTATTCTTTATCATTGACCCAGATGCTATCTCTACGAAAAACATCACTTTTTAACATCTCCACTGTTGGGTTTGAAGTATTTGGAAAGTGTCTGGCATACATGTAATACAGCCTACACAAATAAAAGTGTGTCTCGTAGCTCCCAGTCCTGAGCTGAATTTGGGAGGCAAGGAATGTTTGTTTTCATTTAGTTGGCTTCCAGAGTTCTGCTTTCTTTGTGAGGTAACCTTGACATTTCTGTTTCTGTTGGAAAATAATTTACTGATGAGAGCATTAGAAGGGAAAGTGAACAGTAGAGGTTTTTACAATACAATTTTGAATAAAAGAGGCCAATCCGAACTCTGGAACAATATTCCAATTTGTGGAGAATGAAAATAAGTCTGACACATGTTTTAAAGGGGATGATGTGGTCAGGGAAGAACATTCTGGTATGTTTAGGTGTGCTGTGATGCAATGTCCTCATGAGCAGAGCTAAGGCCCTGAGTGAACAGAGCTAACCCAGTGTACAAAGGGTTTGAGAACTGCTGAGCTTGCTGACCTGGCAAGCCTGGAGCACCCCAGCTCAGAAACTACCATGAGAGAAAGGAAGATGATCCTGTCTGTTCCATCCTGAGACCAGGTTTCCCTGCATTTGGGGGTGAGAGGAGAGGTAAGGCAAGAGCTAATAAATTTCCCCTCATGGGAGTATCAGTCGACAATACAACATGAGACTGGTTGCCTTGAGACTGATTTTTTCCAGGGAAGCCAATGATGAGTCCACTTGTTTTTGCTCGCTCTGCTTCCTCTTGGCTTTCTCAGCATCTGACTCAGCTTCTAGCAAAAGATCTTCACTGCATCCCAGAACCCATTTCTTATTTTCTCCTCTTTATTGTTAGGCCCTCCTGGGCGTCTCTCTCAGTTTCACTCCAAGTCTTATACCAATTCCCATAGCAGCCTACATACCTTTCTACCTGTTGGTTTCAGCCTCCCAATGCTACCTCATCCAAAGAATCAGCTTTTGTATATACCACCCCACCCTGAATCAGCATCAGCAGTTGTATCCATTGATGTCTGAGCCTTGGTCCAGCCCCAGAAAAAGTCATTTTGAGTCATAAGAAGCCCCATTCTGGGGTGGGAGTGGAAATGGAAAGCCGAGAGGCTGAGATGGTGGCCAGAAAAGCCATAGAACCTAATCAAGAGCTGGGCAGATATATTAGGGTAGCAGAGATGCTAGGAGCCTACCGTCAGCATCATTAAAAACATGGGCTTTTGATGGTCTAAATCAGAGATCAGCAACCTTTCTCTGTGCCAAATTGTAAGTATTTCAGTGTGGGGGCCATATGGTCTCTATCACAGCTGCTCAAGTCTGCCATGGTAGAGTGACAGCAGCCATGGATCATACATAAACAAATGACTAGCTGTGTCCCAATAAAACTTTATTTACAAATATGTACAGGTGTTGGGTCAGATATGGTATAAATTCAGATGCTAGCTCTGCCACTTATTAGTTATGTGACCTTCACCAAGATAATCTCTCTATATCTTCATTTCCTCATCTGTAAAATAGGATAATAATACTTACTGTTCATATTTGTTTGAGGGATTAAAGCATATATAAAACATTTTTGTACAATGCTTTGGCACATAGTAAGATTATATACATGGTGGCTATCACTGTTATTATCATTTTATCATTCTTGCTATCACCATCAGATCCAGAAGAGGTCACTTGTACCAATTTCTCTAATTGCCTGATCGCTTCTGTTACTTTTTGCTTCAGGCACTCTGTGTCCTAGCCTTTCTAGCTAGCCCCAGTCTCTGACCAGATAATGTCTTGGTCAAAATTAGCCAGAAACGTATTATCCTCGGACAGTACTAGAGAGGCTGGTTAGGCCATGGGACACCACCGTGTGGCTATAAAGAAGCTGACATTAGCATCAAAATGTGATGCCTCTGTTCATCAGTGATACCCTTGCTGACTTCTACCTCCTGGGATCTGCAACCTTCAACCTATACTTATTGCCCACTCTTTACTGCCAGAGGTGGTCTTTCTGAATGCAATTCTTTAAATTCCTAGACTCATGTATATAAATATAGATGGGTGAGAATCAAAGTACCTAACAACCCATATGTCATGGTACAACAAGAAAGAGTCTGGGTCCACACGCAGGAGTAGGTATTTATAAACATGGAAGAAATTTATTTCCTTCTTTCTACATGCAGCAGTAAATCCTCACTTACCACGATCGATTGGTTCTGTGACTTTAAGCAAAATGACATATAATGAAACCGATTTACCATAGGCTAATGGATAAAACAGGAGTTAAGTTCCCATCTCATCAACATTATGATGAAATGACATCAAACAAAACACCTTTATTCAAGGACCTGCGATAGTGTTAGTTAAATCTACAACTTTGAAATCAGAAAATTGTTTAAGTTTTTATTTGAAAAATCCAAAAATTCTTTTGTAACTTTTCAGTTGTATCCTTATTATGGATGTGATACTTTTCCAATGGTTTCTAAAAATATAAATAAAAATTACATGAAGATATTCTTGTTTCTCTTCCATGAACTCTTATTTCCCTAAGTATCAGGCCTTCTGCTTGTTTACTCTTAGCTGAAAGTTCCCCAAACTGCTCCTTTTTCTTCCAAGACCCTTTTCCAATGTTCTGTACTGTCATTGTGTACATTTTTGTTTTCTGTAAATTTGATCTTATCTCTTCCCATATTTTAAAAATTCTTTAAAATTTCTGGTCCATTGATTATATTTGTATTTTCCTGTGGAGGTAGGAATAAACAGACAGACAAGTAGATAATATAAATACATCTTTTCAATAATTTCATAAGATTTGGGAGCAGGAGAAAGGGAGGCATATGTGCTCCATACATTAACTTTTAATCTTTGTTTATTTCATTGAGTCAGTCTGTTTAAAAATTCTTTCTTCCCACACATAACCTAGAAATTCAAGTTTTGTTAAAAGTCTTCTATATAAATTGAGGACCAGCCTCAAATATATCAGTGACTGATAATAGCCATGATTTAATAATACAATACAAATTTTAAATGCTCATTCCATCTTAGCTTCTTTAAATTTAATCTTTGGTAAGAAACTTCAGAAAGTCTGGCTATTCTTTTCTGTTGTTTTTAGAAAAACCCATGTTTATAATTTCATTCACTGATAGAGTCCAAGGTTTTCAGAAACAAAAGCACCTGTTAATGCCAACTGTCAAAATACTCCAATTCTGTTGACTATTCACTCATCGTATATTTACCTGCTACCTATTCTGTACCTCCATACAGAGATCTGGGGACACGACAGTGAATAAGGCAGGCATAACCTTTATATGGAATAGTATGACTGGTGCAAACTTCTAAACATTGTATTTATGGGCTGGGGATTTGGCGATGCGGTAGTTTGGTTTGCATATCTCATTATATAAGGTGATGGCAGCATTTCTTTAGGTGATTGCAAACTTTTCATAATGGTCAGTACAAAGTGCATTCAACGGAGCTAGTCTGTGTTTTACTCCTCTTGGTACCAACCAGAGTATTGAGAATAGCACCGAGCACACGGTAGATATTTAGGCCATCTGTAGTCCAAAATGAGCTTTCTAATGAGTCAAACAAGCTACAAATTCATTTCCATGACACTATAAATTCCTTTATTATCAATTTTGTATGAAGCATTACAAATCTGAATGAATTTGATCTCTGTTTTCAAGGAGTTCACAGTCTAGTAGGGAAACAGATGTACACACGCTTATATTAGTTTCTTTGGGCTGCCATAGCAAATACCATAAACTGGGTGGCTTAAACAACAGAAATTCATTTCTCACAATTCTGGAGGCTAAGAGTCCAAGGTCAAGGTGCGGACAGTGTTGATTTCCTCTGAAGCCTCTCCTTGGCCTCTTCTGCCTTTTGGCCTCTTGCTGCCTCTTTATATGATTGTCTCTATGCGTGTGTCCATCTCTGGTGTCTGTCTGTGTCCCAATTTCCTCTTCTTATAAGGACACCAGTAAGATTGGATTAGGACCCACCCTATAAACTCATTTTAACTTGATCACTTCTTTAAAGACCGTATATCCAAATACAGTCACATTCTGAAATGTACTGAGGGTTAAGGTTTCAACATATGAATTGGGGGGGTGGGGGGGGACATAATTCAGCCCATAACAATGCTTATATTATAATGTGGCTGCTTAAATAAGATAAAAAGTTTTAGCAGAGTTTAAATTTAAATAAATGAAGGACAGTGAGTTTTAGAAAATATTAGCACTTGCTAGTGACCAAAGCTCTTCAAGGCAGAGTAAGAACAATAGTGTTACTACATTTTCCACTTATTCCCTGAAAACCACTTTGTACTACGTAAAACCCAGGCTAGAGGCAGGTACCACTTGTTCTGGTTTCTAAAATATTGTTTTTCTCTTAATTTAAAGAGAAAAATGATCTGGTTTTTAATGTATCACTGCTAGGAAGAGAGCCAGGGTTTAATTTACCTTTTCGTTGAAATTTATGTTCTTTCTTTGATGTTTCAATGCAAAACTCACTTGACAGGGATTCACTCTGGCATTAACGTTGAGATACTAAATGTTAGTTCCTGTGTATTTTAGGATCAGTGGAACAGCAATGTCAATTAAAGTCATGAGAATGGAATGAGCCAAAGAAAAGAGCAAAGAATCCATTCAAGAACTGAAGGACGGTCAGAATAGTAGTAGGAGAATCAGGAGAGTGAAATGTAATGAGAACCAGAGGAGGGCAGAATTTCACAGAGACGTGGGGTGGCTAGAGGTGTGGGAGGGACGTGGGAAAGGAGAGTGAACCAGTACCGTTAAATTCAGCAGAAAGTCGAGGATGATGAAGGGCTATGAATAGAGCATGTGACTTACACCACTAGTGACTTGCACCACTAGTGTCCTCCAAAAGATCTGCTTTAATAGAGTAACAGAAATGGAACCCAGAGGCCGAGGGTTAAAGATTAAGAATGAGACAGGAAGTGAGAAATGCTTGACCTTTCACAAAAACCTTGACAGCAGGTTGGTTGAGAATGGGAGAGCAGAGACCACTCTCATGGGGAATGTGGAGAGTGAAACACACACCTGGCCATCACCCCTGTGAGGAGACATTTCTGTCTGGGACTGGTAATGTGGTCATAATCTAAATTAGTAGTACCAAGAGTCTGAACATGCGGGATTCAGTCTCTGGAGAAGGACAAGTGAAGCCAAAAACTGAATAAATACTACTTAGCTGTTTACAAAGTAATTTGAGGACTCCAGGAAAAAAGTATAATCATCTCTATGAAACAAGTTCTGTAGAAGGATAAGCAGTTAGAACAATTAACAAATTACAATGAATCCAGGCTTCTCAAGTGCAATCTATTATTTTATGGGCTGCCACTGCCTTGATTATAGCACCTGGGGGTGCCTCTGAGTGGTCTTAAAGCTGACACATGAAATCAACCCATGCTGTTTCACTGAAATTATTAAATTAAGGTTAACAAATTGGCTTCATCTCACGTGCGCGCTCTGATAAGTTGGTAGTGGCTGCTAAGCAAGCAGGGTTAAGAAAGATTCTGAGGCTTGTCAGGAAAGGGTACCTTTTGATTAGCAACTTTTGACCTGGGCATTATAGGGGATGTGGTAGCACGGATGTTTCCCACCTTGTATCTTCCCACTAAGTGAGTATCTCTCACAATAGAAGATATGTGAAAACCACAACACTTTAAAATTTCTTCTTTGTTGCTTCTACACTTTAAGTTGAGTTGAGGCAAAAACCAACCAAACAAACAAACAAAAACCTGTGTTACAAATGCAAAGCAGACTCATGACAGAGAACAACAAATGAATAAGAAAGAGTCCAGAAGTGAATTTGGGAATGCCTGGGAAGTAATGTGCCGGTGGGGTTGAGAGAAAGATACAGGAAAGGCAGAAAGAGGGACAAACAGACAGATCAACACAAAGAGGCAGAAATAGAAAGGGAAACAGGAAAAAGAGTCTCTGTTCTCTTCCTACTTTTCTCTTCCCCAAGTCTTCCTTTTCTGTTCCCCATCTGGATTTGGCAGCCTGGGGTTTATAAGATGCTTGCCAGACCATCTTCCAGTGATCCTGTAAGAACCCCTGAAATCTCAGATGACATCAAAGTCACAAGAGAACTGCATTAAGAAGAAATCTTCTAGTCACTGACTAAAATCAGCTAGAATCTTAAATGCAGCTTTCGTTGATGACAGATAAGCCAGCAATTTAACCACATGTGTGGTCCCTTAGGCAGACCTGGGCTTTTTATTCAAAACCAGTCCAGAATCTCCATTTAAATTCTAGTTGTGGTCCTTGAAAATGTCTATGCTCCACATATCCTACTCGAGGCACTATGAAATATTTATTTAACCTTCAAGCTAGGACTTTGCAGCAAATGAGTAGTTTTGACCGTACTAAAAGCTTACACCAGTCATCAGTGGCCTTTTCAGTTTAATTCAGTGTCACAAAAGCAATTCAGGCCAGGAATGCAACAAATTCAAAACCACTGCTTGTCTTGGTATCTTAATGTAAATTATTTATATGCCCTCATCATGGAGACAGTGAGAAGGAGAATAGAATGAATCAGCAATTTTCTTTGCAAAGTTGTGCAGGGAAAAAGCATCAGCATAGAAGGGGTAAGACAGAAAGGTATAGATTCTTTACGACAGTACTTAATTTAAAACCACAAATTGACCTACCCATTTCTAGTATTTCCTTGTAAAGTGACCAGACCACAATCCAGGAATAATTAGCTGGCAACTTAATTCTTCTGTTGCTGCAAGTAACAAAATGATGCCCCGAGTGGCATCAGAACAAGGTGTGTCCTGTGTATGTTATCCACCAGCCAAAGGAGAGTAAGAGAACACTGAAAACGTCCAGCAGGTTTCAGGAAAAATGAAGGCTTTATTATGGATGACTGGGGTCTTTTTCCTTTTTCTTACATAGGAGAACCTTATTCTGAGGCTATAATAATAAAGTTTTCTGAGATTGTGAAGCTAGAGTCATTTAAGGCCCTCTTAGGGGAGGTCAGAGTGCCATGAGAATATCCCCAGCTAAAGGCAGGGCAAGGCCAAGTGTCCACCTTAGCCTAATAGGAGTCCAGGGACATATTTATATCCCTTCCCGGAAAGAGAGAACAAGCGATAATGGCTTCCAAAGAGAGGCTCTTCTCATGCTATGGTACTTACAGCATCTTCTTCAAGGATTCTGGTATTTATCCCCTACCAAGGTCATTATGACCGCAAATCCACCTTCTGGCTAGATCAGCAGCCCTGGGAATGAAGAAGGCAGGGGACACGAGAGCAGCAGTAGAAGTAGCAAGTGAAGACATTCATTGTTGTTTTTTTTGGTTGGGTGACATTTATTCATGAGTTCTTTCACTGACTCATTCAACAAACCTCCTTCGTAGGCTTCCTATAATATAGGAAGATGCATTCTCCTGTGAAGCTGCCAAGAAGCTTGAGGCCATGTGGCCCCTTCCCACTGTGAGCCTGTGGCCCGCGAGACAGACTCCTCCCTGAGAGGGGTTCTCAAACACTGGTAGGTGGACGTGACACATACAGGGTGCTAGGGCAGCCATGGGGCAGAGCCACCTGACGGGGGGCGGGCGGGACTCCCCAGTGGGGAGGGTGCCTAAGGCGAATCTTGACTTTAACGTGATTTCCTGTTTTCTTTTGAGCTCTCAAAATCTTGGATACAGAGTAGCACAACGAAAGGTTAAAAATCACTTGCATCTAGAGATGGAATTCCTGTGTGTTTCTGTGTACGTATCATACTCTACATGCCTGTTTAAATTTTTGAGCCAGACTAAGTGACATGTGCTGAGTTAGGAGAATGGAACACCGGGGACAATCTGCTGGATAACTATAGGTCAGTCATTTAACCAATCTGGCCTCAGTTCCCTCCTCTCTACAATTCAAGTGGGTGGACTCGCTTTCCAAGGTCCCTGCCAGCTTTCTGAATTTTAGATCCCCATATTTAAGGTTGATCTATTTACGTCATATTGTCCAGGTAAAATGGAACTTATAACTCAATACCCATATATGACATACTTAAAACACACAGACAGATGTATAAAACTATGACTGGGGGGTCAAATATATAGTGACATAAAGAGATTTGATTTGGGGTGGTGAACACACAATGCAATATACAGATGATGTATTAATCATCTTTGAAACCTCTATAATATTGTTTTCAATCACCCTTGAAACCTCTATAATATTGTTACCTAATGTCACCCCAATACATTTAATTAAAAAAAATACGACTGGGACTGTGTTTTATTTAACTTTCTTTTAGACTTAGGACGCCTCTGTAAATAGCAACCTGGGAAAAGTACCATTTAATGGAGGGATAAACCACTTTGGTGTACAGATGAGTTCACATCTGCGGCAGGGCTGCTCTGAATTGTATTCTGAACAGAAGCTGCTGTCCTGGAGCAATCTCCCTGCTTCTCCGGACAACCGCTGCCTTGCTGCAGTGTTTTGCTGTATGTCATTAGTATTCAGTACCAGGTCTCCTGCAGACTGGGCCCCACACGCAGCTGTGGCCACTTTGAAATTGCAGTTAGTTAAGAGGAATCGACTTTGGCTTGAAGGAGGTGATGAATCGGGAGCTATTAGCTGATCGCATAAACACAGGTCACCATTTGTGCCCAATGTCTTGTTCTTAGCAGACAAGAAGTAGTAAAAAGAAGGGTAAGTGTTCGGAGACACACTTCTGTTCTTTCTTTGCTTCAAACCTTGTAAGTACAAGGATGGATGAAAGGATACAAGTTCATAGCACATGGGAGGGCAGTCTAGGCCTCCATCTTGGCCTTTTGCTAGGGTTCCTATCAGCTTAAACTTGATGACCAATAAATTCTCTTTTATCTTTAGTATTTAGAAAGCAGAATTGATAAAAGACCTTTCGATGTTAATAAGCCTGGGTCTACACAGTATGAAGTCAAATGAACCTAGGTAACTTGATGAGTAGCGATAAATCACCTAACAAACACAGTACATAGTCTTCCAAATTTCTTGGGATATTCAGTGTTCAGATATGGCTGCCTGTGATTCGTTCATCTGCTCCAGTGATACTGCAGAAAAGCCCTTTAAAACATTTGCCTCTTACAAATGCAGATGGTTTCCTGCTGCACTCAGCTGGTTCTGGAAACCCCAGCAGGGGACCCTACTATCCAGCAAATATGCCATTCTTGGCAATTAATCCCAGCAAACAATGTTGTTGTTTTTCCCCTTAGGTCTAATGGGATTTACTGTCTTTTATAAACATCGTTTTTTAAGGAGGGTGGCTCTCTTTTAGAATGGGCAGCTGTAGATCTAATTTATTATGCTGGTATTAATTTGATCATCTCATAATTTTAAAAAAGATACCCAGATGCTTCTTACAGCCTTTTGAATATGTATGATTTAAGGATTAATTATGTTAATCTAGGCCAACTGGTCACTTCCCTACATTTGATTAACAGTTATGTGGGCCTAACGGGAGACTGGTTATTCGATTATTTTCTTTGTAGAGGAGAAAGGAAAGGAGACAGAGCCAGATGGATTTATAGAGCTCTCTAGAGGAGACATGCTATGGACTGAAAGCATTTATAGGCCATGAAGTTAGGGAACCTTTTATAAAAACTCATCAAGTTGTTTTCTTACCCAGGAAGTCACAAGCCATTTTCTTCTGAACATAGTAAATTGCAGCCCCTAATGGGATGAACCACTGCTGGCCTTGTACTGGCTAGTTCAATTTTAAACACAGGTCATTATCTATGCCCAATGCCTCTGATCTAAAGAGAAGTTTCTTTACTATGGAGCTAATTTTTTTTTCTGAGCATTTTTTTAATTATTAAATTTATTAGGGTGACATTGCTTAGTAAATTGATATGGGTTTCAAATGTACATTTCTATAATATATCATCTATATATTGCATTGTGTGTTTGCCACCCAGTCAGTTCTCCTTCCATCGCCATATATTTGATCCCCTTTTCCCTCTTCTACCACCTTCTCTCCCCGCTTACTCTCTGGTAACCACTAAACTGTTGTCTGTGTTTATGAGTTTTTGTTTCTTTTTCATTTGTCTTCTTCCTTTGTTTTCAGTTTTATATCCCACATACAAGTAAAGTCATATGGTTCTTGACTTTTTCTGTCTGACTTATTTGTCTTAGTATAATAATCTCAAAGTCCACCCATGTTGTCATAAATAGCAGTATTTCATCTTTTCTTACGGCTGAGTAGTATTCCATTAGATAGATAGATAGATAGATAGATAGATAGATAGATAGATAGATAGATAGATAGATATAGATATATATAGATATATAGCAAAAGAAACCATCGACAAAACAAAGAGGCAACCAACCGGATGGGAGAAGATATTTGCAAACCTCCAATAAGCGGCTACTATCCAAAATATATAAAGAACTCATACAACTCAACAACAAAAAATAAACAATACAATTAATATATATATATGTGTGTATATATATATATATATATATATATATATATATATATATATATACACACCACCTCCTCTTTGTCCAATCATCTATCAAAGGACACTTTGGTTGTTCCCCTCTTGGCCACTGTGATAATGCTGCAGTGAACTTTGGAGTGCATATATCTTTATAGATAAATGTTTTCAGATTTCGGGGTTAGATACCCAGAAGAGGGATTGCTGGGTCATATGGTAATTCTATTGTTAATTTTTAAAGGAACCTCCCTACTGTTTTCCATAGTGGCTGCACCAATTTACATTCCCACCAACAGTGTATGAGGATTCCTTTTTCTCCACAGCCTCTCCAGCACTTATTATTATTTGTCTTGTTGATGATAGCCATTACAACAAGTGTGAGGTGGTATCTCATTGTAGTTTTGATTTGCATTTCCCTAATAGCTAGTGAAGTTGAGCACTTTTTCATAAATCTATTAGCCATTTGTATGTCTTCTTGAGTAAAGTGTTGGTTCAGGTCCTCTGCCATTTTTTAATTGTATTGTTTATTTTTTGTTGTTGAGTTGTATGAGTTATTTATATATTTTGGATAGTAGCCGCTTATTGGAGGTTTGCAAATATCTTCTCCCATTCGGTTGGTTGCCTCTTTGTCTTGTCGATGGTTTTTTTTTGCTGTGCAGAAGCTTTTTAGTTTAATATAATCCCATTCATTTATTTCTGCTTTTACTTCCCTTGCCTTTGAGGTCAAATTCATAAAATCCTCTTTGAACCCAGTTTCAAAAGTTTAGTACCTATGCTTTCTTCAATGTAATTATTGTTTCAGGTCTTATGTTTAAGTCTTTGATTCATTTTGAGTTAATTTTGGTATATGGTGACAGATAGCAGTCTATTTTCATTCTTTTGCACGTAGCTATCCAATTTTCCCAGCAGCATTTATTAAAGAGGCTTTCTTTACTCCATTGTATGTTTTTGGCTCCTTTGTTGAAAATTATCTGTCCATATATATGTGGGTTTATTTCTGGGATTTCAATTCTATTCCATTGGTCTGTGTGTCTGTTTTTCTGCTAATACCATACTATTTTCATTATTGTTGCTTTGTAGTACAAATGGAAATCAGGGAGTGTGATGCCTCCAGCCTCATTCTTTTTTCTTAGGATTGCTTTGACTCTTGTTTTGTCTTTGGTCTTTTGTGATTCCATACAAATCTGATGACTTTTTGTTCTATTTCTTGAAAAAAATGCCATTGGGATTTTGATGGGGATTGTATTAAATTTGTATATTGCTTTGGGTAAGATGGCCATTTTAACTCTGTTGATTCTTCCAATTCATGAACAAGGAATATCTTTCCATTTCTTTGTGTCTTCAATTTCTTTCAAGAATGTCTTATAGTTTTCAGTGTATAGGTCCTTCACATCCTTGGTTAAGTTTATTCCTAGGCATTTTATTCTTTTTGCTGCAATTGCAGAAGGAATTATTTTTTTTCATTCCTTTTTCTGAAAGTTCACTGTTAGTATATAGGAAAGCAGTGGATTTTTGTATTTTCTGACCATCTTAAGTGAAGGTAATTAAACATTTGAAGTGATGGGTTGCCTTTCTCAGGCCATCAGTATCTCCAGGCGGAATTAGGCTAATGGCCTTGAACAAATTGATTAACTTCATCATTCTGAAGTACCGCATTCCCCAGCTTACTTGTAGAGTTATCCTCCTGGAAACATAGTGTGAAGGCAGAATCGACTGCCCTGTCAGGTTGAGTCACTTGGCTTCTTCAGTAGCCCTGAAGGAATTCCACGAGGAAGACATCCAGGGACTTCCACAATGCCTAATGCAGCAAATGCCAATGCTCATCATCTTGCCGCTTGTGGGTAGTGCCTTGACCGCCTGCTTCTGGATAACAGATGAAGGTCAGCTGAACACCCAAACCCAGAAGAGTGTGCTCATGATAGAATATCCACAGAAGGCAATAGCAGAAATTCCTAGCATTTTTCAGGTAATAAGGTAACTCTGCATTTCCTAGAAGCCATGAACATAAAGCGGGTAGGGGCAATGTCCTAGCAATATAGTTCTTTATTGGAGAGAATCTTAATAAGCCAAAGAGAGGGGGGCAGGGTAGCACATGGGCCGGGCCATAGGTAAGGGGCCAGCAGCTTGGAGTCCCAGTTGGCTGGGCTTTGGATCAATCAGTGAATCAAGGACTAGTGGTGCAGTCACAGACTAGACGCTGTATAATTTTTAAAATAGTCTTTATTTTTTTTTTTAGAGCAGTGTGGGTTCACAGCAAAATTGAGAAGGTATGGAGATTTCCCATATGCCACCTGCCCCCACATAGACATAGCCTCCCTCGCTAAAGTGGTACATTTGTTACAATCATGAACCTGCTTTGACATATGTATCGTTATCACCCAAAGTCCATAGTTTACATTAGAATTGACTCTTGATGTTGCGCTTTCTACGGGTTTGGATAAATATGTAATGGCATGTATCTACCATTGTAATAGCATCCAGAATATTTGCCCTGCCCCGAAAATCCTCCTTGTTCTTCCTAGTCATCTCGCACTCCTCACCCTCCTGGTAAGCACTGGTCTTTGGGCTGTTTCCATAATTTTGTCTTTCCCAGAATGGCCTATCTTTGGAATCAGGCAGTATACAGCCTTTGCAGATTGGCTTCTTCCACTTCACAATATGCATTAAATTTCCTCCGTGTCTTTTCATGACTCAATAGCTCATTTCTTTTAGTACTGAATACGATTCCACTGTCTGGATGTGCCACAATTTCTTTATCCATTCACCGGTTGACGGACACCTCAGTTGCTTCCAAGTTTTGTGATTACAAATAAAGCTGCTGTAAATATCCGCCTGCAGGTTTTTGTGTGGAGATGATAGGTTTTCAACTCCTTGGAAAACTCACATTTTGGAGGAAAACTTTCGATCATCCGTTCTAGATCCTTTATTTTACAGAAATGAAAACCAGACCAGAGAGATTAAAATGTTTTCTCAAGGGACAGAGCTGAAGATTGGGCCTCTGATTCCAGGGCTGATGTGTACCTCCCCACAGGGCTGAAAGGGGTTGCAGAGTCTTCTTTCCTAGGGGTTTTTAAATAAACTAAAGTTACCTGTACGGGATGTATAAATGTGATCCTGTATGAAGCTAAGAGAAAGGGCCAAGTCTAGTGGATCTCACCTGATAGAGGCAATTTTTATTGTTACCTCTTTCCTGAATGCTATGGTGGCAGCTCATTTTATCCTTATGGAGGTAGATAGAACCAAGACTTTGGTCCTATTTTATGAATGAGGATTCTGATTCATAGAAAGTGACAGAAAGCAAAGCCAGAGCCAGAGCCTTCTGTCCTCTGGTGCAGTGAATGGAGCAACACCTGCTCCTTCCTAACTGATAGAAGAGAGAAGCTTGCTGCCTGTACTCTTATTATTTAAAGTATGCTGTCTGTACATTCGCAGAAAGGGGATATTTTTCATGGAGGAATCACAGCTCTGCAGGTCCCCTACCTTCCCCCATCTGCCAGCTAACTGGATAAACATTTCGTATATGTTGGTATCCAATAACCTAACCCATGTTATTAAAATTATTTGCTGATAGGTATTCCATTATTAGAGTTATTTATTCCATAAGGACAAAGCCACAAAACAATCTATCAGTAAATATATGCTGAATGGCATGTATATGTAATCAAAAAACTACTTTTTTTGAAAAGCGCTGACTGCTGGAGAATTGGAATAAAAAAATGTGATAATTTTATAACTTTGTGTCTGCCAGCTTTGGCTCTTTCGCATGGATCATTACAATTATCTCATCCAGAATGTCTAAGCTGTGTTAATAAATGGTTTGACTACACTTGGTCCTGAGGCTTTTCATCAGAAGAAGCAGTTTTATAGAACATATGACAAAAAGGGAGGAAGTCACTAAAAACACTAGTAGTTTCCCTGAAAAAACGATTTAGTGTAAAACCCAATAAAAATAAGATTATTATACTGAGTGTCTCAGTGCTGTCAGGTGGTGGAATTAAAAAGCATTGGAGACTGTGATGTTACTAAAATGCTGCTCCTGGTGACCACCAATAACAGAATCTTAATCTGGGTGGATGGGAAGTGATTAAAGTGGAGGGAGGACTACCAATGAGAGGATAAGAAAGCAGGAGGAGAGATAAGAGAGGAAGAAAAGGAAAAGATGATAAAGGTACGATGATTCCTTGAATGAGTCAGCTGTTTACTGGAATGTTCTCATTGATTCTGTTGCATATAATCCTGTATCTCCAATATTTCTGATTATCAGTACAGCTGAGCTCAGTACCGACACACCATTAGAGATTGTGTGTGTGTGTGTGTGTGTGTGAGACGTGTTCAAAGGATCATAACAGCAAACCAATGAGCTTTACGTATTAGAAGTTCAATCCTCTGAAGTGACTCATTTCTCCCAAAAGAATCTTCTCTATATGATTGATAGGTAGTTAATTCCTGTCAGCTAATGCATGCATTCCCCCGTGGTCTGAGAAGATAAAGAGGTACTCTCTCAGGAAGGACATAACAATAGCTCTTTCATAATTATCTGCAGAGAGAAGACAGAAATAGGATTCCGGCCTTGTGAAAGGTGGGGGAGGGAAAAACACAGTCAAGAGTATTGAATTACAAGACTTTTAGCCCACCCTCTGCTGTTAGCTGAGTATGTGACCTTGAGCACTAAATGGTCTTAATATCCATTATAAATACATTAGCTTACAGCAATAATGCATTTCTTCTCATAAATGTTGATCTACAATTCTCTGATAGAATTTCTTCTATTGTAGACTGGGAAGGAAGATTCAAAGGCCCAGCTCTGCAGCTCTTCTTTCTCCTGCAGCCCAGATTTGCTATAATGCCTGACCTTATTAACTAAGTTTCTTGGGTTTCCAAGGAATTTCCTCACCTTGCGAATTATGAGATCACTTGAGTGACCTGAAATCAAAGAGGCTAACTGAAAGCTGAGGGAGTCTTTTTCCTGTGCTGTCTATTCTTTCTGGGGCCTGAGAGGAGGCAGGTTAAGTTCCATCTCCTGGAATTAAGGTGACAGGGGACCCAGTACCTTTCAGCTGTATCAGTCATTCATTATTTGGTATGTGATCCAACAAATATTTATTGAACACCTATTGTATACCAGGACTTGTAATATCACTATATTGTAACTTTCCCAAAGTCAAGTTCATCTCCACATTTTCTACTATCTAATCCATTGTCATCGGGTACTCAGTAATTATTTGCTAGATAGAGTTGAATGTTGTTTTCAGTCAAAGCCAAGCTGTTTTAGTGCGTTAGTGACATTTTGCTGTGTTAGCAACTGCACAATTCTTAGAGCCAGGCAGGCCAGAGTTCAAATCCCAACTCTGTCACTTATCAGCTTGGCAACGTTGGGCAAGTTACTTAACTTCAAAGTGCCTCCGTTTCCTCCATTGTAAAATGGGAATGATAGTTCCTATCTCATAGGGTAGTTGTTAGGATTACGTAAGAATGTCCATGTAAGACAGTTCTCAAAGTGTCTGAAACATGGTGGCTCTTAGTAAATGGTGATTATTTTTCCTAAATTCATCTAGGTTTCTGGAGTTCTGCTTTAAAATTACTGCTTTTATCTTGCAACTTTCCTCTGAACTAATGTTGCTCTGGTGCTCTGAAAGGTTAGCCCAATTCTTAGAAGCTAATTCAATAGGAAAATATGCCTCAGAAGTTTCATTGGTAAGGTACCATGAAAATGAGTCTTGGTGCAATGGGACTGAATTGAATCCCAAATCTGCCACTGCTGGCAGGTTATTATTAGCAAATTACTTAAAGCTCTCTGAAACTAAGTTTAATTGTCTGTAATACTGAGATGAAGACCAATCTCCGGCATTCATTACTCACTTTTTTTTTCAACAAATACTTACTGAGAGTCTCTCTGAGTGGCGGGCATTTGGAATACAGGCAAGACTGA
This sequence comes from Rhinolophus hipposideros, assembly GCF_964194185.1. Classification (NCBI taxonomy): domain Eukaryota; kingdom Metazoa; phylum Chordata; class Mammalia; order Chiroptera; family Rhinolophidae; genus Rhinolophus; species Rhinolophus hipposideros. The sequence goes on along the minus strand of NC_138062.1, from coordinate 41,735,311 downwards.
GGTAGTTACTGTCTCTTTAGAGTTTATCACCTAGGGATATCGTAAGAACCAAGTCAAACCAGATGTTACATGGTAAACACTTGGTACGTACTCTGCCTGATAAATACCCACTGAGTTGAGTCTGCTGAATGGAGGGGTCTTTCAGGTGAACGCATCTCCCCTTCTCCCCTGTCACCTTAATTCCAGGAGGTGAACTTAACCTGCCTCCTCTCAGGCCCCAGAAAGAATAGACAGCACAGGATAAAGACTCCATCAGCTTTCAGTTAGCCTCTTTGATTTCAGGTCACTCAAGTGATCTCATACTTCACATGGTGGAGAAATTTCATGGAAACCCAAGAAACTTAGTTTCGTTAAGTAAGATCAGGAATTATAGCAAATCTGGGCTGCAGGAGAAACAGGAGCTGCAGAACTGGGCCTTTGAATCTTTCTTCCCAGGCTGGGCCAGTGGGACCCAGCACCTTTTAGGCAGAAAGGAGAGGAGCACACATCATGGAAGGGTCTGGGGACCAGTCACTACAGTTGAGTCCTGATGAGGGGACACTGGAATACTAACTAACCTGTTTGGTAGTTGGGGGGTGGGAGGTAGGGGTGGGAAAATGGGTACAATGTTGATTTTTTTTTAACATAATTATCATAGTATTTGATCATATAAGTTGGTATTGTGTTGGCACCCTTGGTAATTTCCAACTTCTTTAACAAAAATCAAATCCTTATCTTCCAAGACTGCAAATGCAGAGGAACTCTATGTGGAGTGTAGGTGGGGCCTAGACCTCAGAGCCCCTATCGATCGCTGTCCTCTGAGATTTACTTGACCTTGGGGGCTTTCTCACTAATTACCAACCTTGGAAGATTGATGCAAACCTCATGCATTCCATATAAACCTAACATACTGATGAGAGATTCGATAAATATATACTTGTTCGATCAATTAGAAATTGGGGATAAAACAGGGGTTCTTTGTGTGAGTTGAAAAATATCTGGCAGTTCTGGTTTTTATTGACCTGAGGGAGGCCTGTAAATTAGTACCTCAGCTCTCCGATTCAACTGACCATATTCATCATCTTCCTTTGACACAAAATCTTTTATCTCTGAGGAGATAGGACATTTCAATTGCTCTGTCAGCATCAATCATTCTACTTTGAATGCTTTGAGCCTGAAATAAGAATTAGTGAGAGCACATTTAAATTCAGAAGACATGTGATTTGAAGGTTATTCCTATTTCATATCATAGAAGTTAATTCAAACCCTATTAAAGGTCCACAATTGGAGGCTTTATGTGGTTCATAAGTATTTATGTTTCTTTGTTCTGGGGTAAAAAAAATTAGTCAATATACAGTCATAACATCCTTAAGTTTTATATCACTTTTCTTCCCCACAGCTTCTTATAGTATCTCATTTCCTCCCATGGAATCTTTTTATTAGAAGCATTTTTCTAGAATGACATATAAATGCACTTTAAATTTCTTTAAAAAGTTTAAACTTCCATTCTTATGATACTATTTAAACACATTTTAGATTTGTTCCTTATCTGTCTTGTTTGTTTGTTTGTTTGTTTGAACATCCAATTCTAATGGGTCCTCCAATGAAGTCTCTAATTCATTCTGAAATGTTTGTCTTCAGGTTGTCTTCTCATTTGTGCTCCAAAGCAAAATGTCTTTTTCCCATCCAACTTCCAAGTCATTTGTATTTGATTAAAAATATCTTCTGAACTCACTCTTGATTCTATAGTGGAAATGTTTATTTCTCCCAGCTCCACATGGACACTGAGTTCCTGATACCCTCTCCTGATAAAATGATTATAACCCTTTTTTAATGAGTCCCTTCCCCACCTGCAACAAAACCTTGTAATAGAAAAGTCAGCTCCTGTATAACGTGAAAATACGGGGTCAGAAGTTAAAAGTTACAAGTTACAAGTTAGAAGACCCAGCATCCAGTCTCCCATCTACCATTTGTAAGCTGTGAGAACAGTCACAAGTTATGTAACCTCTCTGAGCCCAGATTTCTTCATCTGTAACAGAGGGGTAAAGATTGATCCTTGCACGTTGTTGAATTTAAAAAGGTTACTCTGTCAAAGCACCTAAATGTAGTTCTGGGGATATAGTAGGTGGTCAGAAAGTGGACTGATGCTGAACATACACACGATCATATTTTAGGACTCGCAGATTTCTATACACATTTTGTTTTTTAAACAAAGAGGATCATTTGGATTGTTTATTTTAGGGTGGGGAGGGCTCTTGGAGGAGGGGACAGCTGAACCCCATTAGCATTTCTTTTTGTTTGTTTTTTAACTGGGGCATATTGGGAAACAGTGTGTTTCTCCAGGGCCCATCAGCTCCAAGCCATTGTCCTTCAATCTAGTTGTGGAGGGCGCAGCTCAGAAACAAGTCCAGTCACCGTTTTCAATCTTTAGTTGCAGACGACGCAACCCACCATCCCGTTCGGGAATTGAACGGGCGACCGTGTTGTTGAGAGCTTGCACTCTAACCAACTGAGCCATCCAGCCACACCAGGACTAGCATATTTCATGTCTAGACTGCTGCAATAACTTTCTAACCGACTGGGGTTCTTTTCGTCTTTAATCAATCCTGCACGACAGTGCCAGATGATCTAAAATCATCATTTTTATTATGTCACCCTCTTGGCTTAAAGACATACATCAGTAAAGAAGGAAAATCCTCATTCTGACATTTAGCGTCCTTTGTGACCTAGTGACAACACAGACTCTTTCCTTTAACACAGCCCGTCTCTGCACCATCCATACCTTTCCAAATCCTGCTCACCCTTTAATCGCATCTGTTGACTTCAGTCCTTTTCCTCTCTGAGGTTTCCTCACTCTCCCACCTTGTTTGAAAGCCTTCGCAGCTCATGCTATCCAAACTTTATTTTATTAATCTCTTATCTTCCAAGAGCTGTCACATAACACACACATTTTCTGTAGCATATGTTTCGTACACGTGTATTCCATTTATTAATAAAAACATACTATGGCATCTATAGCTCTTTCTTTATCTTATATGTAGAAATTCCATCACCCTTCACAAGGTTATGAGCAACCTGAAGGCAAGAGCCATGCCACTTTTTAGCACTGGTCTGGTTAGGAAGTTGGCTGTCAATCAACATAAACTTCTACAGTGTATATGCTCTCTATAATTTACTAGGCTTTTTGTGAGTCAAATTGCTTCTTCTATCCGATACTCACAGTATCGATTTTATGCCCCTATAACATATACTCCCTGTCCTCTTAGTATTCACAGCCTGAAAGAGGCAGATAATTATATTAAATAGAGGTATACTAGTACTAAATGCATAACAGTATTTACAGACAACAACCACTTCTACTAGCACTCCTATTCATTGAGTACTTACTACGTGCCATGCACTGTAGTATCTGCCACAGAACTTGAGCATAGGTTGTTTCAGCCTCTCAAAACCCTATCAGCTAGGTGTGACCCTCATTTTCCAAGTGCTCACAGCAGTAAAGGGGATGGTCTGAGGTCATGCTACCTGAGGAGGGTCCTGAGAGGATGGGGTGCACTGCCCAGGCCTCCCCTCTCTCAGGAGTTAGGTTACCAAAGAATGCCAGGACCTTATTCTCCACTGTGGAGATGACCAGCCTGGGACCTGGTGGTCACTAGTACAGGACACATAGCCCTTTTCAAAAAAAAGTTAAAATGAACTTTGATACACAGGTGGAAATATGGAGAAGGATACACAGGTGGAAATATGGAGAAGGATACACAGGTGGAAATATGGAGAAGGAAATTTTCTCCTCCATATAAAACTGGGTTTTTAATGGATCAATCAGGCTAGATCGAAGAAGTGTCTGAAGAAATGTAACCTAAAACACCACCTTTCTGCCCTACACAGATGGCAGCCCTGGAGGCCAAGCCATTTCCAGAGCCCCTGCTGAAAACCTGCTTTGGATGTGGTGGTGCCAGACTCTCCCAGCAGCGGGTGAAGATGGAGCTTAGCTGGAGGGAATTGAGTGCTGGGCCTTTAACAGGGCGTGCCAGCCAGCCTGCTGCAGTCTCCACTGCAGTGAGCTCTGGATGGCAGCGGCCCCAGGCTGGGCCAATGCTGTCCCGATGCCTAGGCTGAGCCCAGTGCCCAGAGGTGACACCTCTTCCAGCCAGCACCCAGCAGGGCCAGCCCTGAGCCACTTAGCTTTAGTTATGCCATAGTGTGCACAGATTAATACATGGGCGAGGAACAGCACAAACTCTGCTTTCCTTAAACAAGGCTCTGGGTGTTAAACAATTCATTAGAGGCAAAGTCCTAATGCAAAAGCTTAGGTCAGAGATGCTCTCAGGTAGACATCCCATTGGGCTTTGACAGAATTTTCAACCTTAAGCCCTAAATGCAAATGGCTTGCCTTATTGATTTTTTTTTCACACTTCGGGAAGATTTCCTGCTCTGATACAGCGGTCTTGTGAGGGTTTACTTAATATTTTTATAGCAAAATCTTCACTCATTTAAAGAACGGGACTCTTACCAAGCTTATAAGACAAGAAGCCTTTTAGAAACAGGTTTTTGTTCGTAACATCACAGCCATGTTCCCTGGACTTCCTAGCCCAGCTGTGTGCCCTTGGAGGATTTTCCTGTATCCCCACTTGATCCATCTTCCCTACGTTCTTTATATAAAAATTTCCCCATTCTTCATATAAAAATTTCAAGAGCCTGCTGTTACATAAAGATATATAGAACACAGCACCAAGGATGTGCCTTTCCTTCCCTCTTTCAACTTCCCATACCTCCCAGCTCTAACAAAAATAACAAGCCCAATTAAGCACTTTAAAATACCAGGTCTCTGCGATAGCCCCATGTAGGCGGCTATATATTCCTTTACTGCATATTACACCCAAAGAGAAACGTCCAAAAAAAGAAACAAAGATATTAACATGTCCCTGTTCCGTTGGCTCATAAGTTAGCTTGTCAAGCAACTATCACAGAAGAACTAAATGTTCCAGTCTGTTCCGGGAGGTTCTGACATATATTTCCCTTCTACTTATTCCTTTATGATGGAAGCAAGACATTAGGTAGAAAGGGAAAAAGTGAGGCTCCCACAAACTTGTTTTATTGGGACATTCACTTGTCTTCAGAGGATTTATTCTATACGTGGCTAGCCTGCTGCTATAAAGAAGCAAAAGATTGAGGGGACTTAATATGCTTGCACATACAATGATGTTGGAACAAACATTGTCCAAGTCTCTTGTCCAACTTAGATTTACTATGTGGAGGCTCCTGCCACCTTATGGTCAAACCACACCATGACCAAGCACAAAGCAGGGGTCTTTCTCTTATATAAGCTGGAGGACTTCTCTCGTGGACCAAAGCTACTCAGAGGGCTATTGATAGCTTCCTCCAGCAGGTTCACAGACCAAGGTAGTAGAAGAATATGGTGTTTGAGGATGTTTTCTCCAAGTCTATTGAGGAAGGACTACTGATTCCTTTTGTACTTCTCAATAAAAGAAATAGAAAGGGTGCTCAGCTCATTAGGAAAACTATTCTGGTTTTCCTCATTAGGAAAAGATTCAGGTTTTGTCTTTACCATTAACCAGATGTTGAGACGTTTGACCACTCTCAGTTCGTGTATTTAATGGAGAGATGGAACACATCAAGGTAGTAGTGTCTCTTCTCCTATACTGAGCTGAGAATAAACTATTGGTGGACTCCTGTAGGCTGCTGTATGTTAGTTTACTGCCTATTACATCTTGAGAGAATATACAAGAAAGGAAAAAAGGATATTAAGAGCTGGTGGGTACAATCATACTGTAGACACACAAGTTGAATAGCTTATTAAAGTCCTGGTTTATTTAAACTTGGAGACAATTTAGACCATCGTGTATTTGATTATCTACAACTTCACATAATTATAATGGTTATTATAGCACATATCATAAAATTATATTCATATAAAACATAATTAAATTATGACTATAAAAGTAAAAATTCTCTGGTTTATTGTCTATTGTCTTTGGAGCTAAGTTTTTGTTTGTTTGATTTTTTATAGTGTCTCCTGAACCAGTAATATGGTCTGATTCAACAGCCTTCTTTCTCCCCATCTCTGTCTAATTACCATGGAATTATGGTGTAGTTGTAGACTGGTGGGCAGGAAAGGGACTAATATCTGAACTATATACTGGGCAGTGGGTGGGTGTTTTCAGATACATCTTTCATGTCCCAAAACCTGATAAGAGAGGGACTGTCATCCATCCTTGTTTTCATAGAGGGGAAATAGAGACTCAGGTTAAGTGATTCAACTAGTTAAACAGCCAATGAATAAAAAGCTGGGATTTGAACGATAGGTTAAGTGGCTGATGGGGACAGATGTAAATATGGGACTTTATCGGTTGTACAATGATCAGACTCAATATGGAGTATTCATTCAATGTGAGAAGTTAAAAAGCACCTGGCACATAAATGTTCAGAAAATGTAACTCACTCCTCTGAGGGATATATATGCCTATATATGGATATGGATATATGTATGTATATGTGTATATCTGATTAAGTATGTCACATGTTCATCAGATGTGCTTAAGCTGGAGGAAGACAGTGGCTACTAAAGGTTGCTAATGTCTCCCTCTGAACCTGGTTAGAGTTGCCCCAGCTCTGACTTTAGGGATGCTGAATACTTTAGATCAGCGATGTCCAAACTTTTTTCAACGTTTTTTACCAAGGGCCACAGGCGGTAAAATACACAAACAGCCGGGCCACTCACTCGAGGTGAAGTACGCATTGCCTCACCTGGTTTATTTAAGTAAACTAAATGTATTTTTTGGAATTTGCTGCGGGCCAATTAACAATGGATTGCGGGCCGCAGTTGGCCCGCAGGCCGCAGTTTGGACACCCCTGCTTTAGACGTAAGTTAGAGGGGGATGGGACTTCACCAGCCCTTGAACACCCAGGACTGGCACACGAGGTGGGAACACTTTGTTTTGAATATTCTGAGACATTTGAGGCATTAAGTGAGTTTGGTGGTCTGCAGCCCAGCTCCTGCCTCTCCCCACAACCACCCCCCCCATCCCACCCCATCCCCACCCTCCGCAGCCTTCAGGTACCACATTCCCAAATACTGCTTACTCATCCTGCTCCAAATGGACACCTAAACATACAGGAAGGACTGTAGACCTGGGCTGAAGAATGCAGCACTACCCAGGACGGGAGACACAAATGCAGTGCCCCTGGCATTCCCCCAGCACTCTGGCTGGGGAGATGGGAGGCACTCTGCCTCCATAGCCCCTTGGATTTCATTTTAAAATGTAGCTCAGATCAATGACAATTGAATTCTATTTGTCACTGGACAGGATGACACAATTGTAGGGCATGAATCAGGTTATCTGAGAAAGCTGCTACTAATTTTGCAGCGATTTGAGAGAGCTAGAGCTTTCTCTTTTTCTTTTTCTTTTTTTCTTCCCCCTGAGCACGGAGGAGGAGATGGGGCAGAAGTGAGAGACCTCATCAAGCTCAGGATTCCTTGGCTGTTGCCAGAATCATTTTTTCCCATTCCTTCCCTTCCCCCTTCCTCCCTCCTGGGGTTAGAGAGAGTGCTCCAGTCTCAACCGCTAGCTCTGAGTAACTGAGGAAGGGGAGATTCATTCCCTCTGGCTCAGCCAGGGTGTCCACAGCTCAGCTGCTGCTGCCAACCCATGCTCCTTCCCTGAAGCTTTGCATTCAAGGCCAAAAGGGGCTAAGACACATGCCTAGGAGTAGCAGGAAAGCATTCCCTGAGAGACCAGCACACCCTGAACCCACACAAAGTGAATGCTTAAGTCATGACCCAATTCCAGTTCTAACTCTCTCTCCTTCCCTCCCTCCTTCCCTCCCTCTGTCTCTCCCTCTCTCCCTCTCTCTGGCAGTCTGGTCAAGACTATAAACCCCATCTCATAATAATGTTCTCAATTCCATAAAATATTAGGAAGCCAATTGTATTGAAACTAAGTTCCAAGATTCTTTGGTTTAGAAGACAATTGTGGTCTAATTAGTTCAGAAATAAATTCTGTCACCCCAGTAAGATTATAAGTCACTTTAGGTCAAAAAGCAGTTTGAGTCCCATTCACAGAATTTGGAAAGGATTTTGGAACGCCCAATTGAGCCTCAGATTTTATTCTGAAGTTTATAAGAAGCCATTGCCAGTCAAGTATAGGGGGTGACATTATTAAAGATTAATATGTGTCTCATATGGATGGAATGAGAAAAATGACATTAGAGACAGAGATAGCTGTTAGAACAAGACTTTGGACTTCGGGAGTTCTGTAGACCTCCTGATATTATACCAAAATTGTGTGTGTGTGTGTGTGTGTGTGTGTGTGCGCGTGCGCGCACATAATTATATTTTTCTGGGGAAAAAGAGATTCATAAATTCTAATGAAACCTCAAAGGAGTCTGTGCACACAGTAAAGTTTAAGGACAACAGAATAAAAGCCCAAACTGGGTGCACAGTGGTGGAAATACAAAGAAGGGGATCAAAACAAAATTTTTTCTGTAAATGAACAGAAGTTAGTGACTGATTGTTTATAAGAAATAAAGGAGAGGAATGAGTAAAAAGACAATGAAAAGATTTCAGATTTGACTCTCTCATCATGCTATTATCAGAAATGGGAGGAAAAAAGGAAAGGAAGTCAGGAACCTATTGAATTTGTGACAATAAAGAAGTATGGAAGAGGAAATCTTTCAGTATAGAGAAAAAGAAAGGAATCTTGTTGAAGGTATAATTTGATAGTCATCTGTGGAAAGATGTTCATAGGGCGTTTTGAAAACCAGGTGCTTTGTGCGTAGGAAGAGACCAGGAGAATATAGGATCTCAAGAGCCGAGAGTTTGGGGATGAAAGAAATGATAAGTAAGCAGATGCATTTGAGAGATCAAGGGTATTGCTGGCTTCAAGAAAATACCATCAAAACAACCTATTGATGAAACAAAGCTGAATTCATTTGTGAGAGAGAACACTACTTAATCCCAGAGAGCTGGGACCAAGTTGGAATAAGGTGGGTCTTTCAATGCTGGGTCTGTTGGGATTAGGTAAGAATCACGATATCATAGTTTAGGATTGTTGGACACTGCAAAGTGAGGGTTTTCACGTGAGGGTTTTGAAGAGACTTGTAAATGCTCATTTGATGCTAACTACTGGAAAATGTAATTATCTGATGTTTATTTAGGTGGGTTTTTCACGAAGTTTGTGAAATGAATTATAAAGTTATTTGCAACTTTAATCTTATTGGGCCGTAGTTTCCAGAATAGTAAAGCATATTATGAGGACAGTAGAAGAGTAAAGTTATGTTAGTGGAGACAGCAGAATAGTATACTCAAGTTCATGTAGACAAACCGGTGGGGTGTTGATGGTTTCAAGTCTCAGAAATAATGACTTGCCAGAAAATCTAGTTAGTACGTAGGAAGTTGTTAACGATCTTTGGAGCTGTAGGGGTTTGAATTGCTTGAGAATTCACTCAAATTTGTTGTCTGGGGTGGACCCATTCCCCTCGGTCCACCCCAGTATTGTCCAGTGTAGTCCGATAGCCATTCAAGTGCTCTATAATCTAAATTAAATCCTCGGCAGAATGTCGCTACCAGATTGTTTTCAGCTATTCAATCATTGAGGTCCTAATTTGCATACTGAATACATTTGCAGCGCTAACTTCAAAACACCCCATTTGGAAATCAAAAGAACAAAATTTTTTGCAGTCTGCTGTAATTCTCCTTAAACCAAACATTTACAGCAAAAAGAAGCAAAGGAAGTAGAAGACAGGATTTTTAAATCACCACAGAGAGAAAAGAGGAAACTTTGCCTGTCGTACTCAGACATTTCTATGGCTCTGAAGAATAGAGGGAGGGAGGAAGCTGACCTGTCCCCTTTCCCTCCTACCCGTGGCCTTTCATTCTCTCTTCATCTGCCCCCTGTTGGTTACTATGGCAGGAAGCACCCCGTACCCACACAACTGCCTAAACACAGACCCAGGGAACAAAGGACTCATTCCCAGAAACCAGAAATCTCAGGAATCTTCATTCATCTCCATCATCACTTTGTATCTGCATTTCCTCCAGGATAAAAACAGAATGGACTAAGGCTGAGCAAATAAATCACACCATCTGTGATAATTACGGAAAATTTTTTCTCAGAGGAATTTTTTTTTTCTTAAGAGAATTTCTGTCTGCAGAACAAAAGCCCTGTCCTGTTGACACGGAAAGCCCTTACTCTTCTGCGTTCTGCGGGCCTTTCCCGATGGGGGCCAGGGCAAGAGCTCAGATACTCTCATCTCCACAAAACTGCCCAACTTCCTGATCCTAATCTTAGGGATGTCTTGAACGTCTGTGTTAAAAGATTTTATTCTCTGCTTCAGTTCCAGCTTCCAAAGAGCTGTGACAGAAACAGGAAATTGCACCGTGAGTCAGCTAAAAAGAATGTGGTGAAGTCAGGGCCTCCGCAGGTGATTTGGGTCCTCTAACTCACGATCCTAGAGTGACATCTAGAGTTGACAAGGTGAAGACCAGCTATTCCCTGATGATGGTACCTTCACGATATTCAGACTCACACTCACTACAGTCGGGTCACTTTCCTCAGGTCAGACATGAACGGTAGTCCACGACATCCGTGTGCAACAAATGTCATAGTTTCCCCCTAAATCCGAAATAGTGTGATATGATCCACCAGCCCATCAGGTTGTCAAAAAAATTCTATTTCAGTTATTATATGGGTTACTCTGTACAACTCTCAACTCCATTATTTGAGAACGTCTCAAGAGACTTTAAATAGTAGAGGACATTTAGGAAACTGCCCTCCATCTTCAGCCCAAACAGTCACCTCCGATTTTGCTCATTGTCCAGGATACAGATAGACGAAGGGTTAAATCCCACCCCTGTCGACTGAGCAAGTCACTTAATTCCCTTAATCTCAATTTTCTTTTCCATAAAATCATTGAATCTACCTCTTATAAGGATGAAATGAGGTGAGGGAAGGAACATAGATGCCTGACATCGAATAGGTGCTCAAAGGAAACTTTTTTTCCAAATTTTCCCTCATAAAACTTCTGCCTCCAATCATACTGCATTGATGTTTTCCTCCTTGGTTCCCTGCATTCTGCTGGAGGTACTGACAAAGACTCTGCTTGATCAAATGCTACATCTGCTTCTCTGGACTCTTTTTTGGACTAGGCCCCATTCTTGAGCCTATCTTCAAGAGCCCAATTTTAGCAAGAATCCTGCGATGTCAGGTTAGCCAGAATCCCCCATCCTCATCTTCCACCATTCCCCCACGGGATACCTGATCACTCTGGCCTGCCCTCAGCAAGAATCCTATTAGGTCAGTTTAGCAAAGAAGGACCCTACCCTCTTAGTAGTTTTCCACCCCCGACCACCCCACTCCCTACTGTTCCTTGTCTATAATTTCCCAGTTCACCTGTTTTTTTGGTGTGTTTTTTTTTGGAATTGAGTCCAGTTTCTCTCCCCTACTGCAAAACCCCACTGTACTGGGCCCCAAACCCACTATGAGTGTCCTAAATAAAGTCTGCCTTACTGTTTTAATGAGTGTCAGGATAATGTTTTGTCTAGAAGCAACCCAGAGAGAAAAGTCACAGGGCATACTCTTGAGGTATTTGCAATGTTTGCATACAGAAAAGACAGTTATTGAGGCTCAACTTCATCCTCAAAAAATTCTGTTCCGTCATCTCTGCTCCTGTATTGGATATTGGAGTACTGAAACCCCACACCTGCAGAGTGACCTTGTGAATAATGAGGGTCAAAGAAAAATTTCCTTAAATCACAGAATGCTGGGGACTAGAAATGACCGAGAGGTGAAAATGACTGTGGTACAAGAATCTGTGATTGTTTCTGCCTCCAGATAATGCACTCAGTATCCAAATGAGCTTTCCTCATCCAGAAAATGTGGCTGTTGCACTGGGGCAGACATTTCAATAACTCACACAGGCATCTCCATGCATGCACAAGCAAATTCTTTAGAAAAGGGGTCTATTTATCTCCATCAAAGTTGGTTGTCTTGTTTTCTTTTCTGACAGCCTAAACATGTTCTCTGGCACTGCAAATCATTTTGCAAACCCGGGAAACAGTGCACATGACAAATGGGACGTATCAAAACTGGGAATAGGAGAACACCCCTTCCATTTCTCTTCACAATCTTCTCTCACACCTAACTCTTCCTGACTCTTTCCTCTCTAAGGAAATTAATTCTGTCACAGAGAACTACAGAAATTTTGACCAGAGAGATTATTAGAAATGTGTCATGCATTGGACTAAAACGGACAGCCTGGATGCCTATATAAAATCAGCACCAATTAATTATGTACTTTATTATATTGTTTGATAATTGTTACATGAGATCTTTTAATTGGTCTTAAAGAATCATGTTTTCTGTATCTTACAGCTTCTATGAAACCTACAGCAACACTAGATACACAATAGGTGTTGATACTTGTTGATTGGTTAGTCCCACTGGAAACATTATATGTATATATTACCATGGTTCCCCAAAAATAAGACCTAATCAGACAATCAGCTCTTATGTGTCTTTTGGAGCAAAAATTAATATAAGACCCGATATTTTATTATATTTATTATATTATATTATATTATATTATATTATATTATATTATATTATATTATTATATTATATTATATACCGGGTATTATATTATAGTAAAATAAGACCGGGTCTTATATTAATTTTTGCTCCAAAAGATGTATTAGAGCTGATAGTCTAGCTAGGTCTTATTTTCGGGGAAACACAGTAGGTTGATGCAAAAATAATGATGATTTAAAAGGTGAAAAACAATTGCAAAAACCATCATTACTTTTGCACCGACATGGAAGAGGAGCCATGTATAGCACAGCTGTGCAAAAAGGCAGGGCAGGAACACCAGTTTGTAGTCTATTGAATGACAGGGACTTTGCCTTCTGTTTTTGCCAGGAAGTGTAGCACAAAGCTGGATATATGGTAGCTTTTGAATAGATGCCTGGTTAATTGAACTTCTATCACAAATGACATGAAGATGGGAATGACTTCCTAAGTGTTCTTTATTTCTTCCACAAATTGGTCCAAGAAAACAGAGTTCATTTGTTGCAAAACACAGTATGTCAAAAAATTCACCTTGCACACTGAAGACACACGTTTTAAAAGAAAATAATGTAAATGAGTTCTTTCAATAGGGTTAACAAAGCCTCCAGAGGAAAATAAGTCACAGCTAATATGCATACTGTTACGGAGAGTATTGCAGTAAGAAAGCAGCATAAATAATCAAAAAAGAAAAACATCCTATTTGGCTCCTTAACCACAAACTAGAGCTGTTCCACGTATGTACAGCACCCAGGGTTGTCATAACTCTCTACATGTTCCTTATTCCTCCTGATCCATATATTGAATGATTAGTTGTTATAATACAGGCATGACAATAAAAAATAAAATGACTTGAACCAGATTAAAGTTAATTTCTCTTTCATGTAAAACACCGGATAAGCACTTCTGGGCTGGTTCCACAATCAAGAGAGTCTCAGGCTATTTCTGTCATATTTCTCTGCCGTCCTCAACTTGAGGCTTTCATCTCCTATCCCAACATGGCTGCTCTGACTCCTACTATCACAACTGCATTCCAGCCAGTGCAAACAGGAAAAGGAGAAGCTGAAAATATGTTCCTTTTCTTTGGGGGCACAACACAAAGATTTCTCACATCAATTTCTCCAGAATGCACACTTGAAAGGCAGACTTTGTTCTTCAGCTCTGTGCACAGTTAAAACTTAGGAGTTCTATTATCAAAGGGAGAGGATGAGAATTAATACTGGGGAACAATCATCAGTCTTTGCCATATTAGGTCTATTGTTGAGTAATCTAGCTTTTTCTGGGTGACATAGAAAATTGGTTCTCAAACTTGTTTAGGAGGTGATGGACCTGGAAATCATGGATAAATCATGAACAAGAGATGTTCAGTATCAGTGTTTCAAAAAATGTCTTTCATGGAACATTAGTCCCACAGGGTAGATTAGAGGAAAATATGGTATTGGAGTCAAATAATTTTGAGAAATGCTGTAACTCCATTCTTTCCTGGAGATACATAGATACATTCTCAATTTATAGATGCTGAGAAAACAGTTTAACTGTTTAATCCCTTTTTCCTGAAACGTATTTGACTGAAAACATTTTTGTGTGTAAACCAAAAATCCCACAAAATTTGTGTGCTGTAAAACATACATTGGGAGACAGATTTAATTTCATCCTCCAAGCTGGGAAGAAATATGACTGTTAATTATAATAATATTAAAAGCACTACTATAAGCCGTTGTATTCCAAAGCAAAACATGTCCTCAACTGAGAATAATTAGGTGTTTCTGAGTTTCTTGCTTTACATTATATTGTGTGTGTGTGTGTGTGTGTGCGCTCTGCTTTTTCACTCATTTTATGCCACAAGAATAGAAGGTACAAAAAAAAGTTTTATTAAAAATATAAATAAGTTTTTCTAAAACAAAGGGTTTTAGAAAAATTTGCAAAAACTCTATTGATTGGTCCAATTCTTCCAGGAATTAGGAAATTTTCCTGTTAATACTGTGTCTCCCTGAAAATAAGACCTAACCAGAAAGTAAGCCCTAGCGTGATTTTTCAAGGTGCTCATAATATAAAATATGCCCTGCCATATTTCCCCAAAAATAAGACCGGATCTTATATTAATTTTTGCTCCAAAAGACACATTAGGGCCTATTTCATATTATGAGCATCCTGAAGAGTCATGCTAGTGCTTATTTTCTGGTGAGGTCTTATTTTCAGGGAGACACGGTATGTGAAGGAAACAGCTGAGCCCGTGTCATAGAATAGTCTATAGGAGAACTGAAAATCAACAGGCTTTTAATACACAATTTCTGCATTCAAACACATGTAACCTATTTTGGAGCAATGGCTAACACACACAAAAAATAACAAATTTGAGGGTTTTTTTACCCTATGTGCTGGTACTTCACATTTGTACCTATTTCCAATTGACTCTTGCCTCTCATTATAAATAAATAAATAAATAAATAAATAAATAAATAAATAAATAAATAAATAAATAACAGCCTATTTTACTAACTCATTAGATAGGGACAGTAATTTAATAGGTTACGTGTAGGCTGCCTCATGTGACCTGCGCTAAGAACTCTGCTTGCTTGCATTCTTCATGCACTGAAACATGGTCTCTCTGTCTCTCTCTCTCTCTCTCTCTCTCTGTCTCTCTCTCTCTCTCTCTCTCTCTCTCTCTCTCTCTCTCTCTCTCTGTCTCTCTCTCTTTCCCTTCTCTTCAGTGTACCAGAAGTAGCAATATTTTCAAAAGTCAGATCACATGGGCCCTGACCCACTCCTGGTTTTGGAGATCTGTTGGCAACTGTCCCCATTAAATGGCTCGGTCACTATAAAATGGTTCATTTAAGTGAGTATTTTCTGTTTGTATAAAAGAGTGAGCCCTCCTTGCCCTGTGGGGGAAGATGGAGGTTTCCCTGGTTGGGAGGCAGGAAGACAGAAGGAGCAAGAGGAGGAAAGACCGGAGCCTCCTGGGCTGTGAGCACCATGCGGGAAGGTGGGCAACCATGTCAAGGAGAGCTAAATTCGGACAGCCAGACACCCTCAGTCTGCAGCACCAGGAAGCTCAGGGGAGCCATCTTGACACCACAGCCAATGCAGGGAGACCAGCGTGGGACCAGGGCGTAGCAGCGCAAGCGGTGCTGTCCTTCCAAGGCCAGGCAGAGCGACAGCTAGTCCTCAGCCGCCTGCACGGGGCCTGCGAATTGTCCTAACAGTAGTGGCACCTCTTAGAGCTTCAAATTTCGACCAGCTCATGCAAACCTATCTTTAGGGATGATGCCTGTTTCAGGATCATGTTAATCTCCCCGAAATAGAGGGCAATGCCTTGAATACTCATGGAAGGTAGCGGTGTTAGGGAAAGGAAAGTATCAGAGCCTGTCCTTGCATGAGACTGGATAGAGCCAGCTAGAGATTTCAACTCCTTCATCCTCACACAACAAGCTGAAAACCAGACTCCTTCATAGGTTCGCACCACTGCCCAGCAACCACTGCAATGTCCTGATAAACTTGGGATGGGTCTTGTGTTGCACCAACCTCTTCTCCAGAGCAGGGAGCAGATGCCACAAGTACTTGGACCAAAGACTGAGGGCATCCCCGATGCTTAAAGGAGGTAAATTACTACTTCAGCAGGAATATAGGTTTAGGTGGCCAAAAAAACAGTTATCCACTATACCCTGTCACATCTTGTCCTTATACTTTAGATTTTCCCAGAAGAGAGGACATTTTTTTTTCCCCTCTCACATTCACATATGCTGCGCAGAAGCTCTTGAACTTCCTGAAATCTTTGGTAAACAGTTGTAGTCAGCACCCAATAACTGCAGATCACAAATAAGATGCATTCCATAATTGGATGAAAAGGTCAGAAAGGGACAGTCTTATAGGAATAATAAGCATCATATAAAGAAATGGCATCAGCTATTTGGGTAAATATTTCCAGTATGTCAACCTCATTACATGGTATTTTTCAAATGTGGCCTTGGGAAAGTAGTGTGTCTCCCTCAGATTTTCAAAATACCATGCAAGCCTGCCCCAGGTCTTGTCAAGAAAACACAGAGAAGATACATCACGAGTAGCAACTGGAAGAAGGAATGATGGGAGATTTGTGGGATGCCGGTAATGTTCTGTTGTTTAATCTGGGTATTAATTATCAGATGTATTCAGTTTGTGAAAAACCACTGAGCTGTGCACTTCTGATGTGTGTCCTTTTCTGCATATCAATACAAAGTTTTAAAAAGAGCTAGAGATACCCTTGTAAATTAAGCTGCAATTCAATATCTAAGTATTTTGAAGCAGCCCTTCAATGATAGAAGTCATTGGTCCTCGGTAGGGAATATGTATATATAATAATTTGGTAGTAGGAAAGTTTTAGGGTTTATCCACGTCTTTATATGAGAAAAACAGACCGACAGATTGAGTGGACTGGTTACAGAGAGGGCTCCACTTGCTCAAGCAAGGATGATTCTCTCAGTTTTCTCACATCCTGGGTGCGTGTCCACCTTCTTCTGATGGGGCAGAACCCTACCCTGCTGGCCACTGGTAGGATCTTAAGCATTTCCAGTGCACTTTGATACCAGTTGAGGGGTTGCCTGAGTATTGCCCACCCTTCAGGACCTGACAGCAGCAGTCCACAGTGCTTCACCCAAAAACCCCCAGGGCCAGATGTGCTTCAGAAGGCAGACATTTTCAATTTTAGAAAGAAAACACAGTGCATCTGCTGTACACTCTCCATGTAACACCCCCGGGCAGTCTGGGGCCGTGCCATGCAACTAAATGCAGATTTTGCTGTGCAATTCATGAATATTCATAGAAGAAAGATCAAAGGAGACTGTCAATGGCCTCACACCAATTCATGAAAGTTTTGCTCCCTAAAAAGCATAAAAACTGTTTTTTAAAGATTTGGGGTTTACAGGTTGCAGATAAAGTATTCTGGACCCATCGATACTCAACACTTTTTATCAATAAATTAGTATTCTGGGTTTATAAATTTCTTATAACTGTAATTAGTGGGAATACATTTCCCAGAGTCAGAGACTCCTCCGCTCCCACCCCCAGGCAACTTGATAAAATGAAATAGCTGGAATTGGCAAACCCAAGAAAAATGCCAGACCGACTGCCCTTCTCCAGAGACTGGCCATCCTGGGAGGAGTGGATGACAAGGCCTGCCAGAACTCTCTCTCCAGCTCCCCACAAGGCAACATTTGGATAACATGTCCTGGTTTAAGTCCTTTTTACCTCTTTCTGGAAAAATCTCCTAAGAGACCTCAATGGTCAAGGAAATATTTATCTAAAGAAAAAGTTATTCAATTCAATAAATGTAAGAAATATGTGCATTAGTACAGTGTTATTTTAACTTGCGTAAGTTTGATTCTCAAGTTGTGATGAAATACCCTAACAAAGAGTCCATCTCAATTTTTCTAAAACCTGCACGTCAAAACCTGGGAGAGGTTTCCTGTTCTTTTGTTTGGGAAAGAGTTGGGACTTGGTTTGGAGGGCCTTTTGGCTGAAAAGTAAAGCCCTTTCCTGCTCAGGCATGAAGAGTTTGGGAAAACATGGAGCTCAGGTGCTCTGTCATCATGGGTGCAGAATTGCATTTCTGCAAATTATTATCCGGCTGACTGAGAAGAGGCCCTGCAATGGGGAGAGCGTGTTTCCCTCTCTTGAGGCCATAGAAAAGAAAACAAACCTGGTGGATACAGTCAAGGCAATCCCATTGGAGAGGGTGGGCCAGCCACAGTGCATGGCATCTGGCCAGGGATACAGGACAAGCTGGCCAGGAGAAATCCCCAGGAGAGCACGGCCTGAAAACCGTCAGTGCTGTTGTCCATTTTACGTTGTTTTGGTTTTGGGTTTGGTTTTGTTTGGGTCTTTTCGGCTTAGTAATTCCTTTAGCTATCTTTTGGCCAAATTTTGTTAAATATTTTGGAAGAAAGCAATGAATCTATAAAGAGAATTAACTACAACCAGAAAAGAGAATGCTGAGGCTGAGCCTGAGGGGAGAGAGGGTGGGCTGCGGAAAGCCCCTCCTGTTTATTTATTGACTGGAGCAGGCAGCCAACCGTTTGCAGGGAATGTTAAAGGGAAGCTGGACTCCTGAGGGTAAAACAATAATCGATGGATAATGACTCAGTGCTTTCAGCAGGATGACAGCCAAGCAAACTAGAAGAGTAGTGAGTATCCCAAAGAAGAGGTTTAACTTCTGCCTGGAAGATGTCACAGGACGAGGACAGAGTGACATCACAGGGAGAATCTGACTCCTCAAATGGATATTTTAAATCCCCCTTCACCACCTAGGGACTCCAGTAATGCAGGAGAGTCCTTGAAAACTCTGTGAGCCTATTTCCCCATCTAATAAATAAATTTACTCATTCCTGCTTCATAGGGATCCTGAAAAGACTAAGAAATATTGATATGGAGGGTTTTTATGAAATGCCCAATAAATTATTATTATTTCTAATATAATACAATATATTAATGTATAATATCATATGTAATATGATATTTTATTAAGTGATTGCTATTTATACACTAATTAAGGTAAATGAGCAATTTCTTCAGTAAGGGAAGATTTGGAATGGCTATATGCTTTAGAGTTTATTACACATACATCTCTTTGTGAATGATGTGATTCTCATACAGAATATGGAGGCAGTACTTAAAAATAATTATCTGCTGTCTTCATGAA
The DNA here is from genome assembly GCF_964194185.1 of Rhinolophus hipposideros. NCBI lineage: Eukaryota > Metazoa > Chordata > Mammalia > Chiroptera > Rhinolophidae > Rhinolophus > Rhinolophus hipposideros. The sequence goes on along the minus strand of NC_138062.1, from coordinate 41,716,081 downwards.
GACTCGGGAAAAAGTACATTTAAAAAACCCATCGAAGTACCAAAAATGCACAAATCTGATGAGCCAAAGTGTTGGTGGCTACGTAACTATGGGATGACTCCCTCGCACGGGTTTGGCAGTGACATGGGAACAACCACATTGGAAAGTTATTCAGCAGCATGTCCCAGCATTTCCACCTGAGATATACATCTTCTAGGAGCACTCACTCCAGCCACAAGGAGACATGTGGGAGATTCCTTACTGCAGCAGTTCTAATAGCAAAAAACAAAAACAAAATCATGAACATAACCAAAGGTCCATTAATGGAAGGATGAATAAATAAATTGAGTTGTAGATAAACAACAGAATAATATTCAGAAGTTAAAATGAATAAACCACAGGAAAAGCAAGCTGCAGTAAAATGATACATATAAAAAGTTTATAAACACCCAAGACAATAATACATTATTTAAGGAAAATAAAATATTTAGTTAAAGCATAAAAACATGTGTGGTAATTATACCTACCCATGTCATGGTGGTAGCTACTGGGAAGAGAGGAGACTGTGTTTGGTGAGAGGTACACAAGAGGTTTCAGGTGTATCTGTAACGGTCTCTTTCTTTTAAAAGAAAAACAATTTGAAGCAAATACAAAAAAGAGAAATTAAGATTTGATAAAATTTTTGTATTGGCTGTATTGCTATTTATGATATTACAGTTTTCTGAATTTTTGAAGTAGTTCACATTTTTTAAAAAAAAATTAGGACTTCTAGGTTTTTATAGGATAATGGGGGCCACCTAATTCTAAATTTCTTCACACTCTCTTAAAACCATGCAAATGCCCAGAGAGATAAAACCACCCATAATCAATACCTTCAGCAAAACTAGGATACAAAGAATATTAAAAATCTCATGTATGAGGGGAAATAAATATCCAAAACCAACAGAGACAGTTGCAGAGCCCACATCAAAGAAAAGAGTTAAATGGAGTGTGCAGGGGGAAGAAGAGAATACAGATGATATTATGCTCTCCTGAGAAAGCCAAGAAAATCAATGGCAAAACTACTGTAAACAATAAGAGAATTCAATAAGGTGCTAAGATACAAAATAAACATTAAAAATCAATAACTTTCATATATCCACTCTATAGCCAATTAGAAGGTGTAATGAAAAAGGGAATATCATTTTTGGTAGTAATGAAATAAAAATAAAATTCTTAGAAACAAAGTGAACAAATATTTGCAAAAGCTTTAGGAGGAAAATGTTCAAAACATGCCTAAAAGACCCAAAAGTAGACATGAACACATGAAAAGACATTCCTTATTTTTTGAGTAGGATGACAACATCAAAAAGGTGTCAATTTGCCACCATTTAATGCATAAAGTGGCCTCAATAAAAATAACATTTTTCCCTAGAGCTAAATAAATTTATTCTAAAGTACATTTGAAAATTTGTAAAATAAATAACTCCTGGGGATGTAATGTACAGCATAGTGACTATAGTTAACAGCACTGCATTGTATATTTGAAAGTTGTTAAGAGAGTAAATCTTAAAGATCCTCATCATAGGAAAAATATTTTTGTAACTATGTGTGGCGATGGATGTCAGCTAGAATTTTTATGGTGAACATTTTGCAAAATATATAAATATTGAGTCATTATGTTGTATACCTGAAATATATAGTTACATGTCAATTATATCTCAGTTTGAAAAAAATTCTAATTTTTTAGAAAATTATGCAAGATGACCTTTAGGAGAAAAAAATAGAAATAAGGTGGAAAAAAAGATAAACAAGCAGGAAAACCAGGGATAGGTCAAAAAAGAAAAGCAGTGGGGGAACTTGACCTGCAAGACAGTAAAATACAGTCTAAAGCCTCCATAATTAAGACAGTATGGTCCTGGCACGCAAATAGAGGATCCAGTGGAACAGAATAGATCGTCTAGAAATAGTCCCATGTGCATGTGAAAGCTTGGTATATTGGGATGGTGGCATCTCAAATGACTCAAGAGAAGATGGACCTTTTGCTGCATGAAGTTAAAATAACAGGATAAGCATTTGGAAAAAAGATAAAATTGGACCATACTTCATGCATTGAACCAGAGATCTAAATGTTTTTAAAAGAAAAGTACAGGAACTATGAGAAATATGGATGAGTTTCTTCATAACCTGAGAATCAAGAAAGCCTTTCTATGAATGAGTCAAAAATATAGTAACTGTTAAGAGAAGACTGATCATTTTGACCATATAATATTAAACCCATTTTTTTTCTACATGGGAAAACTATCAACAAAGGAAAAACAAATGACAAATGGATCAATATTTGAAACTTAATCTCAATATAGAAAGAGTTCCTAAAAAAATAAGAGCCGAGAAACCCTTGAGAAAGACGGGTAAAAGATAAGAACAGGCATTTCACAGTAAAAGATAAATGGTCTTTAGGCACAGGAGTAGAGACTCTACTTAGCGCCTTAAAATCAAAACTACATGAAGCTACAATTTCACACCAGTTAGACTGGAAAAATTTTCAACAGCTTGAGAAGACACTTGGTGAGACTGCGAGGAAACAGGCATGCATACACTGCTTGGTATGCCCTTGGTATACACGATGGCATGGAAGGGAATTGGGAATAGGTAACAAAACTACGCATGTACTTAGTCATTGATTCAGTGATCCAGTTTCTAGGCATCTACCCTGAAAGTACACCAATGTATTCCCTCTACATTACTTGTAATGGCAAGATACTGGAAACCATCCGAATGCCCACATAGGAGACTGGTTGACAAAAAAATCATGGTATAATATACAATAGGGTATGATGCAGCCATAAAAAAAAAACAACAGAATCTTTCTGAACTGATATGTAGTCACTCAGAGTAACAACCCAACTCCCTAAAATGACAAAGCTTCAGCCTCACCCCACCCCTGACCATATTTTGTAGTACTTTTTCTCTGGCTTCTCTTCAGCTATTGGTTGTAGGGTCAAATCAATGCGAGCACACTCCTACCTCCAGTCATCTGCACTTGATATCCTCTCCCAAAGGTCACATGCCTTCTCCTTTATTTACTTCAGGACTTACTCAACTGTCATCTTCTCAGTGAGACATTCACTGACTGTCCTATCCAAAATTGCAAGCTCTCCTGAAAAAATAAAGATATTTTTTCTTTAACATTTGTCAGCAGTGTACTCTATATTTTACCTATTTGTTCATTTTATTATCTACCTCCCCTACTGGAATGTAAATTCCATAAGGGCAGAGATTTTTCATCTGTTTTGATCACTACTGTATCCCCTGTATTTAAAAGACTATCTGGCACTCAACAAATACTTGTACAATGATTGGAGGGATGGATGGATAGATGAATCCTTCTGTTCTTCTGCCATTATTTCTTTGATAATTTCTTCCCCACATTTTCTTCAGTTTCTCTTTCTGAAATTCCTATTAGTCAGAAATTAAATCTACTGAATATTTCTAAGTTTATATTTTTTTATTATTTTTAAATTTCCATGTCTTTGTTGCTTACTATCTACTAATTTTTATCATAGTAGCATATTTTAAACTAATGACAGCACTTTATTCTCTGTTTTTCATAACACATTGTTTTTCCTTTGAGACTATTAATTAGAAGTTTTTCATGGTTTCTCTCAGTCTCAGGATTATGTCTGATCTTTTAGTATGCTTTTCTCTGTTAACTTTGATCTCTATTTTTCATCTTTGAGGTGATCCTCAGTTATCTATTTAGAGGAAGACAGGGAAAATGATTGGAAACTGCTTGGGCGGACCTCAGTGGTTCCTGTATTTATTTCATTGTCAGGTAATTAGGAAAGGAGCCAGCCATTTCATTGGAAGATCCCCAAGTGTTACTGTCTTCTCCCTGGAGCTTTTCTTTTCCTCTGGAGAAGAATTCATACATTCTCATCTTCCTGAATTATTAAAGTGGGGGAGAGAAGGGCATCTGGGGAGGGCATCTCACCAATTGTTATCAGACTTTTACTTAGTCCTCTTGGACTAAGTTTCTCACTCCTCTCTCTGCCATGCCTGGGTTTCTGCTTCCCAAATATCTATTGGCCAGTTTCTCTAGAGACAAACTTACTCCCTCTTGCCTGATGGTGCGGCCAGATGAAGGAGCATGAGGCAAAGAGTCTAAATGTCTTGCCACCCTGTTCAGGCTTTTAGCCAATCTCTTATTTGCATCCCCTCCACTCACCCCTCACCCCCGCCTTGTCTGATAAAGCCTCAGGGATTCTCTGGAACAATTGAGCTCTTTAAGCTCTTTGCTCAACTATATCATTTGCTCCTCATCCATCCCCTTTCCTTCTTTCAAAAGTTGGTTACAACCTCTTGCTTCTTGCAGTCTCCTTTCACATTTTATTTTCCCTAAGTGATCATTTACCTTTTCATTCCTGATCTATCATTTTAGATGAGTTTCAGGGGGGAGAGATCACAAATGCTTATGTCAATTTAAACTAAATGCTGTCTAAACAAGATTTAAAACCTGGGTACCATACATACAAAAATCAAGAAAATTAAGTCCTGGCCCTTTAGTAAATTCACTCTAGGGGAGAAGACAAAAAAAAAAATGCAATAACCATTAGTCAAGGGACTCAGTAACTGGATTGTAGTGCTTTATTTCTAATACTGGAATGTTTCCATGGCTCAGTTTTTCTATCTATAAGTGGTTAGCATATCTGTAAGTGGATGAAATACTATCCAACCGTAAAAATGGATGAAATTCTGACACATGGCACAACATGGGTGAACCTTGAAAACATTCTGTTAAGTGAAATAAGCCAGTCACAAAGAGACAAATATTGTAGGGTTCCACTTACATGAGTTAACTACAGCTGTCAGATTCATAGAGACAAGAAGTAGAATGGGGATTGTCAGGAGCTGGAGGGGAGGAGGGAATCAGAGAGCTATTGTTTAATGGGTACAGATTTCCCAGTTTGGGTAAGATGAAAAGGCTCCGAAGACGGATGGTGGTGACGGTTGCACAACAATGAAAACGTACATAATGCTACTCAACTGTGCACTTAAAATGGTTAAGATGGTAAATTTTATATTATATACCAGGGCTGTGAAAAAGTGTGCACATTTTAAGAGATGTTATCTATGTGTTACTTTTTGAAGTTGAATTGAATTATGGTAGCAATGTGTAGTGTGACATTTGCTCAAAAGATGGTGTCAATCAAATGAATGCTAGCGTCATTCATTGTATTACAATTTTAATAGTTTTTTTTTTCCTTCCTTACAATGTGTATACATTTTTGGGGCACCCTCTGTATATTTTACCACAATAAAAAAATGGTTGGGAGATTTATGATAGGACGCATTGGACATTTTGAAGGGAATTCTAAGTATCACGGTTGCTAATTGATCACTGATATTTCTCTTCCTTTAGAAGATGCAGAAGGAATTGGCCTGGTTCAATCACCCCTTCCACACACAATTTTCCTAATGCAGAAAAATAGAGACAGCAATAGGATTAGACACACCTGGGGCTGGGATGACAGCCAAGGGCATCTCCAGGTTGTCAGGAGGAAGTGGACAAGGGGTGGCATCAGTGGACGCCCAGAACATGTCTTGCTTTTTGCAGCCTTCTAGGCCACGAAGTGTGGACCTGGATTAAATGTTTAGGGCAAAGGAGAAAGCTGGCAAATGTATTCCAAATTCACTCACTATCTACCTTCCCTCCTTTATCCTAAAGTCATCCTATTTCTCTCCAAGAATCAGACTTCACCCAATCACAGCCAGTCTCCATAGATAGAGCTAAAGAGACCAGGTGAGCTAGTCATAGTGAAGGAACTTCGGAGCTTGCTTTACAGTCATGTGACTCTGCTCAGAAGGGACGGAGCAGGGCCTGTGGGCAAAACCGTTTTAACTGTGTACTACACAGCAGGCATTTATCACAAGACCTCACCTTGAGGGGCGTCTGGTGGAACTGTGCAACACATGGTCCTAATGAAGACATGTCTGTCTTAGCAAAAACACATCCCGACCGCTTGGAGAAGAACTAGAAATAGTACATGCTTTGCTACAGCTTTATCTTTGGGTAGGAGAAGCACCATTCTGACTTCCGTTCCTTCTGCTCAGTGCTGGGAATCATCCCCCAAACTCACGCCTTCTCTAGTAAACTTGTACTCTTATGAATATTTGCTTTAAAAATTCTTTAGGTGGCCAAGAGAAGGTCACACTTTCCCTAATTTAGCTATTTCTGTCTCTGTGCTTAGAAGGATGATATTTTTATATTCACTAAAGTCTCGTTTAATGAGAATGGTAAGATGGGCCCCAGAAAATAAATTATTAATGAGAACTTTTTCTTCTCGAAGGAAATTAAATGAATACCAAGTAGTCTTGTTATTAGATTTTAATGATTCTAATTTCTTTACACCAACTGGAAAGAAAATAACCCACGTTATATGTAATTTCTGATAATAGTAATAAGAAAGATCTTAGCTGCAATCTTATTATTCAGTGAGAAGGTTACTAAGCAGTTTACCAGAGTGAGGGCTGAGGATTGTAATATCCCATTTATGTACAAATGATACAATGCGTTGCCGTGGTGAAGAACTGGTCAAAACAGGATAATGTTCTGACTCATTTGATTATCTGATATAAGGGAAACAACTTAACTTTCGTAGTCCAGGAACTTTATGGAAAAAAACACAAAGAGTATCTGAAAACTGAAATTTCTAAAGCCCTCTTCCTCAAACTTGGCTGTCTGTTGATGCCATCTGGAAAGTTTTAAAATATACTGAAACCCGAGTCCCATCGCCAGAGATTCTGATTTAGTGGGTGTGAGGTGCAGGCTGGAACTGAAATTCTTAAAGTTCTCCAGGTGATTCTAATGGGCAGCCAAGTTGGAAAAACGTATTCTAGATGGTGTCACACTCTTCCATCCAAAGAGTACAGTAAAAATGAAGCTTATTTATCACATATTTATGATTCAACATTAATGAGGTTTTGTGTTAGAGGTAGTTATATCGGTGTGTCTAAACACAAGTGAAGAAAAATACAGAAGTAGAATGGAAATCTGACATTTAATGAAATATAAGATAATGTAACATTGCCTATTAACATAATAGTATTATATTCTGTGTTAGATATTATATATCTACTATTATGGTACATGCAGGTAATAAGAGAAATATAGAAAGACATATAATCCCAGAGTTTATAACGATTTACATTCAAATAAACTTCATCAGAACTATACTAGTTTGCAATGAAAAATAAATTTTGTTTCCAGGGAATGTCTGGTACTTGTGCGTTTTGAAGAGAACCAGTTGGCCTCACCTGTAAAATCAGCCAGGTAGTACATGTGGTATTTTTTTTTAATTAAAGATTATTGGGGTGACAATAGTTAGTAAAGTTACATAGGTTTCAAGTGTAAATTCTGTAATACATCATCTATAAATCCCATTGTGTGTTCACCACTCAGTCAGCTCTCCTTCCATCACCATGTATTTGATCCCCCTTACCCTCATCTACCACCCCCCTCCCCCCTTACTCTCTGGTAATCACTAAACTATTGTCTGTGTCTATGGATCAAAGACTTAAGCATAAGACCTGACACAATAAACTGCATAGAAGAAAACATAGGTACTAAACTTATGGACCTTGGGTTCAAAGAGCATTTTATGGATTTGACCTCAAAGGCAAGGGAAGTAAAAGCTAAAATAAATGAATGGGACTGTATCAAACTAAAAAGCTTCTGCACAGCAAAAGAAACCATTGACAAAACAAAGAGGCAACCAACCAAATGGGAGAAGATATTTGTAGTGTATGTGATTTTGGTGCAATAGAGGCAACCAATTTGGTTTCCACTTGAGTCTGAGTTATCCAGCTTCATTGCATTTCATGGAGCCAAACTATGATATAGATATTAGCACATGATCCTGGAAATACAGAGATTTGGTAAGGAAAACAAAGGACATCAAGTTTAAAGCAGTTATCATCAGTGAGAAAACAGCTCATTGGTGTCGGAATTCATACGTTCATTCATTCACAAGGCATTTCTTGAACACCTACTGCTTGCAAAGCAATGAACTTCGTGAAAATGGAGGAGTGAGAACTTGAACGGTATGTGTAAAATGTTATTGCTTAAGAAGGATCTGCAGCAAATATGGGTAAGTTATAACACTTGTTCATTAAGGCTGGTGAATACCCATGTCTGCTACATAATTCTTTATACTTTTCCTATACCGTTGACCCTTGAACAGCACAGGTATAAACGGTGTAGGACCACTTATACATGGATCGTTTTTAATAAATACATAGTGGGCCCTCTGTACCCTCACGTTTGTATCCGTGGATTCAGCCAACTGCAAATGGAAAACAGTAGTTTTGATTCGAGGTTAGTAATCTGCTGATGAGGAGGGCCAACTGTGTGCATTGTTCTACACAATTTTATATAAGGGACTTGAGCGAATTTGGGTGTCCTGGAAGCAATCCCCTGCAGATACCAAGGATGAGCATGGTTAAGTTTTGGGGGAATCAAATTATACTCTGATTTTTGACCATGTGGTGGTTATCACCCTTAATGACTGCATTGTTCAAGAGTCAAAAGAAATCTATAATCAAGGAGATGAAATAAGAGAGCTACATAAGCAAGAATCATATAAATTTGGAGGCAGTGGTGATATGCAATAATAGTGTATTTCTCACTCTTAGCAGTTCAAAGCAAGTGTTAGTGGACAGCTTTCTACGTGGTGATTAGGGAGTCAGATTCCATCTTCTCATGGCCCCACCATTTCCTCCAGCCTCTTAGTCCCTCACTGGATGCTCCGCATCCAGCTGGCATTTTGGGGAACAGAGAGGATGATTGCATGGGGGTTTTCGTCTGCGCTAGACTTTGGGCTGGCACATCATTTCTGCCCACATTCTCTTGTCTAGAACCCAGTCCCATGGCCAGCCCTTAGTGAACACTGAGAAATGTAGTTTGGCTCTTTGTCCAGGACGAACAGGAACAAGGATTGATGAGCACCTGTGTTCAAAGGCAAGAAGGTAGGAAATATGTTCCATGCAAGGAACAGAGAACAAAGTGGAAGGGAGGAACATAGGTAGGCTGGCTCATATTCATCCGGCATGTACAGAAAGGTCACACAAGCTGCTAAAACAATGAAATACTTCTGAACTACTTGTAAAGTGCTCCCAGTCCCTGCCCCCAAGTGTCCACACTGCCATCCCAGCTACTGTCTGGGCTGCCTGGACCTCCCTGACACAGTAGGGCTCCTGTAGGACCCTCCTCCAGCACTATGGTCCCATCGGTTCTGATTGATTGGTGCTCAGACTTTCCTGGCTGTCACACATTTTGAGTATCATGTCTGAACCTAGTATTCAAAGAGGGCGTAGCAGCAGGATTTGGAGAGGTGGTCTGGAGCCAGTTCACGAGTGTCCTCAAATGCCACACCGTCAAGTTCAGATTTTATTCATTACAAGGGAGGAGAGTGTTCACCACAGGTTTTTTTGAGTAGACAAGTTAATATGATCAGAGCTCTGTCTAGAAAGATGACTCTGACAGCAGCTAATTTAGGATGATATGAAGAGAGAGGAACTAGAAGTGGGGATTAAATGATCTTTGTAAATGAATGACAACCCGTTATTAAAACAGCAGGGAGGCCACATTTAATTAGTTCTTACCATTATTGAGGCAAGGGAAATATTGCCAGCAAACTAGATCATTCCAGACCTTATTACTTTGTTCTAATTATCAATGTTTATAGCTGCAATTGCTATGGCTGTATCTGCATGAGTGGCGATGTTATTCTAATATGTGTCCGAGGGCTCTAGGGCCAGGACCAACAGGATGTCATTGGATCACCAGCCTCCATGCACTGCCTCAGTTATCTCTGTCAATGCAGAGTTCCTTGTTGTATATGTTCCTTACTCTCTTAATTTATCAATTAGTGTGGGAAAATTCTCTTTCCTTTATTGTTTATGAACGTACTAAAGTCATAACTATGCTAATTTTAAGAAAACTTATGTTTGGAGATAATAATAGTATATCTGTCAGAATCAAGTCAGAAAATCAGAAACCACCCTAGGCTTTTCAAATAGAGGGGATTTAATACAGGGAATTGCTTACACAGGTGTTGGAAAATTGAGGCATTAGTCACTGCAGGAAGCAGCTATCACCTCTAGCATTGAGGAAAGACAAGTGAAGAGAAGTGATACCAAAACGTAGGAGCTCAGAAGATGGTTGGTCAGTTTGGCTGGTGCTTAGGTTTCTGCAAAGGTACTGCATAGCTGTTGCAAAGAGCTCTGAAGGCTGAGCATGATGCAATGGGTTCCAGAAGTCTTGATAGAAGCTGGGGGGCTGGCTTGTGCTGCTGGAGAGATGCTAATGGCATCTAGACACAGGAAAGAAACCTCCCTTCCTCTTGCTTTTCTATCTTCCACTGGAGTTCCACCTGGTGACATGACATCATGCCACAGGGTGCCAGAATATAATGGAGTCGAGGGCATCCAGTTTGCACAGTCTCAGCCTTAATATCGGAGTGGGGCACCATATGGTGGGCTTGGGACCAAGAGCCACAGTGAACAACCAGTACAAACACTTAATGCCACGTGAATACCCAATGGAGTCATCTCATACATTGTGGTTCAACTTAAGGTAAAGGATCTGAATAGTCAGATTGTAAATATTGGAAGGGAAGACCCACAAAGGATAATGGCTGGCACACATTCTAATACTTACCATTAGGCCTCCAAGCCTTAGTTTTCAGTGTTAATATTATGATTTTCTTTAACCTAACGTGGAAGCCAGTTCATACATAAATCTATGTTTGGACTCACTTTTCTTATGTCCTTATTAGTGATGATAATGTAAAATTATTTCAGACTATGAAGCTAAATACGCAATTTTTACAACAACTAAATATATTCAGGGAAAATAGGTAATTTCGATTACTATAGTAGACTATCAGACATAATGCTATTTTTGGTCCAACTCTTTGTTTTATAAATGTGCAAACCTTTCTATGGCAACCTTTTGTTTCAAAGACCTTTACAGAGCAAAGATTTCAGGCATGGAAAAACCCTTAATAAATCCACATTGATTCTTTCAAAAGAGCTCATTTCTGTGACTCAGAAATGAAAAACAGATGGTAAATATTTGCCTGAATTAGTAAAAGAACAAGCCTGAGTCAAAGAATCCTAAGTTCAATTCCTTTTGCTTTTAATCACCAACTGATGCCTCTCCAAAGTGTTCTTGTTTCAATTCCTCAATTCCATGGAAAGAAAGTGACTTCAACCTTAAAATTTCAGGTCTTATAACTCCAAGATTCTTTGTATTTGATGAGAAATGAGATGCCTCTGGGTTCAGATCAACCCAGAAGCTCTTTGCACTTAAATAGCACTGTAATGTGTCTAAATACATTAGTTCAAATATTTACAGTTAGTTCCTAGAAACTGAGAGGTCATGGTATAGAGAAAAGTTCATAAATTTTACTTAGCATAAATCATGGCATCTTCTTTTTGGAAACCAGTATTAACACCCATCCTGACAGGTATGAAGTCTGACAATTAAGTTCGCACACTTGTTGGCAACGATGTTGCTAACCTTTTTTGATGTCAGAAAGATTATTCATTATGAATTTGTACCAACTGGACAAACAGTTAACCAAGTTTACTATTTGGAAGTGATAAAAAGGCTGCGTGAAAAAGTTAGAGGACCTGAACTTTTTGCCAACAATTCATGGCTCTTGAATCACGACAATGCACCAGCTCACACAGCACTGTCTGTGAGGGAGTTTTTAGTCAGTAAACAAATAACTGCATTGGAGCACCCTCCCTACTCACCTGATCTGACCCCCCAATGACTTCTTTCTTTACCCGAAGATAAAGGAAATATTGAAAGGAAGACATTTTGATGACATTCAGGATATCAAGGGTAATATGATGACAGCTCTGATGGCATTCCAGAAAAAGAGTTCCAAAATTGCTTTGAAGGGTGGACTAGGCACTGGCATCCGTGCATAGTCTCTGAAGGGGAGTACTTCAAAGTTGACCGTAGTGATATTCAGCAATGAGGTATGTAGCACTTTTCCTAGGATGAGTTAGCGAACTTGTCAGACCTCATATGCATTTAAAAAGCCATCTTGACTGCTATTACTGACTTAGAGAAATGAGCATATAAAAGGAAGAGCGCCCTAAAATTGTCAGAGACAGCTCAGAAGGAGTGACAGTAAATAACAATGCAAATGCTTGTTGTCCTTAAAAATAGTCACCATAGGAGAGAATGCACATATTTCGGTGACTGCTGCCATTTGCAAGTGTTTGGGTGACTATTCTGAATTTTTTTTGAGCCACTTTAAGAAACCTGTTAAAAAAAAAAACCCATCAGTTTAATCATTTTCTTCTCGATTTTTGCTTTTTGGGAGCAAAGAGCATTGACACAGCTCAACGTGTTACCAGATTTGGTTCTAAATGATTTTTGCGTGTTTCCCATTCGTAACAGCTGTCTTAAACAAATATACAGCTGACCCTTGAACAACACAGGTTTGAACTGCACGAGTCCATTTATGCATGGATTTTTTTTTCAGTAAATATACTATTGTCCCTTCTTATCCTCAGGTGTCTCATGGACAAAGTCACCCAACCATGGATGGGGAGAGCAGACTGTTTGGTTGTTCTGTATCATTTTATACAAGGGTCTTGAGCATCTGCAGATTTTGGTATCTGCAGGGCGTCCTGACACAGAGGATGATTGTAGTTAAGTTTGGGGGAGTCAAAAGTGATATGTGATTTTTCAACTGCATAGGAGGTCGGTGCCCCTAACTCCTGAGTTATTCAAAGGTCTGCTGTATATCTATTGAGAATGCATCTAGAAATGGGCTTCTTTACTAAAACCATTCCAAGACAAGAATTTTGCATCTTGGGTATAATCCAAGTGTTGGCTCTCAGGGTCCCTATGCTGAACAAAAAGGCGATTGGAAGGTTCAGATTCTGGGATTTTGTTAGAGAATTGGTCACAGCGTTTTACAGACCCTGTACTTTAGCTGTGCCTTTCAGGGTGGAATGGCTTCAACAATCTTCCCCAGCATTTTGCTTTCATTACTTAATTGCAACTTTCCTTTCAATGAAATATTTCTCCAAGATGAGTTTCCCAATGATACTATCACATCCAGTTACACTCCAGAAAGTTCATAATGAATAGAGGCTCACAAACCGAGAAAGACTTTTGTTGTTGTTAAACAGACACTGGAATGTAATCAAAGATTGCAACAGAATAATCTCTCAACAAGTCAAGTGACCACAAAGATACCAACAGGCCAGCAGAGGGAAATGCTTCCTAAAAGTAAATACTGGATGGTGGTGGCATCTGTTCTACCCTTTTGTATTAGTCTGCTTGGGCAGTCATAACAAAATACCACTGACTACATGGCTTAAAAAGCAGTCATTCCTTTTCTTACAGTTCTGGAGGCTGGAAAGTCCAAGATCAAGGTTCCAGCAGGGTTCGGTTTCTGGTGAGGGCTCTCTTCCTGGCTTGCAGATGACCACTTTGTCCTCACATGGCCTTTCTTCTTAGTGTATGTGGAGAGAGTGAGTCTCTTCCTCTTCTCACAAGGGCACCAGCCCTATTGATTAGGACCCAACCCCTATGGCCTCATTTTACTTTTATCACCTCCTCGTGGGCCTTGTCTCCACATACAGTCACTTTGGGGAATGAGGGCTTCAACATATGGACTTGGTGGGGACACAAGCATTCAGTCTATAACACCCTTCCTTCTGAACTCTAAAGTCATTTTCACTGAGGTCAAGACATAGGTTAGAGTGAAGAATAGAGATGCCAAACTGTCAAGCAAAGGGATCTACTAAAAGTGATGTCCAAGTTAGTACGATGAAGTTCAGAACAAAAGTCAGAATCTGAGAACCAGAAGTACACAGATGTTGAGCAGGAGAAATTATGGCGCAATTAAATTCCAGTTCATTTTCTGTTTGAAAATCAATAAAGTGGGGGGGGGGGAATCCACCAGGAATGAGAGGAGTGAGGCTTACATATACACTTCCACTGCCCACCGTGGCTCCCCAGAGGGCCTGACAAGGGCTTATCTGTAGGGCCCTCAGGTTGTCGTCTCCTTGGCAGCCAAACTGGGTCTTCACTCTCAACGTAGGTCCAACTGCATGTCTTTCTGGTGCTCCTTATGTTATATTCCGAAACACAAGTCCATTTTGGAAATTATTTACAAGGTTAATATTCTGAGTTACCTGGATCGTCCAGGTCTGCCATCAGAACTGAAGATCTACCAGAGGGTAAGAGGGGGTGTGGGGTGGGAGGTGAGGGTAAGGGGGATCAAATATATGGTGATGGAAGGAGAACTGACTCTGGGTGGTGAACACACAAGATTTATAGATGATGTAATACAGAATTGTACACCTGAAACCTATGTAATTTCACTAACAATGGTCACCCCAATAAATTAAAAAAATAATAATAATAAAAAAATTTTTTAAAAAAAGAACTGAAGATCTAGCTTCAACCTCACTGCCATTCTACCTACCTCATCACCCGTAGAGACACCCTTCCTGTGCTTGAGGACTCTGCCATTGCGTGACTCTTGGTGGTTGGGAAGAGGCCATCTCACCAATCTGGGAGCCACAGATTTGGACAATTCTTTTCCCTGGTCTCTGACTGTTATAGCTTGGACATGGGAGTAGACCTCAGACAGCTAGATGATGTCCCAGAATTATGCTCCAGATTAAACAATGCAAGGAATCAGGGGACCCCAAGTGAGTCTCCCAAGAGGTGGTGTCAACACCTCTTGTACCCAACACCTGGCTGTACCCATGTTTCGAAGGGCCCCAGCCAGGGTCTCCTTGGATATGCCCTGGGGCTCAGACCCCTGCTCTGCTTTCGCTGATGCACCATTTCTATTCCTTCCTGCATCCCTGTACTTTCTGTGAGCTCTGTGATACCCTTGTACTAAATTCCATTCCTGCCTAAAACTTACCAGAGGTGATCTCTGTTTGCAACTAAGAAGACCGAGTAGGCCACACCTCTGGTTCTGATTGCTGGAATGGAAGTGGAAATCTAAGCGAGAAGAATTATCAAAAATTCAACATAACAGCAACAACCATCGAGTTAAAAAAGCTGGACACAAGTTTGATTGGGAACCAATTAAAATATAAATGCAAAAGAATCCCCAAGCAATCTTTTTTTCTTTTGTCCCCGAGGCTTTGCAAAGGTCAGGCAGACATTTCAACCATTTTTCGACAGCCGACTTGAAACAGTCCCTGAATCTGAATGTCCTTGGTTAAGAAAGGCATCCTTTTTTGATTTGCGTGGCTAGTTGAAGCCAACTCTCTGCAGGGTCTCACAGAGGCCAAGCAACTTTAAAACAAGTACAGATTGCTTCTAGAGTGCAAAACTCAGCCAAGTTTTGAGAAGTAATTTGTTCACAACCTGATGTGTTCCATCAAGTGGACACCCAGGGGTCTCTTTCATACCATGTGTGTCCGGGACAAATAGACTTCAGTGGATTCCAGAAAACACACACTTTATGGGAACGATTTTAGGGGCACATTCCAAACTTTCTAGCACCACAGGGCCTAATTTGCTACTAGATCGAAATTCAAGGATCTTAATTTTAGAGTTTTACAGCACCTGCCAGTACAGCCATCCAACTTTCTCTAACCGAGTTGATAAGTAGGGAAGAGATATTGTTGTATTGCGAGTTGGGTCACCAGGAAATGGGGGGAAAAAGATGTCTTGCTCTTTCTCTCAGAGATGAGCCCACTCAAAACAACATGAAATGTCTACATTTTCACACAAACTAATTCAAACTACTTGAGCCTTACCTCATTAGACCAATTTCATCTGAGCTAAACATGTAGAGAGACTCCTACAGTCACCACGATTAAAATAATACAGGATATGAGGCCAGTGCAATTGCCAACCTAGTAGATGGTTCTCTCTTTATCTAACAAGCACGCGTATTTCCAACAACTCAGGTTTTGTCTGCTTCCCTTTCATCATTTCGTTTGTGAAATAACAATTAGAAATTGCCATGCTCCTCGTGAGGATTTCTGAATGCCAATAGCAGATTAGGTATTTGATGTTGGTATGTGACATTTAGTATCTGCTATATCAGATTTTGGTTCACTATTCCTTCTTTCTCTCTCTCTCTCTCTCTCTCTCTCTCTCTCTCTCTCTCTCTCTCTCTCTCTCTCTCTCTCTCTGTCAGGAAGGCTTTACTTTCTTCATCCCCCTTTTTCCTAATGCCAGCAATAGAATTACTTATTTATGCTCATTCTGGGTAGGCTGAGGAAAACCACAGGTGTCAGCCTCTGCTCTTGGTTTTGACCTTGTTCTGTTTTCTAGCTTCAGGATAAGCATTTGCCACAGCAGGAAACACATAAGGGGATTCTCTGGCCAGGAGGCACGAGAGTGTGCCTCAGAATCAAGGTATCCTTTTGGTGCTTGTCAGAATTGGCTACCACCATGACAGCCACTGTCCACTGGGTGTTGGGCACACTGCAGGGGGGCAGCACCACGGGGAACATAGGGTGGAGGGCTTTCATGGGACACTAATGAGGGGAGGGGAACAGGGGCAGAAGCAGGGGTTCTTGAGGAGGAACAGAGAAGGATGAGCGAGTACCAAGAGGAGAGCTGACCAGGCAGGGCCTGGAAAGGTGAGGAGAGGGTCGGTGAGGAAGGGTCAGCGAGGAGGTCTCCGCTTTGGAAATGAAAAGCAGAAATTATGAGAATATCACGTAGAGTTCAAGTCATCACCAGAATTCTATCTACAGGTCAAGGGAGTAAAAAAGTAAGGCTAACCCCTAGAAATGACTCTGGGAGGGACCAAGGGGAACACCAGGCCCCCGCTCATGGGTACAGTGCATGACAGGACTCCATTCTCAAGCCAACACAGCCCAGTGGCTTGGGGAAGATGTACGAACTCTTAGGGACCCAGCTCTACAGGGTTTACTGATGATCTGGCCTCTGCAGAGCTTACACTAGGAGAGAAAGGAGGGTCTAAAACACGACAGATTTATAGAGACTGCTACCTTGTAGCTTAGAACAATAGGAAAAAAAAATATTTTAAACAAGGAAGAACTATTGTTACATATTGACATTCCTGGTACTAGATTTCTGGGTTTCTTTGTTTGATTTTTGTCTGTTTGCTATCTAGAACATAACAATGCATTAGGTAGGATTGTTTGTAGCAAGCAACAGATATAAATTCTGGCTGAGTTAAGCAGAAAGAGTGACTTATTAAAAGAATGTTAGGTAACTCATGAAATCACTAAGAGATCTGAAGAGCCCAGCCAGGAATTCCCAAATCCCACAGCAGAACTGGATCCCAACTCTAAGTCAGCAGTTCCCATGAGCAGTGGATCCCGCAGATAGCACTGCTCCTGCTGCTGCCACAAAAGCATAATTAATCTTACTGCATCCGTCAATCCCACCAGCACTGCAGCCACCATTAGGCTGGGGACATAGTCGTGCGGCAGCTGCCTTCACCACCAGACAATTATCTATAGTCCCTGCTGCTGGGTATGCTCAGCTCCTGGTTTAAACCAAGGTTGGCAAAGCCTCAGTCATGTGATGATGGTCTCATTGCAAGAGAGGCTGGGAAAGCAAGTGTCTGGCAGCTTGAATTTCCATAATGGTAAGTGGGCTCTGACTCCCACAAAAACTCTCATATGGCAGAGAATTCTTCACACTGGAGACATTGGAACAAGACCCAAGTAATAGGTAATAAAAACGAGTGACAAACATTAATTACAGACATCAAATACATTTATAATAGTATGGTACGTACTGATTGTTTGCATTCTTCCCCCCAAAATTCATATGTTAAATTCCTAAACCCCAATGTGATGGTATTTCAAAGTGGACATTTAGGGGGTGATTAGCTCACGAGGATGGAGCCCTCATGCGAGGTTTAGTTCCCTTATAAGAAAGACACAAGATGATTTCTCTCTCTCTCTCTCTCTCTCTCTCTCTCTCTCTCTCTCTCTCTCTCTCTCTCTCTTTCTCTTTCCCCTTCCCCCCCTTTCTCCCTCTCCCTCTCCCCTCCCCATGTGAGGACACAGCAAGAAGGTGGCTATTGCTAAGCCAGGAAGAGTGTCCTCATCAAACACAATTCAGTTGGCACCTTGATCTTGGACTTCTCAGCCTATAGATTTGTGAGAAAGAAATGTCTGTCATGTAAGTCACCCAGTCGATGATATTTTGTGATAGCCACCAGAACAGACTAATATAAGTGGGAATGGAGCTAGGCCCTATTAAGGGAAGACAAAGCTGGGCTTTTCACCCCTGATTCACTTTGCCTCACTCCTTTGCTTCCATAGTTCTCCCCCTGGCCAGATGTCTACCAGGGCTTCTCAGCATCAGTGTCCTCTTTTTTCTCATCTGCCAGTTTCCCAGGTCCCGACCTATGGCTCCCCTCTGACATCTGGCATCTGGCTCTGGCCTCTTGCTTTCCTGGTTGCTCAGGAACATTTCTCATTCTCAAGTTTCTCATTCACAAATTCTGCCTCTCTCATGGCGTCTGATGACCCTGCCACTGCACATGATTCTGACATCCCTTCTCAGTGGTGACTTATAGTCCTTAGTGATAAAGTATTCCACGGTATCTTAGGATCATCGCTCTGTGAGGTCACATAATTGAATCTCCATGGATGGGGCTGTGATTTACGTGATTCATGCCAAACTCTGTGTCTCAATGGGTGGTGTCAACTTAGCTGTCCTGTATCGTTTCAGAGAGATTTTTTGCTAACTCGCAATAATATCGTTGGCTCCCCAACCAATCATCCTCCTATAGCATATCTGAATTTTCTGTAACTATGTTAGGAAACTACTTTAAAATACTTGTCTTTTGAGCTCTCTTTTCAAATAACTGTCCTAAGTCTGCCAAGAAGTTTGCAAGAAGAGAAAGTGGCCACCCCAGCAGCTCTGCGGTACAGCCTTGCTTTCCTGGGTATGGCTCATCATTTGCTATGTCTGAAGGCACATGAGTAATCTTAACTGGCCTGTGGCATAATTTCTTCTGCTGTGAGGTACTCGAAAAATCCTAATGACATACCTCATAATACTGTTAAAAGAGATCACTCAAGAATATTTGAAAAGCATTTTTGCAAAACAAAATGCTGAGTACTGATCTGGAAAGCATGATACCATTCGGAAGGCAAATAGATAAAAGAGCAATAATTGCAATAGGACCAGTTGCGTTCTTTCCAAGATCCAAGATCAAGTGCAATATCTGATACACAATGCAGCAGCCTTCCATTCCAAAGAATCCCGAAACTGAGCAAGAAATTGGATTCCTGGGCGGCAAACACAACCCAACACAGGGGAGAGATTTGGCTTCTGCTGAGAACGAGTTGATAAAAAATCTCCAGGGGAATGTTACGGAGCCATCGTCTTCACCCACCCTGACTGCCACAGCTGTTGTTCACTGGGAACTTGGACTTGTGAGTCTGTCTCCCCGTGTGCTCAGCTTTCTTTGTTCCTTTGTTCTCTGATGCTGTTGGGCCACAGCCACATGGGGTTGAAGAAGTCAGCCTGGCGTGGTTCACTGCATCCACAAGTGCTCTGCAGTCTGCAAACATTCTCACATCCATTCTTTCCTCCGAATCTCAGGGCAGCTCCACAGTTAAGCAGAAGAGATAAAGTCCCAGGGACTCAAAGCACAGGCACATGGACCCCCGCTTTCCCAGGATGTCGCAGAGAGTCAACAATGGTGGATCTGAGTCCCCTAATTCCCACTTCACTGCCATCTCCACCATGCCCCTTCATTTCAAGTTAAGAATTTTCTCTCTTCTAAGGGGTCCAGAAAAGGGACTTTCCTCCCGTATTTTCCAACGTGACATGGGCTGTTTTTATTCACTCAGCATCTCTTCTTTTCTTTGAGGAACCATCTTATCTCTGTTTTTGATCATCCTGATGCCAGTGTCATCCAGAGGTGGGCTCAGAGTCTCCACAGCTGGGCCAGAGTCCCCCACCACATGGTGTATCCTGAAGAGGTGACTTGCCTATGGAAAATGAGAGATGACAGGCTTTCCCCTATTCACCCAAAAGGGAGAGTCGACTTGTTTCTACTATTGAGATCCCCATACTCCCCTCGTGCTGTCCTTCTTGAGGCCAGGAATTCATAGTTTTCTTAAATTAGCCAGACTATGCTAACCTGGTTCAACTCCATGATGCCATTAGTCAACAGCCCTGGGAGAGGAAAGAGCCTTGAATTTTAAGTCCTAGAAAAGCAAACAAACCAACATTAGTTTCTGGGAAACATGTCAAAAATCATTTTTCTTGCAGGCAGAAAGATCCTTTTCAAGACATGGTCTATGTGTGCAAACTTGGCCTGGCCTCAATAATCACAGTTTATATAGGTCCTACAGCATCAGCAGAAAAGGCCTCCCTAATCTTCAGGGGAATGGTAATACTTTTCAGATGGTCACTCGTGGAAGTGCAAATACTTATTAAACATCTTCATTGTCTTGACGAGACATATCTAAACAGGCTTCCGAGCCTAAATTGACTAGCATCCCTGGGGATCTTAAATTACTACCTTGCCAAGCATTTTTCAAAAACACATCATGTTCTCTGAATTCTACTTGGCCCCCAGGGCTGGCACAGGTACAGTTTCGCTTCCTTTGCTCTTGAAAATCTTCCCCTTCCTTCCAGGGCTAGTCTTAAGCAAAAATGAGGACCCAATAAAATGTACATTTGTTTCCGCCAAACTCAAGCCCTCACTAAGGCTATCACTGCTTCCCAGCCCTCCCTTTTATCACAGCTTGCTTCCAGCAAAGGAGACAATGTCCATTATGGATTCTACAGTGTACATTTATATTAGAGTTACATATCCAGCGTATTAGCAAGCTCGCTTTCAGCTATCAGCCGGGAAGTGAAGAAAACATTGTGTGAGATGGTGCTGCCCAAAGGAAGTCATACTTCTTTACTTACAGCCAAGGCTGATATCACCTTTACAACTAGCCTGAGAACACAGCATCTGAGTGAAGCCGTCATAATCTCTCATAGGCAAAGATCCTTACCCCTATTCCAGAAAATGAGAAAAAGCCAGAAGCATCATAGAGTAGGATTTTCTCTAGGCCTAACCTAGTTTCTTTTTTGCAAAAGAAAAAGTTGTTGTCATGGCAAGAGCAGAGAGCCTCAAATAAGAAACAGAAGAGTGAGGCAGAAGACTTGGGTTTGATTCCCCACTTCTGTCCATGTAAGCAAACCAAGTATGACTCTGAGCACTCCACTCCTTACCCTTCAAAGGCATATCCACACATATCATTACCAATCTAAAGAAGAAGGGTGATGCTTCTTTAGAAGTAGGAAAATGCTTCAGGAGCATTTTCCATTTGGGGACTGTAGGTTCTGATCAATGTCAGGAAAGAAAAATAATTGTCCTCTACCTTTCTAGGTTCTTGGCTGAGAGCTCCCCACCACCCATCGTAAAAAGACAGCTTAACAGGGGAGAAACAAATTGAATTACATATGTATGAACAGGAGTCCCATAAAATTATGACACTCAAAGAAGTGACCAGAGCATGAAGCTTTGAACAACTGAATTTGTGAAAAATTGTCAAGACAAATGGGTTGGGGTTAGAGGAAATAAAAGAGCAAAGAAGTAACAAGTTGTGTTTGTACAGCTTTGCTCAGCTGTAAATTCTCTGTCTCTAGTGATGAAGATATCTTCTACCCTCCTGGTACGGGGAGGGTACCTCTCACATGGGAGATTTAGTTCCTGCTTTCAGGGGGGACAAAGGAGAGTCTGAGTATCCTTCTTGCACTGGCTATTTCTCAAGTACATACCTTTAATTTAGAAGAATCAGTATTTCAAGTGTTATATTTTGGGTGACATATTCTGAACCCCTACATCACCAATTCCAAAGTATGCGGGGGGTTTTGCCCCCACACCAAGCAATTCTCAGATATAAACGAGGTGATCTACAATGCGATTCAATTCTGACACTATCTACCTGAAGATAGCACCAGATTCCACAGTGTAAGGACTCAGTCCTACAGCACTGCCCCGCTGCCCCTTTTCAGAGTCAATTGTAAGTCCAGGTTGGTATCTGGGCTTCTGACCTACCAGCTATAAATTAAAGGTTCCCACAAGCCCCTCGATCTCAATTTATTTGTTAGAGCGACTCCCAGGGAACATTGATTTACTAAGTCACTGGTGTATTATAAAAGAATGTAACTCAGAAACAGCCAGAGGGAAGCTATGCATAGGGCAAGGTGGGGAAAGGGGGTGGAGCGTCCATGCCCTGTCCAGTGAATCTCCACATGTTCACCAAACAGGAAGTTCTCCAAGTCCTTTTGGGGTTTTATAGAGGTTTTATTCCATAGGCGCAATTGATTAAATCATTGGCTGTTGGTGATTGAACTCAATCTCCAGACCCTCTCCCCTCCCCAGAGGTTGGGAGTTGTTGGGGAGACTGAAAGTTGCAACCCTCTCATTAGATGGTTGGTTTTCCTGGCAATCAGTTGCTCTCCAGAGCTGCTTTCCAAAAGTCACCCCATTAGCATAACAAAAGACACCTGGATTCCCCTCTTAGGAACTTCCAAGGGTTTTAGGAGCTCTGGGCCTAAATATGTGGCCTATATGTGGACAAAGGCCACACATCTATTTCTTATTATAGATCCACAATATCACAGGGACTGCCTCATCAAAAGCACCATCTTGAGGCAAAATTTTCTAGATGAAAATTTTGATTTTGGTTTCCCTGCAATAATCTTAGAGCCCCTGAAGTCACTTTGTCCTGTTTCCTTGGTGGTGAGGGATGAGACTTAAGTGGATGGGAGGGAGAGCGATGGAAATTACTGTCCTAGGAATGAGAAAAGGAGGCTCCCATTCCATTTGCACCACGAGTTTTCATGACATCACTTAACTTTTCTGGACTTTAGTTCTGCATCTCCAAGTTGAAGAGACTGGCTATGATGAAAGCTAAGATCCCTTCAACCACTAACAATCAACCCCACACTGTCTACACACTGCAGACAGCTGCCTCTCTTCTCTGTGCCTGGCTGGCCTGTGAGGAATGGAAAAGCAAAAGAAAGCCAACAAAACACTCCTAGCAGTGCCTGTAAATTATATATATTTAATTATAAATAACATTCAATATTATTTTATGTTAGTTTCAGGTGTATAGCGCAGTGGTTAGGCATTTATACCAGGGGTACCAAAAAAATATATACAAGTGGACACTTTGGTCAATGTTGCTCAAGCAGTCGTTCACCGTAATCAGAAGTGTCTCAATGTTGATGGTAACCACTCTGAGCACCTCTTGAAATTGCGGAAGTCAAATGTAACTTGTATTCATCTTTTGTTGTCAATATATATTGAGTATTACAATTTTAATAGTTTTTTTCCTTTCTTAAAATGTGTATACATTTTTTGGCACCCTTTGTATACTCTTTGAAGTGATTCCCCCCGATAAAACCAGTACCCATCTGACATGCTACTCAGTTTTTACATTGTTATTGATTATATTCCCTATACTGTATTTCACATCCCAGATAACTTCTTTAATAAAAGGTTACCTTTGACTTTAAGCACCTCTTGTAATTGCAGAAGTCAAATGTGACTTGTATTCATCTTTTGTTATCAGTATGTATTGATTATGACAATTTTAATACAGTTTTCCTTTCTTAAAAAAAAAAAAAAAAAGGTTACCTTTGCCTTAAGCAAGACCTGTCCACTGTTTTTGTGCATCTAGGTTAACACACCTTTGAAATGCTTCTTTTTCAGATGTCTTGGAAGCTTAATCACCCTCCAGAAGGCACATGATTTTGTTAACTATACTGTAATCCAATTCCTGCCTTGGTTTCTCCCACCTCCATGAAACTTTACTTATGTTCCCTCTTTAATTCCAAATGTGTAAAAGAAGCTACAAAACTGTCATTCTCCAGAGCATTTGAGATCTTGCTGCTTGACATGTCGTCAGTTTGGCTTAAATGAACTCTTACAAAAATTCTCTACAGGTTTGGACATTTCTTGTGTCGACAGCTTTGTGTGGCAAAGATGTTATTAAATTAAGAATCTCGAGAAGAGAAGCTTATCCTGGATTATCTGGGAAGACTCTAAATGCAGTCACATATGTGCTTATGAAAAAGAAGCAGGGGAAGTTTTGGGACAGACACGCTGCTATGGACTGAATATTTTTGACCCTCAGAATTCATATACTGAAATCCTAAGCCCCATGGTGGGGGTATTAGGAAGTGGGGCTTTGGGAGGGTGGAACCCCCATGAATGGGATTAGTGCCCATATAAGAGGCCTCATAGAGCTCCCTTCCACCGTGTGAGGACCCAGTGGGAAGACAGTCACCCATGAAGCAGGAAGCAAGTATTTACAAAGAAAAAGGGGGATTTGTAACTGAGCCTCTTGTGATTTTAATACCTGTTGTATTTTGACAGCTAGAATTAAATAATGCTTAATTAGGCCTTTGTTTACATGTTAATCCCTCTACCTGCTCAGCTCCTTTTGTTCTCATGAATGTGGTCGTAAGTTACAGATGTGATATCTCTTTGTCGAGCAGGAAGAGATAACTTCAGTGTCATGAGAAGAATTTATAAATTTGTTTTGCAGAAGAAAAAAAATATCTCCAAGGCAGCTGCCAATGGCTGCTGATGCCCAGGGGTCTGATAAGAAAAAGCATCATCTGTGACTAAAGAAACACAGACTTCTGTCTGAGTTCCCCGGAACTCCCCCTTCCTTACTCCCTAACTGCGTAAAAACTCCCTACTTTTGCATTTTGGGGAGAAAGGATTTGAGAGATCTTGCTACCAGTCCTCTTGCTTTAGCCGAATCAAACAAACCTTTCTCTAGCTCCACACACCCGTGTCTCAATGTTTTGGCTTACTAGGGCATCAGACACATGAACCTGGATTTTGAGAGGTGATTCTGCAACAGCCAGAAACAGGCGTTAGGGGGTGAGTGAAATGGGTAAAAGGAGTCAAAGGTACAAACTTCCAGGTAAACAATAAACAAGTCCTAGGGATATAAGATACAGCATGATGACCATTTTAACAATACTGTATTGCATATTTGAAGGGTGCTAAGAGAGTAGATACTAGAAGTTCTATCACAAGAAAAACATTGTAACTATGTGTGGTGATGAATGTTAACTGAACTCATTGTGGTGATCCTTTTGCAATATATACATTTCTAAAATCATTAGGTTGTATACCTAAAATGAATACAGTGTAATACATCAATTTATCTCAATTTAAAAAATCCAAGTTTGCATAACTAACACATTTAAGTTTCAGTTAAAATGTGTTATATATTATTAATAAAAGATAGAAAAAATCATTGGTGCTGAATGTTAGATTAGTTACTTGATTGCTGAAAAATATTCAATCTGCTCCATCCACATCTTGCCTTGCACACACCTCATGTGCAATAAACATTTTTTTTTTGAATGAGTGAGTGAAGGCATGATGGTCAGTGTATAAAATCTATACTCTCACGGAAAATAAAGATGTCTGTCTTCTGTTAAAACACATTTTTACAATATATTGTCTGCTTCATCAACAAACGTTAAAACTCCTTTGGTAAATTATTATAAAAAGTATGCAGTCATCTAGAATGTTCATGGCATATCTATTCAAGTCTAATTAATAAATGAATAATCCACAGCAAAAAAAATTAAAAGAAGTACATACATACAGTATTGTTTATGAACTATAGTGTGTGTATGTGTATGTGTGTGTGTGTTTACACTCATTTTGTCAATATATGTTTAAAATAAATATAGAAAAAGAGACTGGAAAATTTAATAGTGGTATCTGGGGAGTTACAATAATTTTATTATCTTCCATAGGTTTTTATTATTTTCTATGATGAGCATATATTCCTTTTGCAATCAGAAAAAAAAAAAAAACGCTTTATCAACACAGCTCTGAATGCAGGCATGATAGTTCTAGCTGTTTCTCAGCAAAGATGGAGCCAGAGGACACTCCCAGAGAACTGGTAGCTTGTGAGTGCTGATAGCGTGTAACACCTGGAACAGCTCCCTGCAACCTGAATAACTCTCAAGGCCACTGATAAACAAAGTTCCATTAAGAAAGGAGGGAGGACCAAAAGGCACCAGGAAAAACTCTTTAATTGGCGTCATGAAGTGGTCTCTGCAGGGATTATTTGCTAAGCCAGGATCTTTCATGGAGCATTAGGTGGAAGTCATTAGATCAGAACCAGGGAAGTATAGGAACTACAGGGCAACGTTTGTCCAGCCTGCTGAATCGTGTCCTTGCCTCCATCATCGACCTGTAGAATATCTTTAGGTAAATTCCCACAATTTAATTTCTCGTCTATCAAACAGGAAGAATGATCTCTGGGTAAGAGGTCTGCAGCCATTTTCCACTTCGATGTTTATGCACTTCCTGTTGTGCTACAATACAAAACACACACCACCACCCATGAAGTACCCTGGCCAAGAAAGCAGAACCTGAATCTAATCAAACTCTATAGCTAACTTCCATTTACAGGGAAAATGAGAGACTGAGGACCAAGTGAGATGGCACCACCAGGAAAACCAGACAAATCCAGAACATGGAACATTGTATAGGACAACTGACCCAGTTTCTGAAACAAAGAAACAGCATGAAAAAAAAGTGATGGGAGATTGCTCTGGATATTTTTTAAACTTAATAACACTACACAACAAAATATAATGTGTCGATTTTTTTTTTACATCTTGATTCAGATAAACAAAATATAAAAATACTGTTTGAGACAGGTGACTGTGAGATATCTGATTATGGTCTGGTTAGCAGAGGGCACCAAAGAATTATTATTAATTTTGTTAGATATGAATATGTCATTGTATTTAGATAAGAAAATATCCATATTTTTAGATGCATATTGAACTATGGAGGGAAAAATGATGTGATACCGTTAGTTATATTTAAAATACTTCAGGAAAAGAGGAAACTAGATTCAACCAATGGGGCAAAATGGCAATAATTACTAAATATACATAAGAGGTATATGTGGTTTATTTTATTACTCTCTCCATTTTATATATACTTGAAAATTTTCAAGACAAAATTCAAAAGAATGGTTATCCCAATTAATTCTAGTAAATGAGAGTTTACTGTAAGTTACAATTAAATCATGCACTTAACCAACTTATGCTACAACATCCCAAAATATTTATTAATTTAATTGGAGGAGAAACATAGCATGAAAATATTTAACCTTAAAACAAATATTTGGGGGGGGCGGCCGGTTAGCTCGGTGGTTAGAGCACGGTGCTCTTAACAACAAGGTTGCTGGTTTGATCCCCACATGGGCCACTGTGAGCCGCGCCCTCTACAACTAAATGGAAACAACTACTTGACTTGGAGCTGATGGGCCTTGGTAAAACACACTTAAATAAATAAAAGTTTTAAAAATACCCACAACAACAAATATTTGGGAGGTATGATATCCATTAATCCAACCTATATTTATTGAATACATATTATGAGTCAACCATAGTGATAACAAGATTTCGTCTCTTTCCTCTTGGAGTCTATATCCCAGGAAGGGAGACAGAGAGACAAATAAATGATAATAGAAATCACACAGTAGTAAGTACCATGGACATGATACAGCAAGGAAAGAGGATAGGACAAAGGACAGCAGAAGTGGAGGATGTCTGAGGCCAGGTGGAAAATATATTTTCGCCTTACATTTCTAAGATGGAGTAAAAAGGGCCAGATTTATCTCCCAACTGAAACAGCTGTTAATTGTTGGCAAAATATATAAAACAAAGTTCTGAACACATTGGACATCAGGCAACAAAGAACAGTGACCCCTGAGAGATGGAAGACAAACAAGATGAGTACAGCGACGGACTGGGTTATGCCCTTGAAAGAATTTCCAGGCTGCAGCACAAGGTGGGAAATCCCAGGTGGAGCATGGAAGACTCCCAGAGGTTGGAAGGCAGAGTCCAAGGTGGCTAGAGTTCAAGGGCAGAGGACCCCTAATGGAGAAAGAGGTCAGCATAAATGTGTGAATTTATAGAACACTACCCCAGGCTGAGGAAAGAATGGCCTGAGAGGATTAAAGGGAACAACAGTAGACAGAGCTTACCCAGGGCTCAGGAGAGTGCCTCTTCCTAACAGCCAGTCAGGAAAACCCCATCGTTCATGGGGTTTCAGGTAGAGCACTCCAAAGAATGTTTTCATAGTAGAAAATAACAAGCTGCAGATTAAAAACTGCTCCGGTCCTACCTAATAAATCCCAAAAGCAAGAAGCAAATGAATCAAACTGTGTCCATGTAACTTAACTGTATACCAGAATAAAGCTCAATCATTTATTTTACAGGAATGCAAATATATATATATATATATATCTCCAGCATGAAGTGAGGTAAAATTCACAATGTTTGATATCCAGTCAGAATTTCCTAAGTAGGCAAAGAAGCAGGAAAATATGACCTATAATGAGAAGGAAAATTAATCAACTAAAACCAACAGAGAATTGATACAGATGTTAGAATCAGCAGACAAGGACATAAGATTAGAGCTGTATTCCATATGTTCAAAAATTTAGAGAAAAATAATGAACATATTAAGTAGAGATGCAGAAGATGAAAAATGATCAGAATTGGTGAAGTCAAATGCTGGTATTTTGTAAAAATGAACAAAAATGATAAACCTCTAACCCAATGATTCTCAGCTGGGGGTAATTTTGCCCTTCAGAGGACACTTGTCCATATCTGGAGACATCTCTGAGTGTCACAACTCAGAGTTTTGTTGTATGTAGCAAGAGACGCCAAGAATGCTGCTAAACATCCTACAGAAAAGCCCCCACAAAAAAGAATTATCCGGTTCAAAATGTCAATACTGCTGAGGTTGAGACTGATCAGAGCAAAAAAAGAGAGAGAGAAGATGCAAATTTCCAATATCAGATATGAGAGAAATAACATCATTACAGATTTTACATGTATTAAAAGTACAATAAGCTAACATTATGGATAACTATATACAAATATTTTGAAATTTTACACAACGTGTAAGAAAATACAGTTATGCATCACATTATGACTTTTGGTCAATGACGGACCACATATACAGCTGTGGTCCCATAAGATTATAATGGAACTGAAAAAATCCTATCACCTAGTGAATAGCCATCTTAATGTAGTAGTGCAACACATTACACAAATACTTACACTGTGTTACAATCACCTGTAGTATTCAGCATAGTAACGTGTAAAGGTTTATAGCCTCAGAGCTATAAGGGAACAGATTCTGTCACCCCAAAATATGTCTCTTTGGCATAAGGATTATTTTAGGCTGGTTAATTTTAAGAAACAGCAGACACAGGAGAAACTCTGAAAACCAAGTAGAAGTTACCCTTTGTAAAAGACACTTACATTTGTAAGGGAAACCTTCATTTATAAGGGTGTCTCCCTCACTGTACCGGGAAGAGAGGGGTGATTTTATCTCTAGAAACTCTTACAATGCAGAAAGCAAGGGCTTAAATGCACATAACAACATTATCCTGTTTACTATGCTTTTCCTGGCAACTTCCCACTACTAACTCCCCCCCGGCCCCAACTTCTTCTTTTGTCTTCTGCTGAAGATGGTGTTTAAAGTAGTGGTTTCAGCTATTTTGGTGAGTTACTCAGTTTTCCTGGGTTTCCATGTATACAGGAGGTATGTATACATGTTATTGAATTTCTGTTTGTTTTTCTCCTGTTAATCTGTCTTTCATTTCAGGTATGCCTCAGCCAAGAATCTGGAAGGGTAGAGGGAAATTATTTTTCTTGCCCTGCAGAGCATTAAGCTATACCATGTAGCCTAGATGTGTAGTAGGATATACCATCTAGGTTTACGTTAGTGCACTCCATGGTGTTCGCACAACAAAATTGCCTGAAGGCACCTTTCTCAGAACATATCCTCATCACTAAGCAGCACATTACTGTCCTCATTATAAAGGAAACATGTATTTATACTGTCTTTTAATTTACCTGTATAGTTACCTTTGCCGGTACTTTTTATTTCTTTGTGCATATTCAGCTACTATCTAGTTTCCTTTCATTTCAGCCTCTAGGACATTTTTAATTATTTCTTTTAAGGCACATCTGCTAGTGATTAATTCTTCCTTTTTTGTGTTTCTGGGATTGTCTTAATTTCTCCTTCACTTTTGAAGCATGGTTTTGCTGGATATAGAATTCTTGATTTACAATGATACATTTACTTTCAACAGGTCATCTACTTCATGGATTGTTGTTGTTGTTGTTGTTAGTGTTGTTGTTTTTCCAGTGTTCTTGTTGCTTTTATGGAGAGGTGGGTTCGGAGGTCCTACTTTATCATTGTAGAAGTGCTTTCTAGTTGATTGCTAATCTAACTATCAAATGTAGCATAGTTTTTATAAGAAAACATAATTTTTTTTACTATATTGGGTAGTCAAAATATTTTTTTTAACAAGACACACACATCTACACACACATGCACATCCCATAAAGGAAAAGTTTAATAAACTCAATTACATGAAAAATAAAATATCTTCTTCGCCAAAGACACTATGAGTACGTAGAAAAGTAAATCACAGAATGAAAAAAGATATTTACAATACATATAACAGCCTCTGACACAGAATATGTATAAAACTCTTTCAAATGCATAAGAAAAATACAAACAATACAATAAAAAAGGGTAAAAAGTTTGAACAAGAATGCCGTTTTAAAAAAATACATTCAGATGACTGATAAACATACAAAAATGTGCCAGACTTAATTTGCCATCAAAGAAATACAAATTAATACCACAATAAGTTTCTCCTACACATCTACCAGAATAACTAAAACTAAAGGGACTCACAATACCAGTAGTTGAGGAGGATACGCAACAGTTGTAACTCACACACTATTAGAGGAATAAAATTGATCCAACACTTTTGGGACGTTTTTGGCAGTATCCAGTTAACTAGAGCACATGCAGACCTCATCTTTCAGCAATTCTCATTTCCAATTATAGAACTACAGAAATGCATTCAATGTGAATCACGCATCATCATGTGGAAAGGGTATGCCCTGGATTTGACAAAATAAACTCAAAATGACCAATGCCAACATTTATTCTAGTAAAATTACTGGAATTTAAAGAAAAAAATCATTTGGACATTCAACCAAAAGACCAAAGGGGGAAAATATCTCATTGTCATTAGATTTTTTGACAGTAATGCTTTATGCTAGAAGATGGAATAACATATGAAGACATAAGGCAAGAAAATGTAAAGGATGAGAAAATCTGAAGAATTTTATATCTAGCCAAAGTAACTTTCATATGTAAAGGATAAAAACTCTTATCAATGTTCAAGAACTTGGGAAATAATTGTGCGTGTACTGGAGAATGAGTTTCAAACAAATGACCTGAGAGATTTTTATGTAAAGACTATTGTTGAATGTTAAATCCATAGTTACTTAGAGAACTGAGACCAGATGAGGATTCTGAGGAAGAAAATATAGTGGTAATGGCTATATACTCTACAGTTTTTTTTAATTTTACATAGGAGGAAAATGGGCAGAGCAAATGCACAAAAAATAATTTTAATCATATTGGTGTTAGTATATACCTGTTTTATCCTGGAACTGTTATGTGTGTAAGATAGGATAAAGCAAGTAAGTCTAATTCTATCATACTCTATATCCTTGAGAATTGTTCTTGGTGTGGAAGAAAAGATTTAAGATAGAAGAGGTTAAGTAAAAATCTGACAGTCCTGATTTTGAATTAACAACATTAATTTGTCCTCAGGAGGCTTTTTTCATGTATTTTTCCTAGTTCCATCTACTTACAAGGCATAGTAACTGTGACCTAGCCACTAGCAATGAGCACCCTTGGCTCCCAGGATGGCTGGTCAGGTTTTATCTCTTGACCTGGGTGGTAGTTATAAGTGTTTTGTCTTCTAATAATTGTTTATTTTATACCTATGTTTTATGTGGTTTATATATCCATGTTGTATTTTAAAATTAAAAAAGAAAAAAGTTGGGATAGTGATTAACTTTGGAGAGGGATCTTAAAGAGGGCATGAAGGTTCTGAGGACATGGTGGCATTGTCTTTTTTGGTCTAGTGGTGGTTGTGTGTGTGTGTGTGTGTGTGTGTGTGTGTGTGTGTGTGTGTGTGTGTGTGTGTAAAAATGTGCCAAAATAAACATCTATAATTTGTTCACTCTTCTGTATGTATGCTTTACTTCAATAATAAAAGTTATTTAAAAAAATAAAAGGAAGAAAGCATAAGAGAATCTTCCTTAGCCATTTCTTAATTTACTCTTCATTTTTTATTTTAGGAAATGTTGTCTTTTGGTTTCATCTGTGTCATGGGAGAAATACATAGTTTCATACTTGATTTAGAAAAAGTCCAGATGCCGTTACATTATTTAGTTGGCGCTGTGTGGAAGTGTTGCTTAAAGGGAGACTTTCAGTGCCAGAAATTTCTTTGCAATATATCATGTTAAACACCAACGATTTGTGTTTTAAATTTTGCGTAATGCTTTTTGTAGTACTATTTGCATTCTCATTGTAAACCCTGAGAGCTATCTGCAGGGAATCTAGGCCTGTCCTGTTTCTCATTTCCTTCATTTCAGGAGATAACATCACCATATATAGAGGACCTAGTTATTTCCAAATCCATAGATTTATTGGGCCTGGGAAATGTCAAATCAGCACCTGAATAAATAAAGCACGAGCCCATTAGTGCAAGCTTATGTGACCTGTCAGCATCATTAGGCTTTGCAGTGCACAGGAAGCCAGCTGGTAGAAGGTCTTTAATAATGATGGCATCTCTCAAGAGAGCCTAACAAATCCAGGCTTTGCTTTTTGAATAAGCATTCTGATGTTTACTTTCCAGGCAAGGGTCTCACTTCGTTTTCAGATTGCTGTAATTCAAACCCTGTCCTCCTAGGAGTCTTCCCGCCCTGCTGTGAATGGATGCACCCAACTAGGTTCCATAGTGGAACTCAGTTCCACAGACCTAACCCAGCAACCCCACAACCTTCACCAGACCTTACATCCCTGATGTTGGTATTCTCAAAGGTAATGTCTGCATGGACCCTTTGTTTGAGAGAATAAACTCGTTAGCTTTACAATGCAAGCTCAGGTAGTGAATATTAATGTTTAAGAGTGTCAAGTTTAGGAGCCTGGACCTGGACCCAGACTGTCCAGATTCAAATCCCAGCCTTGTCATTTACAAGCTGTGTAACCTTGGGCAGGTTACTAAACCTTTCTGGGCTGCAGTTTACTCATCTGTGAATGGAGACTATGATATTATCTATCACATAAGGGTGAGGTAAGAGTTAAATAGCATTATTACATATACAACACATAGAATAATGCATATAGTAAGCACTCTGTTCTGATGATTATTATTATTAGCTGTCTGAGCTTACATAAGTAAATTAACCTCTCTGTGCTTTTAGCTTCCTAATCTATAAAGCAGAAATAATAAAAATAGTACCTACTTTATATAGTTGTAATAATTAGTCAATTAATTCATTCATTCACAGTGAGTAGTGAATTGCCTACAACATAGTAAGCACTCAGTGAATGTTAGTTATTATTATTTTATCTTTTCTCTTTTCTTACCTATAGAAATGCAGATGGGAACCTGGGCTGAATATTATTTGATCTTTTTTCTTATCTGTAAAAATGCATAGAAAGCTGGGCTGAAAATTGGCAATATGTTTATGAATTTTCCAAAAAAAATATTGATTCTTTAATATAATCTGTTTTTCCAAATACAGAGGAAATATATTTCTATCATAAGACATTTGTAAAATACAGAAAAATAGAATTTCCATAATCTCACTATGCAATTATATGAGTGTGTATTTTGTACATTTTATATTTTTCCTTCCAGTCCCTTCTATACCATATATAAACTCTGAGCAGGATAATATGCCATCATAATTTTAACACTTGGCCCTTAAATTCCTTTTAAAGAAGAACTATCTTCCTTTAGCAAAATTCCTTAATAATATCACTTGGGTGGAAGATGAGACTGTCAGGACGTTAATATTAGTCACGGGCACAGAAAGAAAGCTAAACCACTCAGCAAGAGGAATGAATGGTAATTTAGAAGTATAGAGCAACATAAAGAGAAAAGCAGAAGGAAGGTTGAAAAATATAGTGAAATGGCTGACGGACTTTAAAGAACAAGAAGGCATGTTGTTATAATTTAATCATATGTTACATAAACGCCATCCATCTTCCCAAAGTGAGTAGTCTATTATCATCAACAACATTTGTCTAAGTGTACATGTATTTTTGTGTCTGTGTCAGTCATGGAGATGTACTGAGTTTCATGTTCGGCCCAGCGTGGTACAGGAGAAAGACATCATGGCAGACTGTGGCAGAGACTAATTGTTCACAAGAACCCTTCATCTTCCTCTTTAATAACAGGACTCCTGAGTTTTAGCTGAGAACATAGCTACCCAGCTGAAGTCTACACTTCCTGTTCTGTTGCAGACAGGTGTGGCCATATGAAAAGTTCTGGCCAAAGATGGGAGAGGAATGATGGGTGCTACTTCTTGGCGTAGATGATAAAGCCTCTAACACACCATAGAAAAGACTGTGCATCCACCCAAGGTCCTGGGCTTTGACCCAGATGCAATGGCTTGATTGGACTTTCAGCTGTCTCTCTTGGAGGGGGAGGGAGGTGTGGAGTTTGTCCGGCATCAGAAAGAAGCAGGATGTGAAAGTAACATAGACTTCAAATGGACCAGACTCTCTAGTGTCCACTTCATTATAAAACTAGGGATCGAAGAAAACAATGGATAAGAGTTCTTCCCAAAGAGCTGAACCAGAGTCTAGCCTAAAAGTCACTCTATTGCTAGGGCAATGAGTCTTCTCAATTTGACCTGAGGATTTGACTCATGCTATGGACCATACTCTGCTGTGTGTTTCCTATGCTTTTCTTTTCAAAATAAGAATTTTTACTGTGATTGTCCTGGTCCTACCATTGCATACTACATATATAGACGGGGATATGGATGATGTGTTTTTTTTGACAGCCCTGGGAAAGGCTGTCTCACGCTCACAGCCTTTCGACCCCCACTCAGTCACAGAAAAATGGCCCCTGGGCCTGCAATACTTCCTACCAAGAAGTAAAGAACCCTCAAAGCCTATAATAGGCTTATCATCCTGTGTGGGAATATCTTCCCTTGTTTCAGGCTCATTGAGTACAGGCATACCTTGGAGATATCATGTTTGGTTGCAGACCACCACAATAAAACAAATATCATAAAACGAGTCACATGAATTTGGGGATTTCCCAGTGCATACAAAAGTTATGTTTAAACTATCCTGTAGCCTATTAAGTGTACAATAGCATTATGTCTAAAAAGAACAATGGACATTGCTTCATTAAAAAATACTTTATTGCAAAAAAAGCCAACCATCATCTGAGCCTTCAGTGAGTTGTAACTTTTTTGCTGGTGGAGGGTCTTGACCTAATGTTAATGGCTGCTGACTGATCAAGGTGGTAGTTGCTGAAGGTTGGGGTGGCTGTGGTAATTTCCTAAAATAATACAACAATGGAGTTTGCTGCATTGATTGACAGTGTCTCAGTAGCATGTGATGCTGTTTGATAACATTTTACCCACAATAGAACTTTTTTTCAAAATTGGAGTCAATCCTCTCAAATACTGCTACTGCTTTATCAACTAAGTTTCGGTAATATTCTAAATCCTTTGTTGTCATTTCAACTCTTCACAGCAGCGTCACCAGGAGTAGATTCCATCGAAGGAAACCACTTTCTTCCTCACCCGTAAGAGGCAACTCCTCAAATGTTAACATTTGATCATGAGATAGCAGCCATTCGGTCATATCTTCAGGCTCTATTTCTAATTTTAGTTCTCTTGCTATTTCTACCACATCTGTAGTTATTTTCTCCACTGATGTCTTGAACCCCTCAATGTCATCCATGGGAGTTGGAATCAACTTCTTCAAAACTCCTATTAATGTTGATATTTTGACCTCTTCCAATGAATCACAAATGTTCTTCGTGGCATCTAGAATGATCAATCCTTTCCAGAAGGTTTCAATTTACTCTGCCCAGTTCCATCAGAGGAATCACTATCTCTGGCAGCTGTAGCCTTGCGAAATGTATTTCTTAAATAATAAAACTTGAAAGTTGAAATTCTTCCTTGATCCATGAACTGCAGAATGGATGTTGTATTAGCGGACATGAAAACAATATTAATCTCGTTGCACATCTCCATTAGAGCTCTTGGGTGACCAGGTGCATTGTCAGTGTGCAGTAATATTTTAAAAAGGAATCTTTTGTTCTGAGCAGTAGGTCTCAACAGTGAGCTTAAAATAGTAAGCCATGCTTGTAAACAGATGGGCTGTCATCCAGCTTGTGGTTCTATTCATAGAGCCCAGGCAGAGTAGATTTAGCATAATTTTTAAGGGCCCTAGGATTTTTAGAATGCTAAATGAGCATTGGCTTCAACTTAAAGTCCATTTGCATTAGTCCATAACGAAAGACTCAGCTTGTCTTTAAAGCTTTGAAGCCAGGCATTGACTCCTCTCTGGTTACGAAAGTCCTACATGGCATCTTCTTCCATGATAAGGCTGTCTCATCTACACGGAAAATCCATTGTTTCGTGTAGTTACCATCATTAACTATCTTAGCTAGAGCTTCTGGACAACTTGCTGTGGCTTCTATAACAGCACTTTGCTGCTTCGCCTTTTCTGTTATGGAAACAGCTTCTTTCCTTAAACCTCCCTCTTATGTAATGACGTATGTGCAAGATTATTTATTGCAAGACTGTACTAGCAAAAGACTGAAACTAACTCCAGAATCCAGCAGGTAGAGTAAGGTAATTCAATTATGACCATCCATCATAAAATAATGAGTGGCATTTTTTTCACAAGAGGAAAGTTTCTGTGTACTTCAGAATCTCTCTGCTCTATTAAGTGAAAAGAAGCAAGAGGCATGTATTAGCTCACTTGAGCTACTGTACCAAAGTACCATAAACCCAGTGGCTTAAAACAACAGAAATATATTGTCTTTCAGTTCTAGAGGCTCGAAGTCCAAAATCAAGATGTCATACTCCCTCTAAAGCCTCAAAGGGAGGGTCCTTACCTCCAGCTTCTCTTGGTGGCTGGCAATCCTCAGCTTGTAGGTATATCATTTCGATCTCTGCCTGCCGTCACACAGCATTCTATCTATGTGTCTGTGTCTAAATTTCCCTCTTCTTATAAGGACATCAGTCATATTGGATTAGGTTTCACCCTAATGATGTCATCTTAATTTGATAACACCTTCAAGCACCCTAGTTACAAATAGGTCCCGTTCACAGGTCCTGCAGGTTGGGGCATCAACATATCTTTTGGAGGGGGACACAAACGTCGCCGTGCAAAATAGTATATAATATGCTGCCTTTCGTGTAGAAAAAGGGGATAAAAATACATTGCTAGTATTTATAGAGAAACTCTAGAAGATTACACAAGAACATAATATAAGTTTTTATCCTGGGAAGTAGGGACGAGAGCAGATGTAGGGCAGAATGGAAGCAAGATTACCAAATGCTTTCTTATATTGTTGTTTTTTAACTAGTGCGCGTTTTACCTGTTCAGAAAATAAAATGATAATTCAAAAAAATCACCGTGAGATACGGAGATCAAAAGAGAGACTGTGAGATACTGTACTTTGGGCCCAGTGTAATAGAGGGCGGCATAGTGAGACTTCAGGGATGTACTGCCATGCCCGAGCACACACACAGGTGGCATGGGGCCAAGGCAGCACCTTAACTACAAGCTCCCAGGCTCATAGTTGTTATGGGTTCCAGCAGATTCATACCAGTTAACCAGTAGCAGGAGAATCAGGACAGGTGGCAACTCCATATTGGAAAGGGAGGACAACTTGCAGATATCTCTGTGGCTTTTTGCACTGCAGAGACCTCACCTACTGGTCAAGGCTGAGAGGACCTGTTTGTGGGCACACATGAGACAGTCTCTGGAAAGTTCTAGAAATAAATTGAAAGGACTTTGAAGGGGGAACAGGGCCTATAACAGAGAAATAATGTTTATTACTATAATGGGGTTGAGTCCTACTGCTGACTAGCTGTGTCACCTCGGGCAAATTGCTTACCCTCTCTGTTTCTCAGTTTCATCATGTGCAAAGCAAGGATGCCTTCCAGTTTCCATTTCTGTTCTCTCCTTGTAGGTGACGACACTTCCCCACTTCATGTGAAGCTTAACCATAGGAGCTGTCCAAAAGAACGGAAGAGGAAATGATGGGCCGCCTGTCTGGGCAAAAGCTTTAAGAACCGTTGTTTGGTTCTGCCATCTCTTTTCTGTGATGAGACCAAAATGGGGG
Source organism: Rhinolophus hipposideros (assembly GCF_964194185.1). Classification (NCBI taxonomy): domain Eukaryota; kingdom Metazoa; phylum Chordata; class Mammalia; order Chiroptera; family Rhinolophidae; genus Rhinolophus; species Rhinolophus hipposideros. Next base: position 41,677,819 of record NC_138062.1, on the reverse strand, counting down.
CTGCTCCTTAACCTGGAAAGTGAAAGTGGGGAAGAGCTGTAGGACCACAGCCGGCCCACACCCAACATGAGAGGTGAGTGAGAAACGAACCTTTGTTGTTGAAAGCACTAAAATGTGGGGGTCGCTTGTTGTCACAGTCCTACCTAACCCAAACTAGTTGATATATAGTACTGTCTAGCTCATAGGGTTGTTGTCTAGCTCATTGTTATGGGAATCAAATGAGTACATTTGTGGAGCATTTAGAACAGTGTCTGACATACAGCACGATAGGTATACCTCGTTTTATTGCACTCTGCAGATATACTGCAATTTTTTGCATTTTGAAGGTAAGAACCTCCACCAGCAAAAAGAGTATGACTTGCTAAAATTTCAGATGATGGTTAGCATTTTTTAGCAGGAAAGTATTTTTTAACTTAAGGTATGTACATTGATTTTTTTTAGACATAATGCTATTGTACACTTGATAGAATATAGTATAGTGTAAACATAATTTTATAAGTACTGGGACACCAAAACCTAGTAGAGGGTCATGGAGGGAAGTCCCCACCTGCTGCCATCATGGTCATATGTTTAGAAACCAATGTGGCCACCAGTCAGCAGGACTGTAAGAGATCCAGGACAGTGCCTAGGAGAGATGGGGCATGGCACTGTTTACGCCAGGCACATAGGAGGCGTCCCTTTCTTTCTCAAAGCTCCACTCTGTATCCCTCTGGGTGGTCTCCCCTATCCCCCTACCCCCCCCCCAACACACACCCCAGTGCCAGGACTTCACAGTTTAAGAGAAGTGCTAACAAGAAGAAGACTCCTAAGCGCACCACTGACTCACATTGATATGGTGATTTAGGGAAGCACCACAGCTCCTGGTCTTACTGGTGGCCATTTAAAAGAGAGACTCATCATCCCTAACCCCCTCACTACCAGAGATGTCCTTGGCAGTCCCAGTTCAGGAAATCCGGTCAATGTAATTCAAGTGACATATGCTCTTTAGCCCCCTGAGGCAATGAAAAGAAGGTAGCAGTGGCGACAGGGCAGGTGACGAGCCCAGTTGGGAGCTCTGAAGTATAGTTTATGAGGGTGGGTCAGGGACCTAATACAGCGCATTATAGCTGCTTTTTCAAATTTTCTCCATCAAAACACTTAGCACCACTTGGAAGGATCTGCCTTTATCCGAAGCCTGTACGTGTTGATGTTTTCCCTGCACCTGCTAAGTCACTCCTGAAACCGACACTCTTTCTTCCAGCCAAAGGCATTGTCTTATTAAAAACTGAAATGAGGAAACTTTGGTGTATGGAAGAAATATTCATTTCTAGGACTGGAAAAGAAAGAAAGAACCCCGCTTGGTAAATAAGTAGCAGGACAAAGACAATGTTTAGTCAAAGGGACATGTACAGGAAAGAAAAGTCCTCGATCTAGGGACAAGATGTCCTCCTTTAAAGAAGTGTCATTGTAGGGTTGATCCAAGGTATATTGTAGCAGGACGAGAGGAGGCTGAGATAGCAGCATAAATCCATTATTGAGCCCATTCCCCCAGCGAAGCAACTGAATGGCAAGTGAAGCTCAGTGACTGGCCCAGGATCTTCCTGGTCGTCAGTGGCAGAGCCAGGAATTGTATGCAGATATCCTGACTCCAAGCCCAGCACGTCCTCCTTATCAGGCTGCCTACCATCCAAAAGCCTTCATGTGTGAGTCGTCTTACTTAGGCATCACAGGCTTCATCTTGGAAGAAGCATGCATCCTTTCTGCTCACGTTCATGAGCTAAAGCAAGCCACAGCTCAGTGAGGCGGGATGTATAAGCCCCTTGCTGGGAAGGCAGTATATAAATGGAAATGATAAAGCAACCTGTTCCACCACTTCCTCTGTCCCTTCAGTCCAGCAGTGGCAGCAGCTGTTGATAATAATCTCTAAGTTAGCTCCCTGTCCTCTGTTTGGTTACCCTCTAGGTAACCAATTCCTTGCATTGACATCTCTATTTAAACAGTGAAGTGGTTTCTGCTTCTTAGTTAGGCCAATAGTCTCTGACGCACCAACATTTGAACACTTTCTATGTTTTAGGATGTGCTAGGCACACATAATAATATATGGTGTGGAGTCTTTAAAGTGGTATATGTAAAAACACCATCTGAGGAATAATCGTGACCATCATCGGCCTGTACCAGATGGGATTTGGTTCCATCCTGAGTGACAGAAAATCCAAAGAAACAGTGGTATAAACTCAAAAGAACTTTGTTTTCCTTTCACATAAGCCATGCCTAGGAAAAGTGACCTAATGGTCTGATTCCACAACTCCGTAATCATCAGAGACCCAGGATGGTCACTCGGTTTTCATTTGAAGCTCCAAGATGGATTGCAGCAATAACAAAATGTTCTAGAATTCAGTAGTTCAAATGGCAACCTCTACCAGCCCCTCGTCCAATTGCTTTGATGGGGGCTAATGGCCTGTATTAACTGTTGTTTTTTTGCTTAAAAAATATGTAGACTGATACAATTTCAATTGACCAGAACTCAGCACCTAATCACAGCTCGCCACAAAAAAGCTGAGAAATGCGAATCCTTATTCTAGGCAGCTATGTGTCCAACTAAAAACTGGGAGTTCTGTTATTAAAGAAGACATGGGGAGAATGCCTATTTAGGAAAAGCTTGCAATCCCTAACACACCTCACAAACGTTTTCACTCCTTGATAAAACTTGAGTAACTATTTCTGTGTTCTGAGTAGCTATAAACCCCAGGGAAGATGCAAGCATCTTTAAGTTAGGATTGAAAGGAGAGACTTTTCAGAGCCCTGGAGGAGATCTGACAAAGAAACTTGCTCTCCTGGAAGTTATAAAGAGAAAGGAAGCAGCTAAAAGACATGTGAAAACAGTAATTTGCTAGAAATACTATTATACGGACATTCATGAAAACTAATGTAGTCAACATTTATGTAACACTTTTACTAAACTTTTACCATTACTTTCATTAAATCCCCACCAAAAGTTTGTAGTCTGTATTGTCATCCTCATTTGACAAATGAGAAGGATGAAATGTAGAGAATTTAAATGATTTACCCAAGTTTAAAAACAATGAACTAAAATTAGTTCCTCAGAGTCAGAAGTTCAGCATCTATGCCGTTCTCCCCCTCCAGCATGCCTCCCTTCATCGACTTTGACAAAGCACACATGTCTCCATGCTGGAAGTAGACGATGATGACCCCCATAAAATTTCTGGGTGACGTATGAGGTCACTGAAGACCTGAATTACATGACATGGTTGAATCGCTGAAGAAAAGATCTAGCCTTTTGTTGTAAGTGTGCCTTTTTATAAACCACAGAGGTCGTACTGAAAGGTACACTCTTTTTTTTTTCTGAGTGAGATATACAGTCAGTCAGGCTTAGAAGCCAAGAATTATCCCACATGCTCTGCTTCCTGAGATGTTTAGCCTGCTACTGACCATCTTTCTGTCTCAGTTTCCACCAATGCCCCTAGACTGCTAGACCTCTAGTCACTGTGGCAGTTTTGTTTTTTTAAAAATAAGAAACTGCACACCCATGTTCATCGTAGCGTTATTCACAACGGCCAAGAGATGGAATTGACAGATGAATGGATAAAGAAACTGTGGCATATACTTACAATGGCATATTATGCAGCCTTAAAAAAAAAGAAGGAAATCCTGTCACATGCTACAACACAGATGAACCTTGAGGACATGTTGTTAAGTGAAATAAGCCAGCCACAAAAGGACAGATGCTGTGTGATTCCACTCATATGACATATCTAAAGTAGTCAAAATCACAGAGACCCAACATAGAAAGGCAGTTACTCAGGGCTGGAGGGAGGAAGGAGGAGGAAATAGTTTCAATGGGTACAGTGTTTCAGTTTGGCAAGATGAGAAAGTTCTAGAAATATTTACGATGTAAATATACTTAACATTATTAAACCGTATAAAACTAAAAATGATTAGGATGGCAAATTTTATGTGGTGCTTTTTACAACAATATAAAGAAGAAAAAGAATTACAGTACACACACACACACACACACACACACATACACACTCACACACACACTCACAAACAGCAGAATTCTCCAGGCAAGAAGGAGGATGGTGGCCTAGGAATCCGTTGCCCAGCTTTGAGATGCCAATCTACGCTGTAACTAGGTAACTAAGCTGTAGCTTTTGGGTACATCATGCTTAATCAGATTGGAACCCGTGATTGAGGTTTTCAGCTCTTTACAGCTGGATTGAATTCAGGGCTGCCATTGCCAGATCAGCGTTGATGTTGAAGCCGATGATGGGTTACTCACAGTGCACAGGCAGCACAGTGTTTTTCACAGCACAGACACTGGCTAAGTCGTTCTTCAGTTAAATTGATTAGACCCTCATTGTATCTGGTATTGACTCTTGATCTCAGAGGTGTGCTCCTAAGAACGCACGCACACTGTTATGGACTCCCCAAGCACTTGCCTGTAATCGGCCACATCCCTCCAGCTGCCTGTTCTGCTTCTCAGTGCGTGATGGTTCTGGATCCTCCACTTCTGCTCTTCCAGTAACCAGCTCCTGGGTACATATTCCTAATTTTCTCTCTTTCGCTTGGATTTACTACCCTACCCGTGTGTCCCTCCACTTTCTCCTCTGACCTACTGGAGTCCATCTCTTGCTTTACTTTTCCATTTGCTTCATCCCCTCTCTCTTTTGTGTTTTCCAGCCTTGAACAGAAAATACTGTTATATTTAACCCTGGGATTCATTAGGACACAGTGCTAACAGTTCTTAGCATCTACATAAAATAACCAATAAAGGTTTGATAAACCATCTATAAAAAAACAAGGACTAACAAGCCATTCTTGTCCCCTTGATAGAAATACATGGTTTTGGAATCTTCAGCCTAAGCGGATGGCTTTCAGAGAAAATCTGATTCATCTTCCTGTTTCTAAGCTGTGGTACTCTGAAAAATATTCAAATGCAACTTATTGCTGTCAGACATGCAAATGAGCACAAAGGCGTATAAATGTCCAAAACTTGATAAGCACTTTTTATTGAAATGGGTAAGACCACCCCAAATAACCTGCAGACCCTTTTCTTTGCTCTAATGATGTTTCCTAATAATTCATTCCTCTGTACGAATCCTTTTGAAGATGGTAAACTGAGGCTGTAATAATAGAAACAGTTATTCTGAATAATCTCCCAAGAAGGGAGATCCCAACACCAAGTAACAGCATAAAAGGGCAGAAAAGCGGGCTTGAGGTTGGCTTCTGATCAAACAGCCCACGTTCGAAGCTGGCTCTGCCACTCACCGTCTATGTGATCTTGGGTAAGATCTTTAGTGACTCTCAAGCTCTATTCTGTGCATCTACATAATGGGAGTAAAAATACTACCTACCTGCTAGAGTTATTATGACAAGTCAATGAGAGGATTTACATAGAGCTCTTAGCAGAGCAATTCTTAGCACATACAGTAAGTTCTTACTTACCGTCGTCAATAGGTTCTTGGAAACTTCGACCTGAAGTGAAACGGTGCATAACAAAACTAATTTTACCATAGGCTAATTGATATAAATAAGAGTTAAGTTTCACCATTATATTTCTGCTCATAAAACCATCACCAGACTTCTAAATAAAGACCCAAAACACTTCTAACATTAATAGATGTGAAATAAATGGGAGCTATACATACATATAAAAAAGATTAATATCAACAAGTAAGATAATGATTTTCCAACCTGCTGATTCCAGTTCAGGGTCAAGTGGCTGGAGCCTCCCCCGGCAGCTCAGGGTACAGGGTGAGACCCCCACCTCGGACAAGATGCCCTCCCATCACAGGGCACATCACACCCACACCTACACTCTCAGACTGGGACAATTTAGACACGCGGATTCACCTCACATGCACATCTTTGGGGTGTGGAAGGAAACCGGAGTCCCTGGAGAAAACCTACGCAGATATGGGGAGAACATGCAAACTCCACACAGACTGTCGCCCTGGCCCAGAAAAGATTTTTTTCTCATCAAAACTATAACGAACCGATTTTGAACAAAATGACGTTATTCGAGCACCCGCTGTAGTAAGATTTGGATAAGTGGAAATAGTGAAAGCAAAATAAAACACCTGTTCCTGCCATAAGAGGGCAAGTTTTAAAAGAATTCAGAATAATATTCAGAACAAGTCAGCTATTGCATAGATGCAATGCACACTTACAACAGCAGGTGGCACTAGTACCATATTTATCTACTACACTGACTTTTTTTTTTTTTTTTTTTTTAAGCATTCCTTTTCAGCTTTCTTTTCCAAGAACAGCAGCAATTCCTCCTTGGTCTTTTAATGTTTTGCTATTCCTTTATCGTTTCCGAGGCTATTGGCAGTGGCATAACATGCATAGTAAATTATTTCTATTTAAAAAACGCAGACACAAACTGCTCTGGCTGATTTTATGAAATTTTATAATTTACAGTGGACCCTTGAACAATATGGGTCCACTTATATACAGATTTTTTTTCTCAGTAAATACCTGTGACTGTTTTCAGTCTATGGTTGGGAGTCCTTGGAGGCAGAGGGCCGACTGTATGCATTGTTTCACACCATTTTATGTAGGGGACTTGAACGTCCATGGATTTGGGTATCCACAGAGAGGCCTGGAACCAATCACCCACGGAGGGACAACTAACCTTTGGGGGAGTCAAAAGTTATACGTGGATTTTCAACTGTGCAGGAGTCAGTCCCTGTGTTGTTCAAGCGTCCACTATATTTTGAAGTTTTGCCCTCTTTCTAATTCATTCTCTAAATTTGATTGAATTCTTCTACTATGGGCATTGAAACAAAAATATCTTAGCAGTCTTCTTTAATCCTAAGAAAGTTTCAAACTCCTTTTTCTAGGATACCATAAGATATGCGTTTATTAGAAGGAATATTTGAAGAAAAGACTTTGAGCACAGTGAGAGGAAAACTACCAATGGGTCTGAAATCACTCCTGAATTGCTTGATGAATGTGCCCCTGGTTAATTTCGCAGCAATCATGTTTTCCAATTCCATTTGTTTTATTCTCACAAATACCTTTGTGTATTTCCTATACTGCTGCCATTGCAACTAATAGCAGGCGGGTCGTTCTCTCGCCCAGCTGGGGAAACTATGGTTTGACCTTATTTGGGTACATCAGGCTTGAACTGTAAGGGGACTCAAGGCTCCCTTGCATCACAGGTTTTGGAGACTCTGAGTTGACTCATTCCTGAAAGGTACTATGCTCCCTCAGCGCCAACATCAGGCAAACATGGGCTCTGTGCAAAATGTATTTGTGCAACCACACCAGAAGTCTCGCTTGCAACCATAATTCTGTGGTCGGTGCACAAAGGATGGTGTTGACAGACGTGAACCACAGGAGCAGGGCTGTCAACTCTGGGCTGGGAGGTGAACTCTGAGGGTCTTGTGAAGGCCTTTTACGGAAGCAGGGACACCAGCCTTAGGAGTGGAATTCAGAATGACACCCTGCTCTCCACTGCGAAGGCCCATTCCACCGGAGAGAGTACAGTACACTAGTGACAAAATGACAGCCATCAGCTTGACCTATTTAAACGTTTCCGTAACAAATGAAGTAATTTTGAAGCTAAATTCCCTTCTGTGTTTAAAGAGGGATACGTTTCAAGGGAAAACTGAGCTTGGCAGAAACTGAAATGGCACGCATTACAGTATGGTAGTCAATCTGATGAAAGGGCCCCGATGTACTGTGGGGTCTATGACATTCTCTTACCTGTTCATCAGAACAAGAGAAAGACTTTGAGTCTTTAAATATATGATACAATTGTGATTTCTTTGAAAATACGTATTGTTGATGCTGTCAGCCAGTTGTGTATCACCAGCAGACAATGACAGTTTGGTGTCCTCCAACTCGTGTCCTGCATTTCCTTGCACTGAACCAAGTTATCTCTGAATACTCCTCCAACTATGGTTTGAGAGGATTTCGTTTCCTGTTTCTGCTGAATCATGACAATTCACGCTTAAGTGTGATGCAGGCTGCTGATTTCCAAGATAGTCTCTTCATCAAGGCAGGATGTATATCCTATTCTTAGTTTACTAAGAGTTTAGATCGAGAATGAACACTAATTTTATCCAATGCTTTTTGCATATCTCTCTGGATGACCATTTAGATTTTTCTGAGACATTTAATGAAATAAAGATATGTTGATAAATTTCCTATAAAAAAAAAATTTCCTAGTACTCTTGTACTTTTACTTTTGCCCTTGTACTTTTTGGAATAAAATTTAGTCATTCTCTATTGTTCTTGATAAAATTCACTAATATTTTGTTTTGCATCTCTAGTCAAACTCTATTTGTACAAATACAAATTTGTATTTAATTTTTCTTCTTTAATGGGTATTTCTGAGAAAGGTGATGTTGTTTTGTAAAATAAATTAGAAAGAAATTCCATCTTTTGCTATGGAATAGTTTATATTACATTCAATGGTTCTATTCTGTGAATATACAAAAGAATTTGCCGTTATATCTAGGCCTGGCACTTTTTTATATGCAATATTTTGACCACATTTTCCACTTCTTTTATGATATTTGGTCGGTGCTGGTTTTTCTATTTCTTGGATCAATTTTGTTCATTTATATTTTCCTAGTGAATTCTGTCTTTCATTGTGATTTTTACAATTTATTAAGTAAGAACTATACAACATAGTCTTATGTAAATTTGCTTCTTGACATCTAAGGTCCTGTATTCTTTTAGATTCCTAATTGTGCGTATTTATATTTTTCTTTTATTCTTGACTAGATTCATTACACATCTATTCATGTTATCGGTATGCTTTTACCTAAAATGGCCTACAGGATATTAAGCAATATATGCTGTTTGAATTTTCCTGTTGTTCACATCCTAGGTGAACAGGAGTCTCCTGTCTTCTAATAATACTCTGTTCTAAACAATTCTAATATTTGTACCCAGACAATGAATTACAACCACAATTTTACAAATAGGAAGACTGAAGTCAAGAGAGGCCTTTTTGGTAAATCATAGGAGAAACCAACTCCCAGGGCCAGCACTCACTTGGCACTCGAAGTGTGGGCCAAGCCCAGAGTTACCAAGGACAGACTTAATAGTCAGATCATTTTTAAAAGGAGCTTGCCTCCAGAAGTAACATAAGTGAATTTATTTCTCCTCTTCAGAGATTTTTTGCTCTGTGGTTTGGGTTCTGAGAAACAAACCCTGAGGCATAATTTTACAGGAGGGAAGGGCTTGTTTAAATAAGAACAGTATGCTACAGTAACATGATTCAGAAACTCTGTAAGGAACCCCAAGGCACTGTCCTTCTGATCCAGCTGGGCCAGGTGATTGTTATCTGGAAGTGAGTGAGTTCAGGAATACTACCCAAATATGACCCCAAACAATTCTGGGATAAAGCCAGACTTTGAGATTGAAGACTACCCAAGAAAGGATTGCTTTAGTTTTGTACCCTTTGACCAACACCTCCTCACTGACCTTCACTCCCTCTCCCCCAGCCCCTGGCAACCACCATTCTACTCTCCTTTTCTATGAGTTTGGCCTGTTTTAGATTCCACATATAAGTGAGATCATACAGTATTTGTCTTTCTCTGTCTGACTTATTACGACTTATTTTACTTAGCATAATGCCCTCAAGGTCCATTCATGTTGTTGCAAATGGCAGGATTTCCTTCTTTTCCATGGCTGGATAATATTCCATGGTGTGTGTGTGACATATATATATATATATATATATATATATGCAATGTGACATATATATACATATATATATCACATTACATCTTCTTTATCCATTCATGTATGGATGAACACTTGGGTTGTTTCTACATCTTGGCTCCTGTAAATAATGCTGTAATGAACATGTCATGTCCCCCTTTAGAAGTTTCCTTGTTTGATGGGTACGAAAGCAAATACTTGTGTGCTACTTGTTACAGAGGTTTAGTTAAGGTTTTTATGTATAGTTCCTATCATTCAGAATAGAGTTCAGAGGGGGTAGGCCAGTAGACAATTTCCCAAAAGAGATGATCACTGTTCTCAAAAGTGCCCCATCCTCTGATTTCTAGGCAACTTCTGGTCCTTGGAGTCCTTCTCTTCCGATGACTTCTGTTCTAGGAGCTTCTCTCAAACGCTTATGCAACAGACTTCCAGATCAGTGCCTCCTTTATTACCTTGCTCCTTCTCCTGAGGTCCCCAGCTTTCCCACTCACCTGGCAGTTACAGATTAGAGCAGGGGTTGGTGAACTATGGCCCTCAGGCCAAATCCTGCCCACCAACTGTTTTTTGTACAGCCTGCAAGGTAATGATTTTTTATGATTGAAAACATGATTTAAAAAATTAAAAGAATATTTCATGACCTATGAAAATTACATGAAATTCAGATTTCATGTCTACAAATAAAGTTTTATTGGAACGTAGCCACACTCTTTTGTTTACGTATTATCTATGGCTGTGTTCCTGCTACCATTGCAGAGCTGAGTGGTTGTAATAGAGACAACATGGTTGTAAAGTCTAAAGTCTAATATAGATATGGGCCCATTATAGTAAAAGTTCACTGACCCCTGGTTTAGGGCATGGATCCTGGAGCCAGTCTGCCCAAGGTTTGAATTTAATTCTGCCACCAACTAATTGTGTTGGCAACATGTCCTGAGCCACAATTTCCACATTTGTAAGGTGGGGATGACAATAGTTCTGTTTACCTCATTAGGCTGTGTGGGGATCAAACAAGTGGATTTAAAATAGTGCCAGGCACAGGCCCAAATTATAGGCCATAAAAGTCAGTTATTATTGTTACACTACAGCTGGTGCTATGGAAAAATCTGTCTGGTATTAAATAAAAATTCTCGATCAAATGTTGGTTTCTTAACTGACCTCAAAGTAATAGCAAGAAAAACCTACTGAATATGACAGTCATCTAAACAATAAAGTAATAGTGTGTCACTGTTGTGAAGGGGCTCCAGAATGAAACTTCACTCCTGTCCCAGATAAAGGTCAAATTTAGGCATTTGACTTCCTGCTTTTCTACATAGTCCAGGTACCTCAAGAACCAGTTTCTTCTCTTTTACGTTGTTTTGAAGAAGTTTAATAAATTTTTCTATTTTTTTCATGTTCTTCTACAGTCATTTTCCATGTAAATATGTAATTTATATAGTTATAATCATATCATGGCATAAACCATTTAACTATTTTTACTTATGTTTACATCATAATGTTTCCACATTGATTCTTAGCTTTCATCTCTTGTTTTAAACAGTTTTATGAAGATATAATTTTTCAATACATATAGGAATTTTTCAAGATATATAAATATACTTTTAAAAAATGAAGTTTCATTCCTTCCCACCTGACTATCCATCTAGTTTTCATCCAACTAATGACTTCGAATTGCTTATCATCAACTTCTCCCAAAGGTGATATTGGAGCACATTTAGATATTCGCAGCAAAGAGCTTTCTAGAAACAAAACTGAAAGCTTTTTGCTGTGATCACGAAAAGAGTGAAAGTGCTTACCAAGCATGAATCTCACAGGGAATGAGGACGGGAATAGCTTTAGAATGCTGACCATCCTCTCCCCATTCATCAGAGAAACTGGACATACAATGCCACGTGGCAGAGCTAAGGACAGACTCAAAGGTGCTCTCCCCTCAAGTCATGGGGTAAGGGGCAGAGAGTCTACAGTGATGTGAGTTTGTGACGTATATAAAAAAGAGGTTTCTAGGGCTGTAGAGATCAGCTCCTTTGTCCATTTACCTCAGGGTTCCCAAATTACAATGAATCACCCCACTTCTGACTTACAGAGAATCACCCTGTCCCAAAGAATTTGCCTTCAGAAGATTCCAAAGTGGTGCTTCGAGTCAATTACATTCCTCTTCCTTTTTTTTTTTTTTTTTTTTTTTTGGTAAGTCTAGCAACCACACTCACTCATATATCATATGTAGGACCAAAGAGCGAGCCTCCTGTATCTAGGAAAAAAAAAAAAAAAGACGCTCTTTCGCTGAACCCACAGCGTGTCTCATAGAAGCCATCCAGTCAGCCAGACTTGGCAAAGTCAACCTGGTAATCAATGGAGGAAGAGACGTGCTTGGCAGTTGTGTCGACATCCATCTATTCTCTTAGTCATTATAAGGGATAGGCACAATATGCATGGCAAACTACCCTTCACATTCATTTATCCTCACTGCTTTCTCCAAGGCGCCGCTTCAAGCAGAACACTCGTGTTGGTGTATGCCTAAGTATGTTTGTATTTGTGTGGGTTTTGAGTCGAATATCTCTGGTTGTAAATACGCTTAATGTTTCTTCTGAAAAGAAATCAGAGGAAAAGGAAAAGGATATTTCTGGGAATCAAGCTGTTATTCCACCTACCCATCTGGTTGACTCTCTAATTTTCAGCCTCATTTTAATAAAAGACTTTGAATAGCCCTGCTTTTATGATTTAAATGGCCTTTCCAATTGAGATTTAACCATCTGATATAACAAAGTGGGTGGACTTGTCTTCAGAGGAAAAAGAATAAACATACTCAAAGCTGTAATTTAAATTTTCCATTTTCCTCCAGCCCTCTTAACACAATTATTGTCAAACTTGAAATAGCCAGGGCTTAAATACAAACCTCAAGTTTTGCAAAAAGCTTATAAGGCTAGGGTGGGAGAGGTAGCTGAAATCATTTTGGTAGAAATCCAGTTCCACTGGATGAGCATTGAACACTCTGATGTGTATTAAGTTTACAATATATCCGTGGTTAGAGAACATTGGACATCCAATCGTCTTGAACACAGAGGATGGAAGAAACTTTGTGAAGCCCCATCCCAAAATGCTTCAGTTCCTAGCAGTGTACATGAAGGAGTTACCAAGGAAGGTATGAAAAAGTGACTCCTAAAGAAATATCAAAGGAAAACTTTAGTGCAGAACAACTTGGATATAAAGGATAAAGATGAATTAGACATCACAGATGACAAAAAAAAAAAAAAAAAAAAAAAACGCAACTCTATGTTCCAGTAGCTCAAGCCCCAAATCTTAGGGTCATCTTCGACCTATCTTGTGCCTTGACCCAGGGACAAGATCCAAGGTTTGTGGGGCCTGAAATGTATATAGTGAGGCTTTTTTTTTTTTTTTAAGAAAAGCATTATTTGGGGGGCAAACTTTCCAAAACATATGCTGATGAAAGTACCCTGAGGGGTCCAGAAGCCTCAGTAATTTCCCCTGTCCACACTGCCTTTCTGTTGGTTCTACCTTCAATATATTTCAAGAACCCAACCTCTTTCCCACCTCTCCACCTACACACCTGGACCCAACTACCTTCATTTCTTGCCCCAACTCCTTAAATAGCCTTCCATCCTTCTGGTCTTCTCGCATCTTCCCTTGTGTCTTTACACTCTGCTTATCCCACAGCAGGCAAATTAGATCATGTCCTTGGTTGGCTCAACACACTCCAAACTTCTCACAGTAACAGGGAAAAATTCTTACTATGCTTTCCACGGTCCTGCTTTATCTGACCACCCCATGTGACTGGGACCACGTTTCCTCCAACACTCTGCTCCTTACTCACCTTTCACCCCCGGGTATTCCTTGATGTTTTTGGAACCTGCCAAGCATGCTTCTGGGCCTTTGCATTTGCTCTTCCTGAGTCCAGAATACTTTCTCTGGAATCCTTACTTCCTTCCTGTCTGTAATTCATTGTCACCTTACCAGACCAACGCCATCCCACATGCTTTGCTAAACCAATCACTATAGAACCAATCACTATAGAACTTGCTGTGGATTTTTCTCTCCGGACATAGCCTCTTTGGGCATACATTCATTTGCTTATTGCCTTCATCACCTCTTCTAGACTGGAAACTCTATGATGATAGGGATTATATTTTATTCATTGCTGTGATCCATTCTTAAAACAATGCTTGACATATAATAGGTACTTCATAAATATGTGTGGAAGGAAGAAATTACCTAACCTGGGGAGTTAGGTTAATCATGATGGCAGAGGAAGAGAGAAATTTCTGGGGAGATGGTGGAATTCCTTCTGTTACCATTGGCAGAGAAAATAATCCTCATGTCCCTTCCCCTATATTACTTCTAAATGTTAGGTTTAAAGTGACAGATTTCTTAACTTATTATGACACTTTACGCGTAAATATCTATTTGTGGATGAAGTAGAAAGTAAACCTAGGAGTTAGCCACCGCGAACAGGACCTCTTTTTAAAAATTTCAGATCTGACTTTTGCAAAATGCATGAATTCTTCAATCAAGTTTTACTAGGTTTATCTTCCTTTCTTTTCATGTTCCAGATAGGCAAGAAAGCCATCACAGACCGCAGGGACAAAGTTTCTCTCAAATGTCATTTTCTCAGACGGTGAATATAAACCAGCTGGTCATTTACTCAGATTTTTACTTCCAAGTGTGAATGAAAGACCTCCCCCCATCCAAGCTTCATTCTTGAGGTCTCTCCAGGAGGAAGTGAGTTCCAGGAGGGCAGTTTTAGAGGGCAACAACAGGAGCCTAGGGCACTTCAAAAGAGCACCCCTGCGTTTGGCTCTTTGTTGAAACAATACAGTGAACCAGAAGACTTGCATGTGCCAGGTCCCCTTCTCCGTAGGGATGGTCTTTGAACGGCTGGTCTGTTGGAAAAGGGAGGCATTGGGGCGGACTTTTCCCTTGAGCATGAGGGTCCGAGTTCCCACCGAGGAAACCATATGAGTTCTCTCCTAGGAAACCATCTAATACGTCTGAGGAGCCTGTCTCCCTCGGATCTGTTGTCTGTTTACCAGAAGACACATGTTCCTGCTTTGAAGCCTATAAACGGTGGCCAGAAGAGATCATGTCTGTCCCGGAGTCGGGCTTCCGGCTCGCGTGGTGTCAGTTAAAGCTCTAGGGGGTGGACGCAGTAGTCCACTGCTCATTCATCCAACAACTATTTATTGAGGGCCGCCGAGGGCCAGGCCCTGGAGGTGTCCCGGGGGCGGAAAGCAGCTCTTGCTAACTAACACATTGTAGTGCCCCGGGGCCCTGGCGCGCGCAGTGGGCAGGGGCCCCGCACTCCTCGCCCACCCCTGGCCCGGCCGTCCCGCCTGGGGGTGCCCAGTGTCCCAAGCGGAGCCCTCCAGACGCCGGCGCCGGGGGACCCGCCCCCAGGACCCAGCCTCGAGGGTTGAATCCCGGTGGGGAAGGCGGGGAAAAAGCAAAATACCCAAAGTAAAACGCAGACCCCAGCCTGCCCTGGGAAGCTGCTCCGGGAAGCGCGCCAGGCGGAGAACACGCTGGCCCGGGCCGGGGCGAGCGGGCGGGAGAGGCCGGTCCCGGCGCGGAGGCGGGCGGAGGGCGCGGCGGGCGGGCGGGCGGGGCCGGGGCGGGGCCGCCGCCCGGCCCAGCAGGTGACCACGGGCCGGGCCGGAGCCCGAGCGAATCCCGGGCGGGCGCGGGCGGCACGGGGCAGCGCCGAGCCGATCCCCGGGGTCGCGGAAGTTTCCCGGAACATGGCGGAGCAGCCCGGGGCGCGCAGGAGCGCCGCGCGGCGGCGGCGGCCGGCACCCCAGGAGCTGTAGCCACCGCAGCCCCCGCCGCCGAGGGGCGAGGTCGCCGCCATGGCCCGCTGGATCCCGACCAAGCGGCAGAAGTACGGAGTTGGTGAGTGATCGCCAAGCGCGCGGGAGCGGCCCTGTCTGGCGCGAAGTTGGGCGGCGGATGCCAGGCTCCGGGTGTGCGCGCCGCCCGGCACGGGGGTCCGGCGCCCGCTGCCCGGGGGGCGCAGTCCGGGGGCGGGTGGGGAATCGGAGCCCTCTCGCGGAGCAGGAGACCCGCAGGGGAAGCCACTGCGGGCTTCGGGAAGCCGCGTGACTAACAGTGCATTGGGCTCCGGGACGGAGCCGCCTGTTCCCGGACCCAGAGCTCCCGCGCCTGGCACAGGGGAAACGTCAAAGGCGAGGGCGCTCGCGGGTTACTTCTCCGCGGCCCCCGCTTCGGTGCTCGCGCCCCTCCTCCCCGCCGTGCGGCTTCATTCAGGACTTTGTAACCCGCGGAGGACCGCTGAGTGCGGCGCGCGGTCCGAGGGCTTTCTGCCTCCCTCTTCTTAGGTTCTCTCTGAAGCCCCGGAGTGAGGAGTTGGAGGGTAACAGTTGTGAAGGGAATGGGAAACTCAAGTTGTGTGCATGTGATGGCAGAGACGGGCACTTTGTGACCTGGGAACGGGGGTGGTGCCCCCCCCCCCCGAGGCCGGGGCTCACCTCCTAACGGAGTGTACGCAGAGGGTTTACGACAGCCTTCTGAACCCCGAGTGTCGTCGCAACATCAGATGAGGACACTTTCTTAGGGAAAGCGTGACAGATCCCGCGCTAGGCACCTGGCGTTCGCAGCAGCGGTGCGGGAGGGCTCCCACGGCGCGCGGAGGGAGGGGAGGCTGCCGTGTGGGTTTGGATCCGAAACAAGCGGGGTTTTGACCCAGGTGGAAACCAGGGTCCTTCTACTTTCCATTAAGGAGAGAGGTTGCTCAGGTCTCGTGGGGAAGCTCTGCCGTAGGGACGATTACGATGGATGGCAATGAGAATACGGAGCGGTGCTCCAGGATAAACACAGATGTGCGCGTGGAGAATTGTATCGCTTCCTCTCAGGTTCATGCATTTGGCCTGTTTGTAATCTCATCGTTTACTTCACTCCCTTCCTCGCCCCCATTTTTCCTTACTCAGTGGTGCCTAGGAGAGATCCCTGACCCTAGTTAGTACTTTCTGATGGCGAAGTGATTTCAGAGATCCGCGTAATATCTCCAGGTGCGGTTCAGCTCTGGAGCCAAAGCAACAACAAACCCTCTCATGTTTACTGTATTGCTCTTAGATTGTGATCCTTTATTTGTGTGTGTGTGTGTGTGTATGTGTGTGTGTATGAATGAATGATAATCATGTCCACACTATTCCTTGTTTTCCCCCTATTCCCAAAACGTGTGTTTTTTTTTCTTTCCCTTAAAGTGCGATTAGTACAAATCCTCGCACTCTCCTGTGGCTACAACTCAGAAATGGGTAGGTGGTGTTTCTCCTGCCCCAGACCACCCTGTCTTGATTTGGTCATGAAGCTTCAGAAAGGAACGCCTAGTCAAGTGCCAATTAGTAAGCAGTCAGTAGTTAGGGAAGTGAAATGGTCTAAAATAAACCATTTTGAGTATTATCCAGTACTAACTACTAAATTAAATCATATTGAGCAGTGCCTAATTGTTCATTACTCCTTACAAAATGGTTCTCAATTCTCATTTTGCTTAACAGGATAACAGCTGTTTCCAAAACAATTAGGCCTTTGGTGTAGTTAATGCAATCATATCTTACAACTGTGGTTTTTAGTGCCACAGTGATAGGAGCAAGTATGAGATGTTCTCTCTTTTTTACCCTGTGCTGGAGTCAGGTTACCTTGTTAGTTTCCATCAGTCAAGGAAAGTATTTGAATTGCATTTCCAGGGCATAGGTGGCAGCAAAATGGCCCCAAGAGATAATTTTTGACACTCATGTCACTGGGCACAATAGATTCTGATTAATCTGTACTTGAGGGAAGGACCCACTGTTAGGACAGATTATCTGACAATAAATCACCATTGTTTATTCCTACACCACATTGTTGTTCATATCACCTCTCTGCTTAGAAGCCTTCCTTGGCCTGCAGGGTAAAATCTACACTGAGCCCAACTTTCAAGTTTCCCATAATCCAATTCAACATATCTTCACGGACCTTATCTCTCTCACTGCTTCTTTCATTAACCCTCCAGTGCAGACACTGCCCTTCTGGCTCTTGCGCAATGCACCATGGAGAGTCCCTCCTTTGGGACTTTGCTCCCTTCTGCTTGTCCCTGTCCAGAGTGCCCTCCCATCTTTGCATCCCACAATGCAGAATGTCCCTTAGGGCTCAAATCCCTCCCCGTTGCCCCCTTCAGATTTGGTATTCACCAGACCTCAAACCTTCATACCTCTCCCTCACAATTCCTACATTGTGCGATCCCTTATATTATTACTTATCCTCTTATCCTTGGGTCCAATGAACCAGAAGGTTATGGTTTTGTACCCCTGCCACTCAAAAGATATGCTACCAGGTATAGGGCCTTCCTTTAGTAACTGCTTGTCCTTCATGTTGAGGTGACATCCTAAAGCACTAGCCTAACTTTTTCTGTGAGGATTTAAAGCCGGTTTTTCTCTATTAGGTTTTAGCATCTCATTCACTTCAATATGAGTTTTCCTTTGTTCTGTTAGATGGGCAAAGTGAGAGCCTTCAGTCTGTCTTTTTACCTTTGCAAGTAAAAAACGTGAGATGTGCTGCTGAGAAACAAGGAAGGAGAGACTAGATGGGCTTGTTTCCATGTAATTGGGAAAATTGGCTTGTTGGGCTTTTGGGGTGAGGATTGTCATTTCTGTGTGTCTGGATGAAGAAAACCATGTGATGGTCATTTTGAAGCATTTTAATGACTCAGAGCTACTCTGAGAGTAGCGCTTTGATCTCACTTTGAATTGTGGGCAGTGAAGCTAGCAGTCTCCACTGCCTTATGTTATCTTGGTGCTACTATTGGCTGTCCTCACATAGCCTAGGTTTTTCTACAGGGACTGAAATACAATCTGTCTGGGCTTTCTTTAGTTCGTAAACATAGCATTGTTAGTTCAACCTCTAGCATTAGGTGGGCTTAAATGACCTATGTGTGTTACCTGGGTTGTCAAGCGCGAGGACCCAGAACCTTGCTTTTTTAAGCTTCTGGTCCATTAGTATCCACTCGTGAAGGGCTTAGTGCCTACTGTTCGTCCCCACAGCCATGGAAAACTCTTTTCTTTCTTATTTTCTTTTCCTTTATTCTTTCTTTCTCTCCTTCTTTAATGTGTTCTATTTGAAGATCTGAGGGTATAAAAATTTTTATCTAGATTTTAAGCAAACATTCATCATAAATGTTCAGATTAGTCTTCTGAGTATAGGAACATTTATTTTAAGTTCGCTCCCAAACAAGCTATTTCTATCAAGAACAGATCTAGACCATGTTGATGATGGGCTCTTTGCAAAATAATTCATGATTGTTCGTTGGGATTTGTGATGTGTATTATTACAGTGTGGTAAAAGGTCGTTGGGAGGACGATTTGCTTTCACTGTTAGCTTTTCAACTATTTAGCTGTGCTAGGCTCAACGAGGCTAAAAGCAATCAACTTTGTAGACTCTCAAATGCTGGTATAAAAACTGAAACCAGACTAGTAGCTCTTTGTGAATGCACTCAGGTGTGCTGTGGGTTTCCACCCATTTCCTCCTCTCCCAGCAGCATGTGCCATTTACTATAGCTGCAGGGGTAGAGCTGGGAGGAGTCACAAGAGAGTAACTAGTCCAGTTCCTTTTAAAGAGAGGAACTAGGTGCCTAAAGAGATAAGTGAATTGCTGAATACCAGGCGTTCTTACCTTTTTGATTGCATGAACCCTTTTGGCCATGAGGTTAAACTTGTGGCCCCCTTTTTCAGAATCATGTTTTTAAGTGCACAAAGTCAAATATGAAAGATTGAAAATGAATCCAGTTGTTAAAAAATTGAAAATGAATCCAGTTGCATTGAAATACAGTTGTCAAGGTATTTATAAAAACTCGTGATATTGTAATATACGTGCTTCTTTATTATTATATTAAATAGGAAAATCTAGTGGCAGGTCTAATAACTACTATACTTTTGAATTGGTATAGATGAACATATATGATTTTTAAAGATATCTGCAGTAACCATAATCTGATGTGAAAATGTCCATGATTTCTGTCGGTGACAGTAGCATAGGTACAGGTGTGGTTTTCTGCAGTCATAATGGAAGTACATGTTTGAGTGTCAGAAAAGAGAGATGTAATTTTTTTTCCCTTTTCGAGTCCGTGGAACCTCTGAATTTGAACACAGAGTAAGAATCCCTGGCTGCAGCTCACACAGCTAATTAGTTATAGAACCAGAATAAGCAACAACCAACAGTAACACTCGTTGCTCATCTGTCTGCATGAGTCACTATGCTAGGTATTATACAGTTGTAATAAATTGAAGAAATCCTGGCACAAATGCATTCGTGTTCTAGCAACATTGAGGCTAAGAATAAAAGGAATAGAGAATTCATATTTATTAAGAATTTACTTTGTGGCAGGAACTGGTTCGAACCCTTCATTTCATCATGTTCCAGGAACACGTAGGGGTCTCAAAGACTTTCAGGGGGTCCATGAGATTAAAACGTTTTCGGCAATAATGCTAAGAAGTTGCTGGCCGATTTTCACTCTGTTCTCTCAGGAGTATACAGCATGGTTTCCCAGAAGCTACATGAAGTGTGATATTGCAACAGATTGAATGCAGAAGCAAATATGAGAATCCAATTGCCTTTTGTGAAGCTGCACATTAAAGAGATTTACAAACATGAAAAACAGTGCCACTCCTCTGTGTGTTTCGTTTGTAAAAGTAGTTTTATAAAAATTTATTTTTCAGTTATAGTTGACATATACAATGTTATATTAGTTTCAGGTATACAACAGTGATTAGACATTTACATACCTTATGAAGTGATTACCCCGATAAACCTAGTACCCATCTGACACCTTATGTCATTATTGGAAAAGTGGTTTTGAGCTAAAAAATACATATTTTTGCTAACATGTATTGGGTTTATAATGGTTACTTAATTAACAAGTAAGTATTTTTTAAATGTCTGCTTGAATTTTTAATATGGTATATAGTCATAGATGTAACCCACATAAACAAATGCTCTTTGCGCTTCTCAATAACTTTTAAGAATATGAAGGAGTTCTGAGACCAAAAATTTTCAGCACTCACTGCTGCTTTACATATTATTAATATTTCATTAAATCATCGAGCTAAGGCTGTAATTCTCACATACTGTCTCAATTCCTAGATACGAAAACTGAGGTTCATAGAAGATAAATTTCTCACCCATGGCCAAATAAAATCTCACTCTGAAGCCAAAACTCTTCACCGTATGTGTTTCCCAAACTTGGGTTGCTCCTCTGTCACCTTGATCTCTGCCATGTCCAGGTACCCTTGTGTGGCAGCTTCATGCCTGCTGCCATACCCATTTGCCTTCTGTATTATTTTTTACTTAATATTTTCTTGATGCTGCCTGCTTTCTTTTCTTTTTTACTTAAAATAATTATTGAAAAAGAAAGCCCTACATTCCTGCGATTAAATGTACTTTAGAGTCTGTTATTTGTGGTAATTCATATTTATAAAGTCGCCACGGACATTGGATTAACAAGTACTGAATTGTTGCTCCTAGGAGAAATACAAGTTCCTGTGAGCTTCTGGTTACATTTTCATCAACTGAACAATACATAACCTTATTTTATGAGTGTTTCTGTTTAAGGTTCGAAGACCTTATTTAATACACACTGTTGGTTGAGTCACTAATGTTGAACTCATGGCCAACAGCCCTGTAACTTTGTTCATGCCTGAACAGAGCTCATCTAACACGTATTTTCTCCTTAAGGCACATCACAGCCTTTTTGCGCTTAGGAACTCTAGACAGTGCTTTAGCGCAATGGGAGCCATTTTAAAGAACAAGATCATCATCAAAAATGAGAAAAACATGATACAAAATAGATCATGGGAAGGACACTTGTTTACAGTACGAGAACTGAAATAAGAAAGCAGAGTGTCGCCTGGTTTGACCTCAAGTAGGAGCCTGCATGTCCTTTTTGCCCCTCTGCACGCGTCTTCAAATGATCACGAAAGCATGAGGAGTGTTGATTTGGGGGTTGCAAATAAATTTTAGCAAGTAAGAGAAGTCACACATACAGAATGTGCGAATAATGAGGACCAATTGTAGTTAGATGATAAAAAGAGAATTGAAAATGGAATCACTTTCTTTTATTACTCAGGTCTCCGTTTGAATAATCCCTCCTGAGAACCCTCGATAATGGAACCACCATTTTTGTCCGGCCTGCCCAGACCTCTCCGTGTCTGTCCTCTTCCCTGTATTTTCTTCACATGATCTATAATTGTCCTATTTGTTAATGTTTACTGTCTGTCTCCCATACTAGAATGTATAGCTCTGAAGACAGGAACATCTTTTTCATCAACGTACCCTAGCCCTGGGAACAGCACCCCTCGGCACATGGTTAGCACTCAAAAAACTCAATGCTGAACTCATCCTATTAAATTTGTTTATCATAAGAGGGAATTGTCTCCACACGATGGAATATACTGCCCTGTGTGAGCTTCCAGTGAGATGCGATCAAAAGTAGTAGGAAAAGGGAACATCTAAATAACAGGGATAAATAGATTTAATAAATTGTTTACACAAAGGATGAATGTGAACATCAGAATCCTAAATGTTGTATTAGAGAGGAAGTGACTAATGGGAATTTGCTTTTTCTTCTTTTTTTTTCATCATTCATGGAAGCTTCTTGAAGGAAGGTGCATTGTAGGATTGGCCCAATGGAAAGGAAAAGCTTGACCCCAGTGTTGAATAAGGTTTCGGGGGTTCTGAGTCATGACCTTAGTGCTATGTTGAGCACATGAGTTGGAAAGGAAAGAAGATGCAATTTAATGGAAGAAACAAGGCATTTCAATTCATTTGTTACTTCCCATTACCAAAAAGGAGTTAAGGTGCCTTACAATGAGCAATATACTGTACACAGTGTCATTATAGAAAAAAAGAGATGACAAGGAATGTGGAAAAGGAAAAGAAAAAGTCATTTAGAGGACTGGCAAGGGGTTTTGAATCAAATTTTAGTTTGTCCAAACTTGCAGAGGCTTTTTGTGGTGGTTATATCTGCCATCATGTTAGCTGAAACTTAAATTAATTTGTGGTTTATCCTCATCTAAATTTGAAGAGACAAACCAGTAGGGTCTGAAAAGAAGGAATCAAATCTCATTGTAATGACTTTCCATCAAACAAAATTTTTCCAGCTTCTAGTGTATTTCCAGCAATGTTATTCAATGTAATAACCTTATAACTCTATACCTATACAATATTTTAGTACTGTCAAAAGAATTAAAAAAAGGAACACTGGTCAAATTCGTTTACAACTCATTTCAGTTGTTTTTGGAATGCGTTTTAGTAGAATTGTAATAGAATTTGACCCATGTCTCTGACCCAGGAACTTGACTAAAGTCACACAGTTTGGTCTTTACTAGGGAGGAATAGTTTGCTCCCTGATCAATCACATAGGTAAAATCGCCCGTGCTATGTCTACTCTCCCTGGACATGAAAGGATGTATTACATCCTTTGGGAGTCTTTTGACATAGCTTTATAAGTAGCCTCCACATTACCTCAAGGTTTTGTTTTTAAGCTTAAAAAAAGTGCTTTTGAGATCAGGAGAAGAAACCATTTTCAGGCAGAGATTTGGGCGAGCAATGGAAAGCAGAGGATAGTCAGGTTCATTTTATTTATCCAAGTGATGTTTGGGCAGGCCGTGTCCTCTCAGAGCCTGGGCCGGCAGTCAGGGCTGCCTCAAAGGATTGTCTGATTGCTGGCAGCCAGTTCCAGAGCAAGAGACAAAAGTGGTCTTTGTCTTTCACAAAGCTGTGCCATCGCAAAGCTGCTGTTGTTCAAATGGCTTTATATTCATGGAGCCACCTTTCCGGATTGTGCTATTTTCTCTTATATTTTCACGCCCCATTGAACTGTGGGACTGCCCACCCCGGTGAAGTAGTTGGACTCCCAAGATGCCCTCTCTGAGGATCCTGGGCATCCATTCTTTGTCTTTTAAAAGAACTCAGGGAGGGAAATTGCAGTAGAGATTCATTCTTTGAAAAAAGCTCCTTGCTGACTCAACCAAGGTGAGTAAGAACGCGTCCCGCTGACTAGTTTACCTTTGGACCTGCAGCGGGACGCACCTTTCTTGTGCTTTCTGTGAGCCTGGACCCACAGGGGTCTCACTCCCCAGGCTTTCCTGCCAGAGACCACTTATCACAGTAAGTCGTAAGACTCAATTACAGACATCTAAGAGCTTTGCCCTTTTATATATAGAATCATAAAATATTAAGAGCTGGATTCTGTAAGCATCACCTCGTGCTTCACATCCTCATTTTATTGGAACAAACGTACCCTGGAGATATAAAGTGATTTAACCAAAATCAAACAGCCAGTAGCAAATTTGTTTCAACTTGTTATCTTCTTAGTGGTTTCATTTCTCGTTATAACTCTGGAGAGAGAGCAAGGTTTTTTTTCTGTGTGTGTGTGTGTGTGTGTGTGTATGTGTGTGTGTGTGTGTGTGTGTGTGTGTGTAATCACATCTATTAAGAATCTGAAGAGTGAGCTCTCCCACAATCGTAAGGGGCAAAAGCCTATGTCTTCCATGGACATTTTTTTCATGTGGAAGTTTTGTTATAAATAAGATCCTTTTATTGATGTATAATTGACATACTAGTTTCAGGTGTACAACATAATGATTCCATATCCAGAGGGTGCCAAAAAAATGTATACACATTTTAAGAAAGGAAAAAAAAACTATTAAAATTGCAATACTCACTATACACCGATAACAAAAGATGAATACAAGTAATGAGTATACATTTTTTTGGCACCCTCTGTGTATACGTAGTATATACATAGTATGTATATACTATGAAATGATCACAATAAGTCTAGTTAACATCATTTACCACATGTAGTTACATATTTTCTTTCCTTGTGGTGAGACCTTTTAAGATCTTACTCTCTTAGCAACTTTTAAATAAACAATACAGCATTATTAACTATAGTCATTATGTTGTACATTACATCCCCAGAGCTTATTTATTTTGTAACTGGAAGTTTGTGCCTTTTGAGCACCTTCACCCATTTTGCCCATCTCCCCCATCCCCTGCCAAAACACCAGTCTGTTCTCTGTATGTATGAGTTTGGATAAATACCCAGAAGTAGAATTGTTGTGTCATATGGTAGTTCTATTTTTATTTTTTTGAGGAACCTCTGTACGGTTTTACATAGTGGTTGCCCCAATTTACATTTCCACCAACAGTGCAGAAGGGTTCCCTTTTCTCCATGTCCTTGCCAACACTTGTGAATTTGTATTTTATTTATTTTTAGATTACACATATAAGACACCTATGGTATTTGTCTTCCTCTGTCTGGCTTGTTTCACTTAACATAATGTCCTCAAGTTCCATCCAGATTGTTGCAAATGGAAAGTTTCCATTCTTTTTTAATGGCTGAATAATATTTTATTGTATATGTATATCACATTTTCTTTGTCCATTCATCCATTGATGGACACTAAGGTTGTCGTGGCTATTGCAAATAATGCTGCAGTGAACATGGGGGAGAAATGTCTTTTCAAGTTCGCATTTTTGCTTCCTTGGGATAAACAACCAGAAGTGGAATTGCTGGCTCATATGGTAGTTCTATTTTTAATTTTTGAGGATCCTCCATACTGTTTTCCATAGTGACTGCACCATTTACATTCCCATCAACAGTGCACAAGGGTTCTGTTTTCTCTGCTTACTTGCCAACTCTTGTTATCTCTTGTCTAAATGATGGCCATTCTAGTGAGTGTGTGGTGATATCTCACTGTGGTTTTGATTTATGTTTCTCTGAGTAGTGATGTTGGTCACCTTTCCATGTACTGTTGGCCATCTGTATGGCTTTTTTGGAAAAATGTCTTCAGCTCGTCTGCCCATTTTTTACTTAGATTTTTTTTTTTTGCCATCAAGTAGTATGAGTTATACATATATACATATATATGTTGGATATTAACCCCTTAACCGGTACATAAATATTGTCTCCCCTTTGCTAAGTTGCCTTTTCATTTTGTTGATGGTTTCCTTTGCCGTTCATCTTCCCCTTTTTTAAGAGTTCTGGGAAGGAAGTGCGTTTTGGAGGTTTGAGCCTGCAGAGTCAAGTCAGGTTGTGGGTTGCACAGTGGTTACATGTTTTCAGGCCCTGCTGTGGGGCCCATTGGTCGCTGGTCCTCAGCATTGTGGTATTGACATATTAACAGGGTATCAGCTGCAAAATTAATAAGGAGCATGACATTCTCATGACATCATAGGCATGTTTGAAAACGAATGTCACTATGGTGCGGGGTGAAGGAAGGGTTGGTTATTGATTATAAGGGATTATAATACTGGCCTGGAAGTGAGAGAGTGTTGGTGCTTTTTTAGATCTGGATTTTGAACAAAATGATGATGCTATATCCGGAAAACTTGACCTAGGAGAAGTTTGAGTAAGGCTTCTTGCTCTCACGGCAGATTCGGCTCTTGCTCAGTTGTCTCTGGTGGAAACGGACAGCTTGATCCCAGGGACGAGATGCAGCTTCATCTGCTGCTGAAGCAGCCACCGTCATTCTCCTGGAGCAAATACCTCCTGGAACAGGGACAACATCTATCTACTGGGTTTCTAGGCTGCTCCTGCTGGGCTTTGCGCTTCCTTCAGAACAGGCGCACATAGCAGGTGACCCTGCTCTTCTGTGTTCAGCAGGGAAGGCTTGCCCCTCAAATTGTGACAGCATGATTCATTTTAGTTTCCATCTCACAGGGTTCTGAGGCACAGTTTCCGTGAACTTATGTGGTTTTATATACTTTGTCAACTGGTGGATACTAGAAGCATAGTGATATACTTAACTGTTTTTGAAAAACAAACTCTAAGGCTCAAAAATGTTGGGAACTTTAGTGTAGTTCAAATTCTAATGTGCTGTGTCTAATGTGCAGTTCATTGTGGTTTGAAAATCCACTTGAAATTGATGTATCAATTTTATTTCTATCAAATACTGATTAAAATTTGAAATGCACGTAACCCTTTGACTTAGCATTTCCATTTGTGAGTTTGTCCTGCAGGTATGCTAGCACATGTGGGGAAGGACATATGGACAAGATTATTCATCACAGCGATATTTATAGCAAAGACATGAAAACAACTTAAATGTCAATCAGTTGCAAATGAGTTTAGTAATTTATGGCACACGCACATGATGGAATATTATAGAGTCATTGAAAAGAATAAGGTTCGAGGGAGACAAAGATGGCACTGACATGCAGTGGTTAAAGGATGATCTCTTCAAAAAATGGTGCTGGGTAAATTGATTATCTATATTGAAAAAAATGTATCATACCCCTAACTGCTGTGTTTCCCCAAAAATAAGACCTAGCTGGACAATTAGCTCTAACGCGTCTTTTGGAGCAAAAATTAATATAAGACCCCATCTTATAGTAAAATAAGAACGGGGTCTAATATATGATATGATACGATATGATATGATATATGATATGATATAATGTAGTATAATACTGAGTCTTATATTAACTTTTGCTCCAAAAGATGCATTAGAGCTGATTGTCCAGGTAGGTCTTATTTTTGGAGAGACACGGTACTTAATGCCATATAAAAAATCTATTCTAAATGTATGAAAGGTAAAACAGTGAAAGCTTTTAAAAGAAAGCAGAAGAGAATATCCTCCTGACAATGCAGTAGGCAGAGATTTCTTAAAGGAGGACAAAAAGTACTAACTTTAAAAGAAAAATGAAATATACCAAGTCATATTAAAATTAAGAACTTCTATTCACCCAAAGACACCCGTAAGAGATTAAAAAGAGTGGAAGAAGACATTCCCAATGCATCATATTGCGAATATGTAAAGAATTACAAATCAATAAAACAATAACCTATTAGAAAAATGAGCAAAAGACTTGAATAGACACTGTACAAAAAATGATACCCAAACGTGCAATAAACATTATGGAAACGTGCTGATCTCCATTTGTCATTCAGGAGATGCAAACAACACAGTGCCAGACAACTAGAACCCCACCAGAAGGGCTAAATTGAAAAAAAAAAAAAAAAGAAATACCAGGTGTTGGCAAGTTGGCAAGGATGTGTGGCAATATGACATCTCATGCATTGGTGGGAGTGTAAATTGGTACAACCACTTTGAAAAACTGTTGAGCAGGTCCTAGTAAAGTTAGACATACCCACACTCTGTGACCCAGTGGTTCCACTCTTAGGAAATGAAAATGCATTTCCACAAAGACTTGTGCAAAGTGTTCACGCTACACTATTTAGAGTAGCCCCCAGTTGGAAAACACACCTATGCCTGCCCATCAACAGCTGAACGGATGTCTACACTGTGGTATGCTCACACAGTGACGTACTGTAGGGCAATGAGAATGAATGGTTTACGTGTGCACGCAAAGATTCACATGCATCTCACAACCCAGCTACGTGAATGAAGGCAACAACAAAAGAGTACATACTGTGCTATTCAATTTATATCAACACTAATACAGGCAAAGCTCATCTGTTTTCAGAAATGATTTAGTTTTAGTAGTTACCCTAGATGTCTGCAATTGGGGTAAGGGGTGGAAATGTGCTGGGGCATTTAGGGTATTAGTAATGTTTGTTCTGTTTCTCTGAGTGCTGGTCAGGTGGGTGCGTTCAGTTTATGAACATTGGTCTTGCATCACATGTGTGGTGTGTGCACTTTTCTGTATGCATATTAAACTAAAATTTTTAGAAAGAAGAATGAGGCAGCTCTCTATATATACATTGATAATGGGCTGTTTCCAAGATATATTTGAGTAAAAGAGCAAGATGCTAAAAGTGTATTCATTTCATTCATCAAACAAATATTTATGCAATACCCACTATGCGTCAAGCACTGTTCTAGGCATAGAATACAATAGACAAATAAGAGTATGCCTTTGTGTGCACTGATAAAGAAAGGCTAGATCGTTTTTGAAAGTGACACCAGAAATTGTCCATTAATTGTTTCTTGGAAGGGAATGGGTAACTGGGAGTCAGAAGTAGAGTTTTTATTGAATATTTTTGTACCTTTTAAAGTTTTTTACAATAGGAATTGGTTACCAATTTAAACAAATAAATAAATTGAACTTAACCATCCTATTATTACTGTAATTTGAGACTTAAAGGCAGCCGGTGTTTTCACTTTTGCTTTAGAGATCCAGCAATTGAAACAGACTATTTTGGTGGTTTGACCCAAATCACACAGGATGTCTTGGCTGAGTTTGGCAAATAGATCTTCCCCCCCCTCTCTCAAACTGTGCTAACTCTGGAGTATTCTAGCAAAGAGGTAACTTTGTATGTTTCTTTATTGATGATCCTCTGTGATTTCATACACTTTGCTTTCTACTATTCAGTGTATTATGTATGACATACCCTGTCTCTTTGTTTATAATCAAAGTTTTTACTTCAGTTAGGTGCTAAATGGAATTTTATAGTTACACTAGTCTCATCTCTTTATAAAATCCTAAACTTTAAAACTCGTAGAATCCCATCTCATTAATTGTAATTTGTTGGTTGTTTTGGGTATCTAAATTGTATTTTGCTTCTATCTGTTTGAAGACATTCAAGTATGATGTAATTGTCATATTTTGATAAAGTAATGGACAGTCCCATGCTATACAAACCACTTGGTCTTGCATTACGTAAAATAAAGTATTTCAGTAATGAAACACAACATTTACATATAATTATTTCCATAGACTGACAGCACTACTGATATGGTATGCGTTTTTAAAAAATGAGTTACCTTCTGAGATACTGAAAAAGACTGAGACGCAGATGATCCTTTGCCACCGGGGAAGCTAACAGCAGAAGCAGGGTTACTACTTGTGTTCCTGCAGACGGGAGTTAGTGCCTTGTGGCCAAGCCCTGGCTGAAATCAGACTGTCAAAGCTTACGCCAAAGCTCTGTGCCTCAGAGGGAAGTTTCGGAGAGCAGCTCCTTGGGGCTGGGAATTTTGAAGTCCGACTCTACTAAAGTGTATTACTCTTGGCCTTTGTGAAGTTATATAAGGCTCTGAGCCAAGTGAGAAGGTAGGAATGAGATCAGCATGCTTCCTAGTCCTGTGGACTGTACACAGTCATTACCTGAAAGTTTGTGAGGCCAGAGCCTGCCTGGCAGTACACCAGGCCTGGCAATCAGGAGCCCGTGTTCACAGAACAGCGTTGATGCCTAAGTAATTAAAATGGGTTAACTCTGAACCTGTCCTCAGAGGTCCAGACTGGAATCGGGTGTATTTTCACTGTCAAAGCCTTTACAGCCAGAAATGGCCTGGTCTTGCAAAAATCTTCCTGGAAGGTATTTGAACTTCTAGGGGTCTCTCTGGGTGATGGGACTTTTGGTCTCTGGTCCTGTGCTTTGGGCATGGCATTCACTCACTGACTCAGCACAGTCTGGGATCCTAAGAGGTATAATAATAAATGATAAATTCACACACAAATGTCTAATTAACATGGAGGTCTTGAGTCGGGCTAACTGGAATTTGAATCCGCACTCACTGTGGCTAACTTACCTTACTGCTCGGAGGAAGGGCACCTTTGCTGAGCACCGGCCATGTTCTAGTGGCTCATGGGGTGGTTGTGAGGATAATATAAGGTAAGTAATATATGGGGGAAAACATAGGAAGAGTAGGCAGGGCTTTATAAAGGCTGGTTTCTTTCTCTTTGGCCTGACAGAGTGCCACAAAATAATCACCTCCAGTCTCATGAACTCATGGACATTTGTGACTAGTCACTCTAGACCAGCTATTTCTGGTCCTACCACACAGATTGTCACAGAATCTGAAAATAAGAATCCATCAAGCACGGAATGCTGAATGATTATTGTGTGGGCCTATAAGCCTTCTTTAAGGAAGACCAATGCCTACTGGAATCAAAGAGTTGTCTGCATACAGAATATTCTGGAACCATTTTTCAGAAAAACCTTTTATGCCTTGGGAGAGGCTGGTACCCAGTTCATCTTTGGCAATGTAAGGATTGCTACTCAGGCGTGCTTTCAGATTGTGTGGTAGCTTCAGGGAGGTCTCCTCGTAAGATCACACATTCAGAAATGGTTTGAGTCTGTAGGAGAATTCTTTTCATGTTTGAGCTCTGATCTAAGCCAAGAGCCTTGGAAATTTTTGAATCTCTTGTATTTTCTTTCCTGAATTAGATATGAGTCGGCTTGCTCAGTTCACATTTTGACAACATGACTTATTTCAGAAGCTTAAGGCTAACCCATAATCCCTTCTCTCCTTTGGTGGCATGTCGATTCTGATTTAATGTAGTGATACAAGGACAGATTTTAGACCAGGACAACAGAGAGCCCCTAATATGTTGCCCAAAGGACTAAATTTTTAAGGATCAGATCAGGGTGTATGAGGGAGGACATACGGATTTTTGCTTTCATTTGTTTTCTTTTTTCCCTCCTTTACTTTTTGATTTTATTTCTTTTAGATCCCAGGGGACAAAATTCCATGTTAAGGAGGTTTTAGCGAACAGTTACAAAACTTCAGGGAAGGTTGCATCACCTCTGTGGTCCTATCTTTCTAAAACTGCTCCTATCGAGAAATGACAGATGGAGGAAATATAAATGATATCCATGATGAAACGTGTTCTCCCGTAATATGTCTTTATCTTCTTGCATTTATCAGCCTTGAGTGACAGGGCTTTATACTTTTGGAAGATTACAGAGCTTGTTTTATTGCTGAAATAGTCATCCTACCATGCTCTTTGTCTGCCTTAATGCTAAGATTTTTTTTTTTTTTTTTTTTTTTTTACTGTTCTTTTAACACCATGTGTTTGGATTAAGCTTCAGGAATTACCCAATTCGTAAAGGTCACTTGTTTTTTTTATATCTGGGGCATTTAGGGTTTGGAGGTGGGGATGATGGGTTGACTAAAACCAACAGACAAGTATTGAAATAAGGATTAGGAAGCCTGGTTTGTATTTCAATCTCTGTTACAGACATGATCCAGTGACTTGACTCTCCTTAGCTTAGTTTTCCATCTGTAAAATAGAAATAACCTTTTCTGCTACATTCCAGATTCTTAAAGTGTGAAGCATTTTCAATTTTTGAAAATTTCTGCAAATTAATTAAGCAGTGGCGGTAAGGCCACATTCATTAACCAAAAAGTTTCAAGTTCGAAAGTGGACATACCATTGAACTTTCTGCCTAAAGACTTACTCAGGAGGTTTTGTCTAGGAAAAGCTTTGGGGCAAAGAAGACCATTTCTTAATGGCCTTTTTCTTCACATGCCAATTGTAATTTTATAGTATTCCCTCTAACTTTTTAGCAGCCTTTACATACTCTTCAGGCTGTTTAAATAATCCATAACATAAAGAACTAATTTTCCACACTTGACACTGAACCTGTGATCTTGTTCATTTGGTTTCCAGTTCTGAGATTTCTCCTAATGCTCCAAAGTCATCTTTCTCAAGGTATCAAAAGGAGATTGGTTTTAATAGGGGGTTGAGTGTGATTTGAAGTATGATTCTTCTGTTGCCAGATCGAGGTTTAATTTCTTTGGTTTAATCCCTGACTCTTCCCCCCTTCTTATAGGTGTTTGGACCTAGTGAAATTAATTTACACACACACACACACACACACACACACACACACACACACACACACAGGAGATAACATGCCTTTATCAGCCTTTCATCTTGAATCCTATTGTTTCTGATTTGGTTGTAAGGACTCAGATCTGTTGGGCAACTCATGAGTTAGCAGGTCTAGAATTGTAGGTGCATGAAGGTGAGGGAGAGAGGTGTTACCAGCAGACTTGTGGAAATCAATGTTCTGTATCCATTCACCATGTGCTCACCAGGCATCTCACTGCAGAGCGGGCATATGCTCAGCACTTGGAAGGATCCAGAGAAGAAGTGGATACAGATCCGGTTCATGGGAAGTTCATAATGAATTAAAGGACCTTGGGGTTGGAAGCCAGAAATAACTAGTGGAAGAGGGGGGCAGGGAAGTACACTTTGGGTTCCAGGAGTTTAGGGAAACAGAGGGTGTTCTAACTGAGGGAGTGTGGGAGGCTTTAGGGAACAGGTAGAACTTTATAGAGATGGGCATTCCAGTTTGGGAAGGCTGGGGATATGGCTCAGCACGAGTGCTGGCTCTGACGCAGGTGTATGTGGCAAGCGGAGAAAGAAGAAGTTGTCCATTCTGGCTGGAGCAATGGCTGGGTGAGGGGGAGAAGAGGGAAATGACATAGGTGATGTCAGGTTTTCAAGGAGCCTTGTTTACCTTGATTTTTTTTTCCTTCCTCTTTAACCATTAATGTTGCAATGGTATGCTGGCAAACTTGCTCTGCAGAAAAAACGAAACAAAACAAAATCCTAATTTGTGTCATTTGCCCATGTCTGTGGTGTAAATACACTCCCTGTGGCCAATTTCAAAGTACCCATAGATTAACAAGTGACTCACACAATTCTAAAAAAATGTAGCAGTTGGCTTTCACATGCCAGTACGGTCCTGCTCCAGCACACTGTTAATCAGCCTGGCTTAGTGCCTGTGTGACAGTCACTGTACCTGTCTGGGGACAGCCTGAGCAGAAGACATAGGGAAGGCCCAAGGCCCAGGTGTTTTATCCCCTGTCTGGTTCCCGTGGCCATTGCTGGTTGGTGTATGGGTGAGTCCACCACCCAGGGAGGCCATTCCATAGTCTGGACCTGACATACATCTTGGCACAAAGAATAAGTAGAGTCGACAGATTCTCTGTCTTGGGAGTTTGAATGAAGGAATCTCGAGATATGTGTTGCCACAGAGGCAGAAGTTAAAATAAAAGGATACCATTTGAGAGAGCTGAATCCATGGCAAATTGAAGTCACATAGTGGCCAAAGTTATGAATGAAAAAAACCATTTGGAAACTGAAGTATGGACAGAAGGAAGGGCGCAGATGTGGAGAGAAACCCTACAGCCTATGAGGAGGGCATCCAGGCCCTGGGTCCCTGTTCTCAGCAGCTTCCCAATCCCAGATCCAAAATAATCGCTTTTCCTGGGGTAGCTTGAGTGGATCTTTGTTCCTTGCAATGTAATGGCTTACCTGAAACAAGTTTACATGGTGCCTCAGAGTTACTTGGCAGCACTTTCCAGGAATACAGCAAATCTCACAGAGAATGAATCATGTGCTTCTGATTGAGGTTACACATGGCCCTGTCCTTTATTTCCTCTCATGTCCTCTCTCTCTGCATTCCTCCAAAATGGCTTGTGAATTTTTTTTTTTCATTCCAGCAGGGCTGGTTTGGAATCCACGGTATTGAAAGAATAGCCAGTTGGACATGTGGTAGAATGATATTTCGTTGGCACTTACCATTAGAGACAATCAAGAAAATTAGAGCCATTAGCAGTGGAGAAGGAAAAGGAGTCCTTTATTTGCTGAGGGCATCTGGTGAGTGAGCGGATGTGAAGATGGCTTGTACTGCATTGGTATGAAATGCCATTTGAAAGAGGCTTAGGGCGAATCTGAGCCTTTACCGTCTGATGTTCTCACCGCATGCAAATTTGTGAATAATTAAATTGTTAGGAAGGGGGAAGTCATGTTTCACTGTTTTTGCCCAAGGCTTAGTCAGACAAATGAAGTAGGTGCTCCGGGAGTCCTTTGGCCCAGGGTGCCAATCTGATGTTGTGAGGAAAGGATCCTCTTTATAAGGGGA
The DNA here is from genome assembly GCF_964194185.1 of Rhinolophus hipposideros. Classification (NCBI taxonomy): domain Eukaryota; kingdom Metazoa; phylum Chordata; class Mammalia; order Chiroptera; family Rhinolophidae; genus Rhinolophus; species Rhinolophus hipposideros. The sequence continues at coordinate 41,643,513 of NC_138062.1, read as the reverse complement.
TCCTTTGTGTGTGTTTTATTATTATTATTATTATTTTGTTTTTTTGCAGGGGAGGTGGTGGTTAAAGAGACTGCCTGGGAATCAACAAATGAACAATAGTGTTTCTGCTCAGAGCTCTATATTGCTACTTTGAGGGGCATTCATTTCCTCATTCATAATGAAGGATTTTGTTGACAAACTTTTAACTTTTTGTTTGAGAAATAAAGCTCCTGTGAGACTCTAATGAGAGCTACGGAAACTTTCCACAGATAATTGTACACATGCATGCCGAGTTTATAATTCTTCAGGGACTGATGGACCCCAGATTAAGAAGAACCCCTGCATTAGATGATACCTGAGCTTTTTTTCTGTCTGTAAAATTTCATTCTTCTAAGACTTTGGATTCTGGGAGGAACCTGGAAAGTCAAGTAGATCTTCCTTTGCATCACAATGAGAGACAAGACTTCTCTGAAACACTTCAGAGAGAAGGCTTAAACAGCAGGGGGGCTTGTCTGTTTTCCTCAAAGAATCCATAACCTCTTGAAATATGCTTTCTAAGCAGGAAGAACAGACAGTAAATTTAAAGTACATATAAGATAATGTCAGGTCACGTCAAGGGCAATGAGAATATTGATAAAGGACTGTACTTCTGCAGAGAGTGATGGAGGTAGGCTGCTGCTGTAGTTTAGTTAGGGCAGTCAGAGTTCAGTTTTCTGAGATGACATTTGGAAATGTGGCTGGAACTGAATGAGGAAGGGGGTGGGAGGGAGTGACAAGAGGTAGTTCCAGGGGTTGGCAGAGCTCTGGTCGGGGCAGTTCTGTGTCCACTTAGAAAACAATTGCATATATCTTGAATGACATCTCATAATTATGGTTATTCATTAAGCCACCCATTCATTTGATAAATTTTGTTTGCTACCCACAATGTACCAGGCAATGAGCCAGTGAGTGAGACAGTGGTCTCGCACCTATTGTGTCAGTAGCACCTGGCCAGCCTTCTGAAGATAAAAGTTCCAGAGCGCCAGCCAAGACCAAATCTCCAGAGTGTAAGGCCCAGGCCTTTTTTTTTGTTTCGAAAATTTCCCAGGTGATTGTGATTTTCAGTTGCTGGACCTGCCTTGGGAGCGCCACTGGAATGAGATGCCCGATCTTCAGGGTACATATGGTGGAGCAGAGGATAGGACAATGCCTGAATTGTAGCATATATATAGGAGAACGTGACCTGTTTCCTAAGAGAAGCATGAAATGTGCTTAAAGAAGGTTTCAGAAGAGGAAGTGCGTACTTTCCATTGAAGAGATCAGGGAGGCCCATAGAAAAACTAAGCCAGTTTCCTCACCCATGAAGCAGGGATGATCTCAGAACCTACCACAGAGGATTGTAAGGACAAATGAGTAAGTGCCTGAGAGCTCTCCAGACAGGGTCTCGCACATAGTAAGTGCTCAATAAATGTGACTAATCATTTACATTGGGTCTTAAAGAATAGTTAGAATTTCTGAACTATAAAATGCTATCTACATACTTTATCATCTGAGAAGAGTTTTTGGTAAAGCTTCTATGCAAAGACCATTTAAACAGAAATAGTGAGCTATTTAAATAAATCTGGTGGTTAGCTTGATGTCTTAGTTAGCAAGGGGGAGGGGAGTCAAGATTTTCCAAATCTATAGCCATCTGTATAACCTTGTACAGGAAACATTTTGTTCCTGACATTGATTGGTGCTGAATCCAATACATTTGAACCTCTTCATTGTACTTACGTATTAGACCAGCTTTTTTAAAATTAAATTTACTGGGGTGACATTCGTTAGTAAACTTATATAGGTTTCAAGTGTATAATTCTGTAATACATCATCTATATATTGCATTGTGGGTTCACCACCCAAAGTCAGTTCTCCTTCCATCACCATATATTTGATCCCCATTTACCTTTTCTACTCCCTCTCCCCCATTACCCTCTGGTAACCACTAAATTACTGTCTGTTGGACCAGCTTTTAAGGACCAACTGCAGGACAAGCATTGTGCTCAGTGCAGCAAGCAAGAGCAAGTGCTCTGTGCCCAAGGCCTGGAGGGGCTTACATTCTGTAAGGAAAATCAGTATGCATAGAGTCAAAATCAGTTGGGTCTTCATTACATAGATACCACCTAGGAAGGGGACCGGATGTACATCTGCCTACAACATTTGGATCCCATGTCAGTGGGAAAGTCTGTTTTAAAAGGAAATACCCAGATGTGTCATGTGACTGGGACCAAATCGTTCAAACTAGTTTACAGAGTGTCTGAATAATGTTGCTTATGTTGAAGCTTGCGAGTAAGAAGGTGGAGTCCCCCATTGTACTTGACTGAAAAAAAAAACTGAGGCAAAGGAAGGCTCCGTGGGGCCAGTGTAATTTCCAGCAGTACAATCGAGATGAGCTGACAGAGTCCTAGCCCCTCTTCAGACATTGCATGTAAATTGCTCAGGAAATAGATTAAGGCATTCGGGCTTGGCTCTCATTGACCCCTGAATTTTGACTGCCAAAACTGAAAAAAGATTACTCTGCCGTTTAGAGACTATTCTCTGGTGGTTCAAAGGATAAATTTCTTTAATTCCAGGAAAAAAGCACCGTTGATTCTTAGCATGAGCTTTGTAGATTGCCCACAGTGGCTGTGGGTGGGCGAGATGGTTTGAAAAGCCCCCCTGCCTTGGCTCTTGGTGGAGTGGCGGGGTGTGTGGCTTGGAATGAAAGATGGAAAGTTGAACCCTGGGCTCAGTGGGAGTCTAATCAAGAGAGAAGTTTCCTGTGGATGGGGGGGAGGGGCAAGACGCGGGGGAGGCCTGTTTCCTGCCTGAAATGAACTGGGCAATATGGAAAGGTGGGGTGTGTTATAGCAACTTCCCTGGGGTAATCCCCCTGTTTAAAGCCCTCCTCACCTAGACAGAGTTGTTTGTTCCACACAGAAGTCTGGGCTGCCTGAAAAGAATGCACGAATGTAGCAAAATAGAGCTGCTAATCTCTAGGTTTCTCCCCCTCTGGCTGGGAAAGCGGTTTGTGGCTTTTCCTTTGTGTTGTGCATGGGGAGTGCCTCTTTTCTGAAGCCTTTCAAGATGTGAGAAACTGGAGACCTGGGAGGCAGAGCTCTGTTTTACTCTAGTTTGGGTTTTCCTCATGCCCCATCAGGACTTAATTAGCACCGTCTTTTAACTCACCTTCTGGGAGGAATAAACTTTCATTGAGAATACCTCCCCACACCCCAAGGTGAAGTAGTAATGCAAATGAAATGCACATCAACAATTGCCATCATTCTAATGACATCTGACATCGTGTACACATTTCCTCTTGAAAATGCCGGCGGTGGAGCTGGGAAATGTTCCCCTTCTTACTGTGCCCATGGCAGTGAGGGCTTTTAGGACATTTAGGGAGGGTGGGTGGTTAACGCTTTGATGAGCAAACCTGCTACCAGGGTCTGTTTGCATCCCTACCTTCCCTCTGCTTTTGGGGAACTAATTCCTGCCTTCACTTCGCTCGTTCCTCCTCGTTCCTCTTTTGATTTTAACCTATGGCACTGTGCTGGACCCGGTGTCTGGCTTCGGAGTGGGAAGTAGTTTGGGATGAAATGATCTGGGGTGTGAGTGGGCAGACCACTGGTGTGCAGCTCTGCTAAAGGGTAAGTGGTATTTTCACACCTGAGTGTAGGTTTGTCTGGTCCAGTGGTTCCCAATTTCAATCTCATTATTTATCTCTTCAGTCTCCATACCGTTGACATGCACTGTCAATCTCTCTAATTTTGCACAGCAGTTCTCGCTCCACAAGGGTCTGAGGAAAGCCCTTGTCATAGTTCTGTCTGTGCCCGCCTTCCCCCCCCAATGCCTCCCCTGTATGGCTGGTGTCAGACCTCATTGGTTGTGATAAAAGGGAACTGGCAACTTAGGATGCTTAACCATAGAGCTGGGAGGGCTGTGGGTGGATCTGGGCCCCTTGTGAACTCTCTAGCCTTGACTTCCTGTTGGACTCGGTGGTAACTTCCGGGGAAGGGATGCGACTAGAGGGGGAAGCCATATTGGGCTCTGGACCTTTTTCCACGTGGGCGGCTGGATGGGGGACCCGCTCACACTCCTTGGTGGTTCTGTTTCTTTTTTTCCTTTTCCTGAATAAACCATTTTCTTTTGGTTGTTTACCTGGAGAATTATTTGGCCAGTCGACAGCTGCGATGGTTCCCTGTTCCCTTACAGCCTGCGGTAAATGCCAGTGTGGGGACAGAGCCAGGAGTGCAGTTTCCAGGCTCTCGGCCTCACGTGCAAAGGTGCTGGCTCAGGTAATAAATGGACATCAACTGTGATTGGATGGCCATCAGCTGTGGCTAGTTGGCCGTCAGCTGTAACCAGTGAGCCATTGGCCACCAATATAACTGCAGTGGCTACTCTGGCAGCAAATGGGGGCTAGCAAGAAGATGGTGGCTGAGCTGGCAAGGGCGGATTGCAGAGGCGGATGCCGCCAGCGAGAATAGAGTGATGTGACCCCCCCACCTATGGCTCCGTGGGTGTTCCTGTCAGGCCTCACCATGTCCTGCGTTCTTGTGTGGGGAGCGGGAGCAGAGACCCCAGACAGCCAGCCCCTGCCTTCCCTCCTGAGTTGAAACGCGTCCTATCAGTTCAGTGCACATTGGTTTTGGTTCTCCTTCCACAAGCTGTGCCTTGTGTCCATGTGAAGAGCACAATGTCAGATGAATGGGACGTTGGGTTGTGAGATACGGGAGAGGCCCTGTCTGTCCCAGGCCGCCGACTTGGGTGATAACGCGGTCCAGGGACCCGAATGGGAAGCCTGAGTCAGTGTTCCGACCCCAACTTTGTCCCTGTCCCCGCCCTGGCCGACTCCGCAGCTCCTCTTCCCAACGGCAAGCTAGTGACCAGAATGAAAGACATCATTCTGGCTGGACCTTTTGTCCCAGGCATCAGCGGACGAGTCTTCCGACGGAAGTGGCGTGATCTGGGAATGAGGGGTGGGAAAATGTGCGGGTCCTCGGGCCAGGGAAACCCTGGACTCTGTTGTTGAGAGAGAGCCATCCTCGCCACCGCTGGGACCTGGTTCTCCAGACCAGGGAACGCCCGAACAATGGTTCAGCTTGACTCTTTGTGTCTGTTTGTAAAGCATGGGGGAATTGGGTGACCAGTTTGATTTCAGCTTTAAAACATGGATAAGCTAGAGTGACATGGCAGTCAGCGTATTCTGTGGGAACAGAGCACCTTTGAACAAAACAGTCACTGGGTGGGGGTTGGGTGGGGGTTGGGGGTTGGGGGTTTGTTTTTTTTCTCCTGTGTCCTGGATCCATAGACATTGAGGAGAGAGAAGTGCAGAACTTTTAGTTCTTTGAAAGCAGGAATGGCTTCTTCCATGTCCCTGTATGAGCCCGTTATCAGGTACAGATCAAGGTCTCCATGGCGACTGATAGGATATGTGATGGGAGTAATTCATTCGTGGGAGGGACAGCACTTCTCCAGGAGGGCAAAGATGGAGGAGAAAAGAATTACTCTTCCCAAACAAAGCAGAGGAGCAATTTGCAACTTCAGTCCCTTTGGACTTCATGTTGATAGCAACAATGTTTCTGACTACAGTGTATCTCATTGGAACATATCTTTTTTAAAGCCATAAAAGACTGTTTATTAAAGTAGTGTCCTATTGTTAAAGAATTTACAATAGAAAGTGACAACTATTAACTTTGCTATTACGTCCCCCAATTTGAATGGCGTAAAAGTTTATTGTAATTTCTATATTATCAAAAATAACAAATCTTAGGTTGTTCTTAATCTTTTTCAAACCCTGCAAACTACACACACACATATGCACACGTAGTTTCATATAATCATATAACAATTGGGAGGAGATTTAAAAGATTATTCTGTGTTTAAACCAGTAATTATATTGATGGTCTCTGGACACCTTAATAATGAGCACCTTAAAAGGGAGCAATTGAGTTGAGCTGTTCTGAGTCACCATCGATTGACTGTTCCTGGGACTAGTCCTGATCAGTGGGATTAGCTTGTTTGAGAATGGGGGGTTCTATCTGTATCAGATATTCTGCACAGAGGATAGTTCTAGTGCCTTTAGTGCCAGTTACCCGGAACACAGAAATCAAGCCTGAGTGCTTGGGTGGGATATGTTAGTGGAGGACAGTGGGTCAAGGTTGGTGTGAGAACGGATTGCCCAGGCCAGCACTTGCAAGAGGGGGCCATGCCTATGATTGCAGAGAGCCACTAGGTAATTCTAGATGGCGCGATACATGGCACCAGGTTAACATGGAATCATATCGTGGGGAAATAATTCCTTTAAATTCTCTTTGAATAACCGTGGTTTCACCAGTGAGAAGGTCACAGTGTAATGTGCTAGTAACACCTCTCTAGCGTTGCAGTCAGTTTGGCAGGCCCCTGTCGCTGCTGAGTACTTCTGATATTTGCATTGCTTCACTTTCTGCCAAGTTCTTTTTCTTTCTTTCTCTTGTCTTTTCTGTGCTATAGTCTTTTTTTTCCCTGAGACATATAGATATGTTTTTAATTAAAACTGGCTATAGTTTTAATGTTGGAGAAGTTCCCCCAAATGTGAGCTGGTCCTTGACTGCCTTGTGCCTTGACTGCTTATTCCTATATAAGAATGAGAAACTCTGAACTGGCTCTTTTCTTTCTTTTTTTTTTAAAAGACCTTCAAATGCCTTTCATAGTAGAATTTTCTGTGGGCAGTTCAGATTAGGCAGAACAAGCCTGGCTTCCAGGGCTCTTGGACATCAGTGAGATGAGGGCTGGGGTCGTGAGCACAACTTAATGTGTATAACCTCTTTGTCCTGTTTTACTCCTGCACCTCTCCCTTGAATGGTGTCCCTGAATTTGGAACCTCTCTCATTCAGTTTTTAGAGGAGAAACTTCCTGTTTCCTGTGGGGGTGAAAAAGCAATTGTTACCTGGAAGTGTGGGGGGGTAGGGATGCCATTCATGTATCCAGCCTCTCAAATGTCCCCGTCTTGACAGCCTGCTTCTGCAGTCTATCCATAATCGGGACTATCCGTATCACTTTATTTTTACAGATTATTTTTCAAAGCCTCCACTATTGTTAGGTGTTTACGTTATTGACTGCTTTTTCCCAATTACCTCTAAACTTTATGTTTAAATTGTCTTGTCTATTTCTCTCTATTTCCAAAAGAATATTTCCAGTAAGTATAAGACTAAAGAATAAGAGTATATAAAATATGCTTTTCAAAATAAGAGTATATAAAGAATAAGAGTATATAAAATATACTTTTTCAAGCTTTTCAAAAGCTTGGGCTGTGTTTTGCCAAATCTTAAATTCCATTTCCACTAGTAATCATCATCACCATCATGTCCATCACCATCATTATATCTGTCACCATCACCATCATCATACCCATCACTGTCACCGTCATTATCGTATCCTTCATCACCATCACCATCATCCTCATTATCACCATCACCATCACCGTCATCATCTCTAGATGAGCACTTGCAGGATCTAATTTAAGCACTTCACATTCTCATCTCATTTAACCCTTAGAGCAATCCTGTTCAAAAGGCACAATTGTTAGCCTGTTTGGCTGGGGAGAAAATGGAGGCTTGGAGAAATTTAAAAACTCATCCAGGGTCCCAGAGCTAGTAGGACATGGAGCTGGGTTCATATCTAGACCTTCCTGAGTGCACAGTGAAGCTGATCCCATCAGTTCACTACCTTCAGGGCTGCCCTGTGCCCTGCTTGCCCGGGCTCATCTGCATGGCACTTGGGAGTAAAGCAATATGGCCAGTCTTACCTTCTCTTCTGTCTTCCTCCCTCCAAGTTATCAAGGACTATTGGCTTTTATTAGGGGGTCTTTACTGTTTCTGGGACTCTCTATTTTCCCTCAAGGAAAAATTATGAGTAGGTGTTCTCGCTTTCTTCATGCTGCTCCAGTCTGCGCTGAAGTGCTGGAAGAGTCTCTCCAAGGCTCCGGCATGGGGATAGTGCTTTGGTTTGATTTCTAGGGTGGATGCAGATTTTTTTTTTTCTTCTAATAATTCCAATATTGTTTCAAAGGGGATCTGAGAGGCAGATCTTACCCCTGAGGGCTTCTACCTTATCACTTATGAGTTGTTCCCAAACCCAATCTTTAAAATAAATGGAAATATAATTCAATTGGTCATCTCATGTTCACTTCTGGCTGGATGGATATGGTAACTCTTGGGAGAGAAGTGGCCTGAATCTCCCCCTGACTCAGACAGTCCTTTATTTTCTCAAGTTTAAATAAAAAGAATGATATGCTCTGTCTCTAGCTGTTTCACAGAAGTTCCATGAGAATAAGTAAGAGGATCTCTATAAATTCGTTTCCCCCCCTCTAATCAGATAGGATGAAGACCAGGAATTGTAATTATTGCCACATTACCACACTGAGTAGAATTCATTAGAAATCATTCCTTTCTATCTAATCTCTCTTTGTTCACCTGTGCCTACCTTTCAGCAGAGGCTCCCGCTGAACCCTGGGATGTTCTTGCTATTTTTAGCAAGTGCATAGCTCAGCCTGCTAAAGAAGACTTTTATAAAGGCCGAGGGCTATCAGTATTTCCGTTACAATAAGCAGACTTCCCATCTGCAGGAAGGGTGAAGGATTTAAGAAACGTGCCAAAAAGTGTCTTCCACACTTGGTGCCACTGACAACTGCCTGCCCAGCAAACTGTGCTATGTAACCCCATCACAGATTCACCCCATTGGAGCAAAGCTCATACAGACTCCTGCTCTGGGACCGTTGCTTTGGTCAGTTGAGTGTTTCCATTGAAAGCCCTGGAACTGAGTAGCTAATTCATCCATTCTTGCTAGGGTTCAACGGTTTACCCATGGGCCAAGATTTGGAATATGCATTCCAGGTCGTAGTCCTCTAAAGGAAATACACATGCTCAAATGTTTTATGCTTTCAAAAGTGAATAAGTGAAAGACTTTTAATATATCCCACAATGAAGCATAACAAATGAAATGAGAATGGGTGATAAGAATAAATTTCTGTTATTGTCAAAAAAAGTAATCTTACCTTGGGCTGCTATAATAAAATGCCATAGACCAGGTGGCTTATAGAGCAGTCATTTTATTTCTCATGGTTCTGGAAGCTGGAAAATATGAGATCAGGGTGATAGCATGGTTGGGTCCTGGTGAACCCAACCTCTTCCTGGCTTGCAGATGGCCTCCTTCTTGCTGTGCCCTCACAGGGCTAAGAGAGTGTTCTGGTTTCTTTATCTTCTTCTAAGGACACTAATCCCATCATGGGGGCCTCATCCTCATGACCTCATCTAACCCTAATTACCTCCTAAAAGCCCTCCCTCCCCGCCAAACACTATCACATTGAGGATTAGGACTTCAATATATGAATTTCGGGGTGCGGGGGGCCACAAGCCTTCAGCTCATGACAAATAAATTCTTTCTAAAAAATTTTTATAAGTGGACGTTTGTTTACATATTAAGATTTTTAGTAGGTGATTATTTAGATTTGTCAAAATCCTTCTGAGAATGAAATCTCTGTTAAATAAGGAGATTCTGTACCTCATGGATGAAGTGTGGACATTCATTGTTACTACTGTTACTACTGAGAGTCATATGAGAACATTTCCTGGGCCATCCTACCTAAATATTGCCCCACTCTCCTTACCCAGCATTGCTTTTGTACAGCACTTCTCACCTTCCTGCTTTTTCTGTTTCGTTTATTACTGTATCTCCAGCAACTAGAACAAGACCAGGTTGCACTCAATTATTATTTGTTGGATGAATGAATGAGGCATGTTTCCCATTAGCATTTTTATGCTGCCTACATTTATATAATATCCTTGAGTTCTTAATATCTTTATAGTATCTATATATTAACAAATATCTCTTTTTCACCCTATTTCAATATTATGGATATTTTTATATCTATAAGAAAAAGAACAAGGAATATGTCACTCTGAATCTCACTCCCTTGCACTTGGAGAAGGTATAAATGAACTAAGAACAAATTTATCTTCAATTAAGAGCGAGAAACTTTAAAATCGGTTGAGGGAAGATGGGCAAGGGCTAGGAGGGGTTGTCTTGAAGCTCCTCTCTGCAATGGGAGACACAGCTTCATCTTTGTTTCCCAATAATTCATTAGATATAAGAGTAGTCAGAAAGCAAATCTATGTTGTTTTATAACAACATATAACAAATCAAATAATACAGAGATGTATAAAGAAAAAGTTACTGGCTTCACTGGGCCCACCCTCATTGTGGGCTACATGATTCCCCTCTCAGGTGACCAATGTTAAGAAGGTAGTTTGTCCTATAACTTAGCAACAACCCCCATTACCCCCAATAACATAATTAAAAAATTGGCCAAAGACTTGACTAGACATATTTCCAAATGAATACAAATGGCCAACAAACACATATATATAATATATATATATATAAGATATATATATGATATATATATATGAGATATATATATATATATATATATATATATATATATATATATATGAGAACATGCTCAAAATGTCACTCATTAGAGAAACAAATCGAAACTACAATAAGATAACACTTAACATGTATTAGTATGGCTACTGCCAAAAAAAAAAACAACAACACTAGAAAAGAACAAATTTGGCGAATATGTAGAGTCATTGTAACCCCTGTACCCTGTTGATGGGAATGTAAAATGATATAGCGACTATGGAAAGCAGTATGGCATTTCCTCAGAAAATACAAACAGAATGACTTGGCTCAGCAATCCCACTTTTGGGTATTACTCAAAAGAATAGAGAGCAGGGTCTCAAGAAGTTGTGTACCCATATTCATAGCAGCATTATTCACAGTAGCAAAGAGGGGGAAGGGATCCAAGTACCACTGATAGATGAGTGGATAAACAGAATGTGTATTATATGTAATACAAAACAAAATTATATATACATACAATGAATTACTATTTTGCCTTAAAAAAGGAAGGAAATTCTGACACATACTCTAAGGTGGATGAATCTAAGGACATTATGCTAAGTGAAAGAAGCCAGTCACAAAAGGACAAATACTGTGTGATTCCCTTTGCATGAGATACCTAGAGTAGTGAAATTCATAGAAACAGAAAACAGAATAGGGGTTGCCAGTGGCTAGGGGAGAGGGAATGAGGAGTTGTTTATAGATGGAGTTACTGGGTATAGTTTCACAAGATGAAAAAGTTCTGGAGATTGGTTTGCAATGTGAATACACTTTACACTACTGACCTGTATATGTAAAATGATTTAAATGGTAATTTGTATGTTATGTGTGTTTACCACAAATAAAAACATTGTTAAAAAGTACAATAAAAGGAAGTATTCTATATCATCCATACCTGTCTCAGTACTCATCTGAGACAAATGGGTGTACAGGCTACTTTTTGCTTCCTGTTTGCCTTAAAACAAAAAAAAGATGAGATCATATTACATACATTACTCAGCAATTTGCTTTCCTTTTTTTTCTCCCTTTTTAATCCATTTAACAATGTGGTATAAACATTTTTCCAGGTCAGTGAATATAGATCTGAGTCATGTGTCTTTCAAAGATGACTAATTATTCATAGGATGTGTGAACTGGGATTTATTTAACATTTCCTTTTTCTGAACCTTCAGGTTATTTCCACTTCGGTTGCCACTACAAACAATGATGTGATAAACAACTTTATTTGTATTTCTTTCCTTTTATATATTGATACTTGTATTTCTGCTGAATTTGAAAAATAATTGCTAGGTCAACAGTATTGTCAGATTATTTTCCAAAATGTGTATAGCAGTTCACATTCACACGGTGCTTTATTTATGAGATGTCAGCCTATTGATCTCTCTGCTGGTCCCAAACTGTAATCTGCTGGTCGATGATGATTTGCAACTATTTTTCAAACTCGCAGTTGTAAAGTTGAGTATCTTAAAAGCATACTAACTCTTTACATTTACTTTTTTTGTATATAGGGTAACACAGGGAGTCTAATTTTGTTTTCTTTCATATGAATAACCAGTTATGCCAGCACTGTTTATTCAGTCATTTTTTTGCGCTAAATTAAAATGCCATTATCATATGCATTTGGATATTTTTCTAAACTAGTTCCACTGATTTACTTTTCTATTTCTGTATCAATGCTAAATTGTTTGGAGTATATATAGAAACATTAAGGAAAGTTTAATGTAGTGAAAGGAAAATCCTGTACCATTTTTTCCTTTTCAAAATTTTCTTATCGATTCTCAGGTATTTTTCCATGCATATGAACTTTTAGACCATTTTGTTCAGTTATTTTTAAAAAGTCCAATTGAGATTCTGATCATCTTTACATTATATATAATATGGTGTGAGTATATATTTGTATATCTCAAATTATTTTATGATTAAGGAAATAATATATAGTCATCATTTTCAACCAAACATAAAGTAGTCCTGAACATGTTGCCAATTTATTGTATAAACTTCTAGACATTTTCTGTGCTTTTGAACACACTTAATTATTTAATTAACAAAAATGAAACATAATATGCATAGATATTACAGCATATATTTTTTTCCACTTAGGAAAAATTATGGACATCTTATCAATAACTCCAATCGCCATACATAAACACACATCATTTTTTGGATAGGCTCTGTAGTATTTCATAGTACAGATGTATTGTAATTTATTTAAACATTTTTTTTCTGGTAGATATATTGATTGTTTCCTGCTCTTTCATTTTTACGAATGTATTCGTTTTCTAGGACTGCCATAATAAAATACCAAAGACTAGAGGTACTTTAGTGGCTTCAACAACAGAAATATATTTCCCCACAATTCTGGAGTCTAGAAATCTGAGATCAAGATATCGGCAGGGTTGGTTCCTTTTGAGACTATGACGGAAGAATGTGTTCCACACCTTTCTCCTTGGCTTCTAGATGGCTGTTTTCTCCCCATTTCTATACATCATCTTCCCTCTGTATATGTGTCATTGTCCAAATGTTCTTTTCTTATAAGGATGCCAGTCATATTAGCGGGGTTAGGACCACTCTGGTGACCTAATTTTAATACTTCTGTAAAGACATTATCTCCAAATACGGTCAAATTCTGAGGTTCTGGGGGTTAGGACTTAAAAATAAGAATTTGGGTGGGGGGACATAGTTCTTCCATTAACAATGAACAGTGATCATTCCTGCACATTTATCATTGTTCATTTGAACAAATATATCATGATATAAATTCCTGTGAGATTGCAATGTCAGAATTTATGTACATTTCCAAAATTTATGCATAAAGAGTTGTGCAGCATTCTCTTTTTCCCTCTGTTTATTTAAAATTAATAATATTTCTTCCTTAAAGATTATGTCAAATTGACTAGTGAAGGCATCCATCTGTGCTATGAGTTTTGTTTGGGAGAAAGTTTTAATAATTATTCAATTTCTTTAATAGCACTACTATGTCTTCTTGTATCAGTTAAGTTATATTTTTCAAAACATTTTTGCATTTCACCTACATTTTCAAATTTATTAACATTAAGTATTTAATATCTATCAATTTGGGCTCTTTCAGTCCTCTGTTGAATGTTTATTTTCTGTTTTATTTATTTCTGCTTTTCTTGCTGTTATTCCCTTCTTTCGGGTTTAATTTGCTGTTTTGTTTTGTTTTATAAGCTTTCTGGTGTAGATGATTTGATCATTGATTTTTCAGCCTTTTCTAAAACCGAGTGTTGTTAGGATGTAAAGCAACTGGAACTTTCATCTACTGTTGGGTTGGGAGTGTAATTTGATATCATTGAAAATTGTTGGGCAATATTTACCGAATTGAATTTTTACTGATTGAAAATTCAATCAGTAAAAATTCAACCAGTAAATTGAATGTTTACTGATATGAATTTCAACATACATATCCGCTGTGGTCCAATAATTTCATTCCTGTGTAAATACCCTACAGAACTGAGTACATATGTGTAATAAAAACCGTGTAAGAACGTTCGTTTATAGAAACATAGCCCAATAGCCCCATTAACAAGTGGAATTTGAAATTAAAAACCCAATACCATTTACATTAGCACCCCAAACAATGAAATACAAATTGATTTTGTGTTATATCTAAAGGTCATCACCAAACCCAAGATCATCTAGATTTTCTTCAGTGTTATCTTCTAGGAGTTTTATAGTTTTTCTTTTTATACTTAGGTTTAAGATCCATTTTGAGTTAATTTTTATAGAGTATGAGGTCTGCATTTCACTTAATTTTTGTTTTACATATGATTGTCCAGTTGTTCCAGCACCATGTGTTGAAAAGACTGTTTTCTCCATTGTATTGCCTTTGCTCCTTTGTCAAAGTCAGTTGACTTGTATTTGTGTGGGCCTATTTCCGAGCTCTCTATTCTGTTTCATTGATCTATTTGTTTATTATTATTCTTACCTCTAACCTACCGTCTTGATTAGTGTAGCTTTATAAGTAAGTCTTGAAGTTGGATAGTGTCAGTCTTCCAACTTTGTTCTTCTTCAATATCATATAAGCTATTCTGGGCCTTTTGACTATAGATGTTAGAATTAGTCTGTCAATATTTACAAAGTAACTTGTTGGAATTTTGATGAGGATTGCATTGCATCTAGATACATCAAGTTGGAAAGAACTGACATCTTAACAATTTTGACTCTTCTTATCCTTGACTATCTCTCCATTTATTTAGTTTTTCCATTTTGTTCATCAGAGTTGTGTAGTTTTCCTCATAGATTTTGTACATATATTGTTAGAATTACTTGTACCTAAGGATTTCATTTATGGGGGTGCTAATATAAATGATATTGTGCTTTAAATTTCAAATCCACCTGTTAATTTCTGGTATATGGGAAAGTGAATGACTTTGGTATATTAACCTTGTAACCTACAACCTTACTATACAGTTCTGTGTGGCATAATCACATTTTGGTCAAACACACTTTGGTCACGTATACCACCATGATCCCGTTAGATTAAAATGGAGCTGAAACATTCCTGTTGCCTAGCAACCTCGTAGCCATCATAATGTAGTGTAAAACCATTGCATGTTTGTGTTGGTGTGAACATCCCTACTGCAAGGCCAGTTGTATAAAAGTATAGCACATACAATTACAGTAGTAGCCTACACCATCTAGATGCACACAACCATGAAGTCACCTAATGACACATTTCTCAGCATGTATCCCTGTTGTGAAGCAGTGCACAACTGTATTTGCTTATTAGTTCCAGGAGCTTTTTTTTTTTTTCAAATATTCTTTGGATTTTCTACATAGATGATGATGTCATCTGCACACAAAAAGTTTTAGTTCTTCCTTCCCCATCTATGTAAGTCCTTTTGTGGTCTTCCTGCATTAGCTAGGACTTCTGGGATGATGGTGAAAAGGAGTGGTGACTGGAGTCATACTTGCCTTCATCCTGATCTTAACTGGGAAAGCTTCTAGTTTCTCAACATTAAATATAATGCTATCTGTAGGTTTTTGTGTGGATATTCTTTATCAAGTAGAGGAAGTTCCCCTCTGTTCCTAGATTATTCAGAGTTTTGTTCATGAATGTCAAATGCTTTTCTCTGCATCTATTGATATGGTCATATCAATATATTGAATTTTTTCCCTGTTATTCATTTTCCATGTCATTCATCAATGATGAATTTTGTTCTATGGCAGTTTTAATTGTTTTCTGTCTAAACCTGTAATCTTTTTATTGTCTGGTCTGGTTATCATCTAAGAAAGGCTTTTCTTTTTCCAAACTTATAAATAGATTGCCCTGCATTTTTCTTTTAGTACTTTTATGATTTTATTTTTTACCTTGAATCCCTAATCCACCTAAATTTTTTTTCTTATATAGTGTGAAGGCACATCAAAGTTATTTTTTTCTCTACCCAGTAAAGCAATTATTTTGAAATTTATTGAATGAATTACTTCTACTTTATCTTATTTGAATTGCCAGTTTTGTCATTTACTATTTTCCTATATTCAGTTCTATTCCTGGGCTTTAAAAATTCTGTTCAACTGACGCTTCCATTCCAAACAATCTCTGTGGGTTCATTTCTGACGCTTTAGGGTAATTTTTAAATGTGTAGGGACAATTCTTCCTTTGTTAATTCTTCATTTTCAAAACCTTCTTAATTTTTTTACACATTTATTTTTCCAGGTGAGTTTCATTATCATTGATGTATCAAACCCTTTAAAAACCCATTGGGATTTAAATTATAATTTAATTTAGTATGTGTTTTATTTAGAGCATTGAAATCATTATTGAGTCTCATATTATAAATTTTCTTATAGGAACAGCACATGTTTTTATTTACTTGGGTCTTTGTGTCCTTCAATCTTTTGAACAACAACAAAAAAGAATTTTGACCCAAGAGTTCTAAGCTCAGCTGAACTTGAAGGTAATAAAAAAATCACAGATATAAGTGCCAAGAAAGAGTGCCAAACATATGCTCAATTTAAACAGACTGCTTGGAGGTTGTCTTAGTCTGTTCGGGCTGCTATAACAAAATACCACAGACTGGGTGGCTTATACCCAGGAGAAATGTGTTGCTGACAGTTCTGGAGGCTGGAAGTCTGAGATTAGGGTGCCAGCATGGTTTGGTGAGGGACCTCTTCCAGGTCTCAGGCTTGTAGTTATAGCCTCACGTGGTGGAAGGGGAGAGGGAGCTCTGTGGGATTTCATCTATGCACCAGGGCTCTAACTCCATGACATAATCACCTCCCACCAACCAATACCCTCGCCTTTTGGGGTTAGGATTGCAACATATGAATTTGGGGGTGAGGTTGCAAACATTCAGACCGTTGTAGAGACTTCATATAAAGACCAGCCTCAATAATGCAAAAATGAGAAAGTAACGCTATGAAAAGCTTAGTGGTGAACCAGTTAAAATAAGGCTACACGCAACTAATTATTTTAAATATAGCTACAAAATAGCAGGCAACAGTAACTTTTGGAAAAAACAGATAAATAATATAAAAAAATATAAAAATTAACTATAATCTTATGCAATGAAACTGCCAGGTTATGTGAATAAAAACTAGGAAGTGGTTCAAAGAGGGGTCTAAGGGTGTAAAGGTATACAGATTTTCTCTTACATCAGTGGATTAATGTTTAATTAAAGGTATAGATAATTACGATATAGGTCCAAGAGAGATTTTAAAGTGGCAAAGCAGTCACGAGTACAATGAACTTATTTGTGTGTGTTTTAAAAATTTTAAATCAAGGTATACTTTACATATAGAATTTATCTTTTTCGTGCATAGATCTGTGAATTTTGATAAACTCATTCAGTTGAGCAACTACGAAATCAAAATGTAGACCACTTCTGTCACCCACAGAAGTTTTCCCATGCTCTTTTCTAGTAAGCTCTCCTTCCAACCCCAGCCCTTGGCAGCAGCTGGTCTATTCCTCCCCTGTAGTTTTACCTTTTCCAGAATGTTACATAAATTGAATCATACAATATGTACATGTCTTGTTGGGTCTGGCTTCTTTCATTTAATATAATGCAGTGACATTCCTTCATGTTGTGTCAGTAGTTGTTCCTTTTTATTGCAGAGTAGAATCCCACTGTATGGTTGGACCACAGCTTGTTTATTCATTCTCTCGTTGAAGGACATTCGAATTGTTTCTAGTTTTTGACAAATACATATAAAGCCTCTCTATACAGAGAATTACCTTATTATATTACCAGAAGGGGAAAAAGAAACCAGCAACCACAGAATAAGAGATACAAGACAGAACAAAACTAAGAAAACACTGAAAATGGAAAGCATAAAATACAATGATAAAAATGAGTTCCAAATATTTGTAACAATATTGTTAAATTTTCCATTAAATGACAGAACACTGAGAAGGGAAAAAAAATGGCTCTAAGCTTAGGCAACTAATTTGACCCTTCCTGAAATTTCCTGAAAGGGCCATAGACCTATCAAGATAGAGAACACGTGGAAATAGCCCTATTTGTTAGTGAGCTCTGCCATTCATATCCCACATACTTAGCACACTTTCACATATCACGTATTCACACACTCCACACTCACATCCCCAACTACCCTCCTCCCCCAGAGGAATTTTTTTACAATATCAGAACATAATATATGGGTGAGAAGATAAACCAAAGATCAGTTTACAGTGGTATGCAGATAGGACCTAACTGAAGGATGCTGTCAGGAACACCCATAGCTCCCTTTTGAGGACATTCAATGAGGGAAGGAAACGTCTTCTAATTTAGATAAGTAGAGACAAATCTACACAGGTCCTCTTCAAGAAGGATGGTGTCAGGAAGCCCATGGGCACATGGTGCCATGACTGACTTGAGACTCTGCTTATGGGGCTCCTCTTAGCTTGGAGGGACCAGGACAGGTCACATCACATAGCGGGTTGTGTTGATTAGGCTCTAAATTGTGTGGAATAGGAAGAGCGTTGTAATCCCTGAGGTGGTGAGACCATCGCAGACAGGGATAATTGGAGCAAACTTGGGTTGAGTTGGCCTTTTCTAAGTTAACTTTATGGATAGGATTTGATCCAATGGAGGAAAGCAGAGAGGGCCATTCGAATGAGGGGAATAAAAAGACTCAGATGAGCTTTGAAAATTCCTAAATCGTGCTCATAAGTAGAAAATAGAGAACTATCAGAAGATTTTTGAGCTGGGGAATAAGACATATGTACATAATGTCAAAAAAATATTAAAGGGGCATGATTTTGCAGAATAGTGTTATAATACCAATAATGGCTAGTTCTTTCCTTGGTAAATGTCTTAGAAATATCACTGTCCACGATAACCCTATGATGAAATTGTTAATATTTGTCCTGTTTTATACCTGAGGAAAGATGGAGGCAGAGCAATCAGTTAGGACCCAAATGTAGTAATCTGAGTTCTAGATGATAAAGGAAAGATAAAAATAGTGGGAGCGGAAATGGAGAGCAGCAATTCTAAGATGACTCTAGGTATTAAGCCCGAGAGAACAAAGAATAAAGTCCCCAATCATTTAACTGAAATAGACCAATCTTTACAATACTGTGCTCTGATATTGTGTTGTGGAGCGAGGTGTGTGTATGTGATATGTGTGGCTCATTGTTTGGTGGTACATGATCTTATCCTCTATTTGTGGTTCACAGAGTAGAAGCAGAAGTTGGAACTGTAACACTTTCCATTTGTAGCAAATACTGTAGGTCACTGCT
Source organism: Rhinolophus hipposideros (assembly GCF_964194185.1). Taxonomy (NCBI): domain Eukaryota; kingdom Metazoa; phylum Chordata; class Mammalia; order Chiroptera; family Rhinolophidae; genus Rhinolophus; species Rhinolophus hipposideros. Next base: position 41,624,390 of record NC_138062.1, on the reverse strand, counting down.
TACTGACTAATACATTATATTGAAATAAAATATAGCACACACGCTAACGTGAAAGACCCGGAAATATATCTTCCACTAGCTTTAGAGCGATTTCTGTTTTTAAATGCTGGAAAACAAGCAAGCCTAGATTTCGGGTTAGAAAAATACTATTTTGCTCTTAATATTTAGATTGTGTTATAAGTTAAGTTGTTATATTTTATGAGCCTAAAACATTTCAATGCTTGGGGGAATATGTTGAATTTGCATGCTGCCTTCCTTTTGTACTCTTGATTATTTTCAAATGTACGTGAAAAGAACTTAGAATTCGTGTGAATTTTTACATGTGTAAAGTGCTAATAGTAAAATACAAGTTCTCAAAGTGTTGGTTGGAACCAGCAGCCTCAGTGCTACCTGGGAACATGTTCAAATGCAAATTATTGGCCCCCATTCCTGACCTGCCCACTTCAGAAACTCTAGAGGTGGGGCCCAGCAATCTGAGTTTTAACAAGCCCTCCAAGTGATTCTGATGTATGCTAAAGTTTGTGAACTACTGGAATAATATGTACAAAGGTATACATTTAAATGCAATACGTTATATAAAATATAACTATTGTCATTACGAATACACCCCCTGTGCCTATCGACATGTAGATCTGTCTAACTGATTTTCCTTCTTTGAATTAAGTATTGAATACATAAAAGAATATATACAACAAAAGAATATAAAGAAAAACAGTAGTAAAAACTCACATGTATCCCCATCCAATGAATTGCAAAAAAAGTTCTCTGTATATTAGCCCCATAACCATGCTTGCCTGTAATGGGCTGACATCCCTGCCCCATCCTGGATGTAAAAATATCCTGAAATTAGTGCGTTTTATTCCCACAAATGTGTTCTATGGTCTTAACACATATATATGTATATTTTGAAAACCTAATTCATTTAGTTTGGGAAGATTTTGAATTTTATCTAAAGGCACCCACCCATCCCGTATATATTTCTCCTGTGATTTTTAAAAAAATTTGATCAACCTTTTGTTAGTGGTATGTGTACAAATTTGATGCATGCATTCATTTTCTCTGCTATATTCTGTGCTTGAATATACTATAATTTCTTTATTTTCCTTTCAGTGGTCATTGGGTGGATTTCAGTTTTTGTTATTACAAACACTGCTACTATGTACATTCTTGAACGTAGTTCTTGGTACGCTTGTGCAGAGTTTCTCCGGGACACTGGTTTTCAAACTGTTTCACCTGCAATCTATAGGAAGACACATACTTTACATCATAACTCAGCAATATCAGCTTGCTTGTTGTAGCACAGAGAAATATAGTACAGTGGATTTTTCTATACTGACAAAAAATTGGGTCCTGAAACCTCCTTAAACTCATTCATGAGTTCTAGTAACTCTTTGTAAATGCCTTAAGATTGTCTATATAGACAATCATGTCATTTGCTAATTAACACCTTTATGTGACTGTTTCCAATTAGTAAGATTTGTATTTCTTTTTCTTGCCCTATTACACTACCTAGAACGACCATTAAAATGTGGAATAGAAGTGATGAGAACACACAGCCTTGCCTTGTTCTTGGTATTAGGGAAGCATATTTAATAGGTGACAGTTTTGTATGATGTTAGCAGTAGGTGTATCATTTGCTTTTTATTAGGTTGAATATGTTCTTAATTTGTTGACAGGTTTTAATCATGCATGGGTATCAGATTTATCAAATGACTTTTCTGTAAAGATGTTCATTTTTTTTCCTTTTTTCATCTTAATGTGGTAGATTACATTGATTTTTTTTTAAAGATTTTATTGGGGTAGGGGAACAGGACTTTATTGGGGAATAGTGTGCACTTCCAGGCCTTTTTTTATTTTTCCAAATCAAGTTGATGTCCTTTCAATCCTAGTTGTAGAGCGTGCCATTCAGCTTCAAGTTGTTGTCCTTTCAGTCTTAGTTGCAGGGGGCGCAGCCCACCATCCCTTGCGGGACTCGAGGAATCAAACTGGCAGCTCTGTGGTTGAGAGCCCACTGGCCCATGTGGGAATCGAACCAGCAGCCTTTGGAGTTAGGAGCATGGAGCTCTAACCTCCTGAACCACCAGGTTGGCCCCAGGTTACAATGATTTTTGAATGGTCCTGAGTTATTTAGAGGTATTATTTAGTTTCCAAATATTTTGGGATTTTCTATATGTCTTTCTGTTACTGGTTTTTGTTTTTTAATTTAATCCTGTTATAGTCAAAAGAACATGCATTGTATGATTTGAATCCTTTTCAGTTAACTGGGACTTGTTACATTGCCTGATTTATGCCATTTGTGGCTCTTTTTCTGTTGATTCATTTTCTAACTATAGATGACATTTTTCTCCTTCATTTACGTGCCTAGTAATCCTGAACTGAATGTCAGATGTTGTCAGTTTTATCTTGTTGGAAGTCTGAGCCTTGTTCTGGGATGCAGTTATAAGGAAACTTTTATTCTTCCGAGGTATGCATTTGCTCTTTGTTAGGTGGGACCAGCACAGCCTTTGGCCTAAGGCCAGTTTGGATACACTACCAAGCCAGTACTCTTGTGCATACTCAGCCCAATGGCCACTGATCATCAGGTTTCTTGACTCCGGTTATGGAGAATGTGAACTGTTCCCACTCTTGTGTGAGGGTTGGGAATTGTTCCCCCTGTGCTTTTATTGTGGTTCTTTTCCTTGGCCTGGGTATTCTCTTCACATGCACGCCCTGATCAGTGATTAGCTGTAGTCTTGAGGGGAAACTTCCACAGCCCACCCCGTTCTGATTCTCTGCCCTGTACATGGCCGCCACCTTGACCTTGCTAAACTCTCAACTCTCTTTCCTCACCTCCGAGTAATTACTGGGCTCTGTTTAGGTTTCTCCTCCCTGCACGTTTGCCTGGAGACTCTTTTCAAGCAGGAAGCAGAGGCCATTATAGGCTTCCCTCATCTGTTTATGCTCTCTCAGGCCTCTCTCTCCTGCATTCCAGGCTGTTTAGTGTCTGAAAACTACGGTGTCATGTATTTTGCCCATTTTTTAGTTGTTTTTAAGACAGGATAGCTCATCTGATCCCTGATGGATTCTCTGGTCCACTATGGCCACAAGTAGAAGAGAAATACATATTTTTTAACGAGGAAAAATATTCCAAATTCATACTGGTATTTCCAATTCCAATAGATTCGTCCATAGTTATTTTATCTTTTTTTTTAATTTTGTACTTGTCTTTTCTCTTACACTGAAAAATCTTGATTCCAAAGACATTACTGATAAGTACTCATTCTTATGTTTCTTCTCATTTCATTCTTACAGCAACCCTAAGAGGTAGACAGAATACTAGTTCACAAAATGTGACTTTATTGATGAGGAAACCGAAGACTGAAATGATTAAATGACTTGTCTGAGAGTAGTTTTTTGGCCAAGCTGCACAAAGCTTCTTCAGTGGCCTGATTTTGTTTCACCTTGGTCTGTCACTTTTCTTTTTACACACATACACACACACACACCCACCTACTGCCCTGGGCTTCCATTTCCTTATTTATGAAACAAGGCGATGTGACCAAATGATTTCCCAGATCTCTTCAGTTTCTGGCTTTCTCCTCAGCTCTTTGCTCTTCTCATTCCCACTTTCCTCCCAGCCACATAGACATACATTCTGTTTCCCCACTGTGTTCTCAGTAGGCACTGACTTTGGTGTATATACTGTAGAAGCTGGGATACAGTTCTAAGACCCTCCTGAATATGATCTGTGGGGTAAGCTTGGCCCTGGACAAGCCCCGCTAAGGTCCAAAGCTGCTGCTGTCATTTTTTCATTTCCAGGTTGATGATTTTAAATTAATGGGGTTTGCAGCCTGGTTAGGGATCATTCCTTTTCTCATGGAACTGTGTTTTGTCTCAAACTCAAGTATGTGTGGAGAAAATAATCACTGACCTTTCCATTGTCACTTCAAAGTGCTTGTTCTAGATTCCACAATAATCTGTGGCTTTTAGCCTCAGCTTCTCTATTCTTCTATTGTGATTTCTGTGTATCATTTAGATGCCGTCAACTCAACACAGTCTTAGATCTGACTCTTTTCATCTTGAACTTGTTCAATTTTTATTTAATGAGAATGTAAACCAAGAAGAACCTGATAATAATGCCTTATTTGAGTGGGGAAGCTGTCCTGAGCTTGTGAGTTTTTTTTACCTTCATCATTAAAATCCTGCTTTAGTTGCCCTCAGACATTTTGTTTGCTCTTTTACGTTTCCTTAACAAGAAAGAAATCAGTTGAAAAGGACAGAAGCGAATAGACCTATTGGCACAGGTAACATTAGAATGTGTACCTTTGATGTTTTATCCAGATGGAGAGTGCTGTAGTGAATGCATTACTGAGGCATCACTGGTGTTCCGAATAGCACCCTGATACCTTGGTTGAATCACTGCAGATATGCTTGGGGGGGGGGAGAAGAAAAGAAATGCTTGGAAGGGGCAGCAAGAAAATGGCGAAAATATTAAACTATTCTCTGACTCTCCTGCTGTTTTTTAGGGAAGCTCTGTACTTGGCTGCCTAAGTAACAGTAACATGGTTTTGCTGTTCGTAAGGACACCTGCATTTCACTCTCCAACCACCTTTACCTTGGAAGGACTATTGAGACTAGCTTATTCTGTTACCTCGACCATCCTTCTTGGTGCCCAGTTTTCACTGAATGACTTCCACTGTCTGAGTGGTGAGAATGGTAGTGGCAGACTTTGCAGATGTGGGTGCCACCATGCTCAAAGTGGGAAGCTGGACAGGGCAAGAAAGGGGAAGGGGGAAAAGGGAAGGTGACTGACATTGACTCAGTGTCCAGCAGGTGTTCGTTAGTCATTGTCCTGGGGGCCCTGTGTACCTTCTTCTCTTTGGTCTCATGAAACCACGGGTAGAATGCACTGTTCTCGCCATTTTTTTAGATGGGTGAGCTGTGGGGAAAAGCTCCCTGTGTTTGTAGAACATAGATTTTTCATTCTATAATCTTCAATGGCCTTGTTTTAGCCTTTCTCCATTAAATATGTCGTGTAAATTTAATTTCATATTAATTTAAGTGGCATAGCTTATCGCAATCACTTGGTACCAGTGAGGAAATAAACCATAGTTGAGTTGATATCTGTGAAATATCTCTCCAGTTATAGATATTGATTGATTCTATCTACAAACAGATATAATTCTTAAAATAGAGATTTCTAAAGAATAACCAGTAAATGAGTCATTAAATCCTCTCATCTCTTCGACGGTCTAGAAAATGAAGTGAACGATCCTATATGAACACCTGTGGAGTACTGACAATTATAAGTTGAAGTCCTCATCTGATAGCTTCTGGCCTGGAAAGTTCTGAGTATAGATGCAGCATGATGGTCATCTCATCCTAAAAGGACTACTTTGGAGCCTGAGTGGAATGATCAGTGTAAAACCATAAATTTTTACTTCTTGGGGTCAGATCTCCCGTGGAGTGGGATTAAAGAGTAAGAGAAAAAACCCTGCATGTCCTTCTAGGACATCATTACATTAAATCTAGGGGGAAGATGAAGGATGATATGTGCCCTTTTGTTTTTTATAGTCCCAGTGGTTGAAAGGAGGCAGATTTAAGATAAAAATGAAAAAAATGAAGTTTGATCATTTCTTTTGTTAGGTTCTATCAAATGACTAATAGCGAATGTCGTGTTTTAGTTATTCTTCAAAGGTTTGTAATTTGAGGACTCATGAAAGAACCCAATTTATTAGAAAGAGTACATACAAGTAGGCCAGACTTTCCATCGTCAAAACCGATCCTCATTTTGGGTCCTAGCAGGCTATTCTGTTGGTTTCTTGTTGCATAATCCTAAGACCTCAAATTTCATTTTTCTCTCAAATCAGTCTGGTTTAAAAGCAAAGGCCAAGTTAAAGATTTGGTAAAATGCAAACTATTTTACATTTGTAGACATACTGTCTTGTCTACTTGGCTCTGCAAAATTACACTTTTGTGTTATAAACAGTTAGCTGCTTAGGGAAGAATTCCAGCAATTCATCTTTCCCAACCTTACACATAGCGGCCAGCACGGCGATTTATATACAGCAACTCCCTGTTCTCGTTTAATTTCCTCAGACAAAACAAGAGATTGTGGTGGTGCCTGCTAGTTCAAAACGGCACAACTTGTTTCTCTGGACTCTTATCATCACCTCATGACTCAGAGGATGCTGGACCCACGGGGACCCTTAGATCTAGTTCACATATGGGAAACTGAGGCCCAGACTGAACCACTCATTCAAGGTCATGCACATGGAAGTGGTAGAGTTGATCTTAAATTGTGTTTTTGTGTTGTTGTTGTTTTAACCCAAGGGTTTCCTTGTTCCCTCTGTCTTTTTCTATAAGAGTTATTCACATCCCAGGGAGAAAACATGATCCACTGCGTTTCTTAATTGTATGTCTGTTCTTGAAATAGCACCAGACTCACCGACAATGTGATCACCAGTCACTGACTGGTATCAGAAAGCTTGGTTTTGAAAGTTGTGTTCTCGTTTAATGAGAGAAATCAAAGGCAGACGACATAGTGGGAATCTGCCAGGCTGTTCTCTTTATTTCCAGGCTATTTCATGCAGGGCATGACTTTAGCCATATCAGACCAGACTGATAAATGTGATGAATGGGTCATGACAGGACCAGTGTAAGTTGTAGCTTTGTTGCTTGTGAAGCTGGGTTACGTGGGGCAAGGTGCTTACCTCTTCTGAGTCTGTTTTCTTATTAAATAATGTGGTACATGACATCCACTCCATATAGTTAATATATTATATCTGGAAATGAAGCCATAAAATACAATGGAAATGAGGTGTATTCAGGAGGAGGCTAGGGAAGGCATGGTTCTCAAGTGCATCATTGGAAGGAATAGATGACAATTGTGCTGATTGGAAGTCTTGTTGGTACTTCTGTCCAAAGACATGAAACAGTACGAATGGCCTTTAACCAGTGACTTTGCACTGTAGTGAAAGGCATTGTTGAAGGAATGTTCCACACATGGGAATCTCCTTGAAAGCTTGGGTTAGCAAGGCAGATTCTTTTGTGTAATAATCAAAGAGTAGCAGGAGAGGTGATTTTGATAGATCCTTTTATTGAGTGGTCGGGTCCACAGCCGCTGCTTCTGAGGAAAGCAGAGGTATCTTGGAGTTTGGGAAAGCACTAGTGAATAATTGAATTGATTGATGGATTTTATAAAAGTCACTATTGTGCCTTCTTTGGGTCTAACCCAGTCCCATGGAATGTGAAAGACACAGAAGTAATGTGTAACCTGGTCTCTGTTTGTGAGGGGTTTCCTTTCTGATCGGTGGCAGATGATACCACCAGATTATCTGTGATTTAAAAACCCAAACTGTGTTGGAAGGAAAAGCTGTTGTGGGATGTCAGAGAAGAAAGACGTGCATGCAGGGTGCTAGGGAATCCGTAGTCATTGCCAATTTGCATTATGAATTGTGAGTTTTGTATTGTTACAAAGCAAAAGATAAGGTGTTGTTCCAGGCAGGGATAAACCATTGTTGGAGCACAGAATTTAGGGGAGAATATGAGTCTTAACTAGAGCACAGGGTGGAATTTTATAGATAGTGGAGGCAAAGGTGGATAATTAAGGCTGTACTTTTTGGAACACTTTGATTATCAGGCTTAGGATCCACGATTTAAGAAAACATTGGTCTATGGTGTGTGTGTGTATGTGTGTGTGTGTGTGTGTGTGTGTACATGTGTGTGCAACAGTCCTTGGTAGGTGTTTGTGCTTGGAGCTGCCAGTGCTAAGTGCTGCCTTTGAGAGCTTCTGCTTACTTTCCTGATGACTAAGAACAAGGAAGAGATGAAGCTTGGTCATTGTATACCCTTTGTGACACTGCAAGCTCACTACTTCCTGCTTCTATCTGAGAGCAGGGCTGATGGATGGAGCCAGTTCAGTGGAAGGCAGTCAATAGGGCGTGGGGATGTGAGAGCTACATTATCTATAGACAACCAGCCATATACTTAGTGGACAAAACATTTGAGTCATGTCTCAGTCAGACGAAGGAGGTGAACTTCAGTGGAATGTCAGCTGTGGCCTGGTGTCACATGAAGAGGTCTAGGGATTGGAATTAACTCCTGCTTCTGAATTCTGGGCAGTGTCTCCTAACCCTCTCCATCAGCCAGTCCTTGTTCTGAATTTCTAATCTCGTCCAGAAACTCAGTAGTAAATAAATCCCAACATAATTTGTCCAGGCTTCTTGCGTCAAGAGCACAGGAGAACACTATTTGAGTGATTCCCTTCAAAAAGGAGTCTCCTTGAAAAACATGTGCCTGGAGCTGCGCTCCTTCCTCCTCTTCCTGATTGAGTGACTGTGATGGAAGGAAAGGCATACAGTCCAGCTGCGAATACAGGACGCAGTGCAGGCTCAGGAGAGAGCAATAAATACCCCCAGCTGACAATGGCAGGGACAACAGAGAGGATGCCGATACCACATTGTTTAATGAGGAAACTGAGACTCAGAGGGGTAGGCACCTGGCCCCAAGTAACCCTTTTTAATGACCCTTTTCTGTGGGATCTGGCAGGTGAATCAGTGACCATCCTCAGGTGCTCATCAGAGCTGCGAGATGGGAAACGTTGTGGGTTCCTTGGATCGTCGGGTAAATGGCTAGAACTGAATCTCTGCGGTGGTTGTTTTTTCCTGGAATGACTCAAGAGAGTGAAGACAAGAAATAAATCAACTCTTTAAACCATCAGCTGCATTGAAGTCTATTACATGCCCTAAAATCCACTCATTTTAAGCCTGCAATTCAATGATGTTTAGTCAATTTGCAGAGTTGAGTAACCATCACTACAACCCAGTTTTAGGATGTTTCCGTCTTCCCAAAGCTCCCTGTGTCTGCTGTGCTCAGCCACCATTCCCACCCCTAGGCAACCAATCATCTGCTCTACTGCCTCCGATGGACTTGCCTAATTCTGGACATTTGCGAATACATGGAAGCCGAAAATATGTTTTCTGCACATAGCTTTCATTTACGTAATGTTTTGGAAGTTCATCCATGTTGTAGCATGTGTTCCTACTTCATTCCCTTTTTTTTTCAGCTGAGTAGTACTCTGTTGTATGGATATACTATATTTTATTCATTCATTTATCAGTTGCTGAATTATTTTGTTTGGGGCTGCTGTGTGTTGTGCTGCTATGTTGGTTTCCTGTGGCTGTCTTAACAAGTCTCTGCAACCTGGGTGGCTTAAAACACTGCAAAATGATTCTCTCACAGTTCTGGAGACCTGAAGTCTGAAATCAAGGTGTGGGTAGGCTGTGCTCCTTGTACAGGATCTAGGGGGGATTCCATTCTTTATCTCTTCCAGCCTCTGGTGGCTGCAGCAGTCCTCTATTGAGGTTACGTTATCTTCTGTTCTGTGCCTCTCATACCAGGATACATGTGATTGCATTTAAGGCCCATCCTGATAATCTAGATAATCTAGATAATCTTGATAACTCTAGAAAAAGAGCCTTAGCTGTTTCTTTCTCTCTTATTTATTCATTTATTTTTTTGGCCACACAAGGTAACTAACATTCACAGGTTCCAGAAATTTGACAGGGATATCTTTTGGGGGCTGTTTTTCTGCCTATTACAGCAGCGGTGAATATTCTCATGAAGTTTTTTTGTGTAGGCATGTTTTAATTTCTCTTTGTAGATAACTGGGAGTGGAATTGATGGGTCATATTATAAATTTACATTTAACTTTTAAAGAAAATGCCAAACTGTTTTCTGATGACGCTGTCATTTTACATTCCTCCTGCAGTGTATGAGGGTTCCAGTTTCTTCACATTCTTGCCAGTTATCGGCCTTTTAAAAATTACAGCCGTTCAAATGGGTGTAAAGTGGTATGTCATTGTGGTTTGGATTTGCATTTCCCTGATGACTAATGCTGTTGAGCATCTTTGCATGTGCTTATTAGCCATCACATATGATTCTTGGTCAAATGTCCCTTCAGAGCTCCTACCCATCTTAAAATTGGGTTGTCTTTTTCTTTCTGAGTTATAAATTAGTCTACCATTTTTCACAGTCTGGTCCTGTCATTGCCAGTCCTAAGGACAGGGGTGATTGAGGTCACCTTGATGAGGAAGTGCTGGGGTAATCCAGTTCCCTAGGGTGCCGAGAACTGGGGCAAGGCGACCATCCCTGCATTTATCCTGTGTCAGGCCATTACTGGAGGTTAGATGGAACTCACATGTGGCTCTTTGGCTGCCAGTCACTGTGTCAGCGTACCTGGGAGATGGTGCGCCCTATGCCTTAGAAATCATAAGCTCTGTGGTCTTGCAGGCTGGCTGTTGTCTGATGAACAGTGGACCAACCAGCAGAACCCCACAATATATTCTCATTGTAGCCCAGTCTTTTCTTGTATAACTCTTACAATATTAATTAAGCAGTTTTTTCTGTAGTAATATATTCAATCTCTTCTCCTATGAGACTATAAAAATCCCCAGGACACAGGCAATGTCTGTGTTTTGTAACTCTTATCACTGGTCTCTAACATTATATGTGGTACATAGAAGACAACCAACCAGTATTTGCTGGATGGAGAAATGACAGTAAAACACCAGCAGTGGGGGTCCTGGAGGATGTTCTGTGCTTTACAGTGGGTGCCTCACATGAAATCATTAAGTGGAACATAATTTGTTGATTGAGTAATTCACTCACCACAGAACGTGCTATTTAGTGACTTGTAGTTTAACTGCCATTGATGCCATTTCCCCTTTTATTTCCAGCGATCTATAACTACAATGCCTCTCAAGATGTGGAGCTCTCCCTGCAGATTGGAGACACGGTTCACATCCTGGAGATGTATGAGGGTGAGTCTGGATGGCCTTCTGCCAGACAGGGCGAAAGGGAAATACAATGGAAGTTACTTATTAATAAGGCACTTAGAGCCAACATCAGCCTGGTTTACTTACTGAGGGGGGTGCTGGGGAAAATCCAGGAAGTACTTAGGTTGTACAGTTTCATATTGAGGGTGATTTCAAAACAGCCAGCTGAGTACATGAGTGCAAACATGCCCAGACACCAGAATCAAAAAGTATGTGAATATGTTGGGCTTAACCACTGAGAGCGGAAGGATCTGGCGCAGTCCTGACTTGGGAGAAACGTGGGACACGGACCTAGTTGGGGCTCCAAGGAAGCACCGATTAAGTGGCCCTTTCTACTCAGCACTAAGTGTTGCCAGATTGAGGGAGAAATGACAGAGAGACGTACTGGGGTTGCTGAGATTCTTTCAGAGAATTAGGTCAGGACTGCAGCTGGTCCAGAAAGCCTCCCACTATATTTCCTCCAACTAGGTCGGGCTCGGGAGGTGGTTCCACATAACCTGTAAGTGGACTGTCGGGCAGGACTCAGGACTGTCGCTTTGTCTGAAAAGCATAGGTCATGTCTGCACTCACCTTACCGCAACCCCAGACTTCTAGCTCCAACTTGAGCTCTAAATCCTAGCAGGGCTCCTCGGTGTACCCACATTTCCAACGCAAACCCTCAGAGCGCATCAGACATGTATCCAGGCCACTGAAGTTGAGGATCAAAGCAAAGAACCCCCTTTAGGACCCTCTTATTGGGTCCTAAAACTCGACAGATTTTTCTCACAGAGTAAGGCTTGTTGGAACAGGAACTCTGGATTTGCTAGGTCCAGCCTGCCATGTAAATACTTGTAATGGTGGAATGGCAGAGGTGGTCATCTAGAATCCAGTGTGGCTTACCTAGGACAGAACAGGAAGACACAGGATGGGGAAGGGAAGATGGGAAGCAAGAGGAAAGGAAGCAGGGTTTGGCCATAGAAAAGCTAAGCCATCTGCCTGATTGCACAGAAGACTCTACTGTTACTGCTGCCTTCTTTTAGGCAGAGGGCTTGGATTTTGCGTGATCTTTCTGTCTTGCACACAAGTCAAAGTGTTATCATGCAGCTCCCAGGGTCAGGGAGAAGAGAGGGAGCGCTGTGTGAACTCTTCCCACTCCGTTCTCTTTACTTTTCATCCTCACCATCTCAGGTACAGCCAAAGGTGGATTCCGTGGGGTCCTTAAGTCACCAAGACACTAAGGACAATCTACTTACCTTTTGAGGACTCTTTTGCATATTGAAACTATAGTCCCCTCAAACCTTACTAGGTCATACCTCATTGTCAGGGGCTAGATTAATCCCCATTAATATGAATCCTATGAGGACAAAGTGCTTCCGTTAGCTATTTAAAAAATATGTCTAATCTCTGTGGACACACATTTTTCCATTATGCAGGTAAAAGGCATATGCTCAGTTTTGTTTTTTTAATAACTCTTCCATGTGGGCTCGAAAAGGATGTATATTTTAGGATCTTTGGGTGCAAAGTTCTATAGGTGACAATTAGGTTCTGATTTCTTTGTCATTTTTTTCAAATTTGCTATATGCTAACTTTTTACTGCTTTTTCTGTAACTGAGAGACCTGAGTTAAATCTTCTCATGAGTGCAGTTTGTCTTTGCCAATTTACAGTGATGTCAGTTTTTTGCATTATGTGTGCTCAGACCTATTTTTAGGTGCAGGTGATTTTAGAATTGTTACATTAAACAATTCCAACTTTTAATTCCTGTTTGTTGAATCTTTTATCATTATCTTCGTCTGTAGTAATGCTTTCTCCTTAGTCTGTATTGTCTGAAACTACAGCCAACTCACTGGCAGTCCCAAGCCCCAGTTTTTGTCCTCCTGACCCCACAAGGCCATCAGAAATGCTGGTCAGCCACTCAGGAACCTGGTCTTAATTCAGCTGATGCTCCAAGAGAAACACAGCTCCAAATGCTGGCCTCATCTTTCTGAATTTTGGTACTTTTCAGATCTTGACTTGATAGTTCTTCTCTTTACCATGTTAGCTCTTTTCTCTCTCTCTCTCTCTCTCTCTCTGTGTGTGTGTGTGTGTGTGTGTGTTGTGTTACCAATCTTTTCTAATTGTCCTGCTGAGTGTGGGAGGGAAGAGTGGAGACTTGATCTGAAACAAAGCCGATGATATCTTTTACATACATTTTCAAACTTCTTTTTTTCAGTTTTTGTGACCCCAGCATATTTTTTTGAAAGAGCTAACGGAAGCACTTTGTCCTCATAGGATTCATATTAATGGTAATTTTAAGCGTGTGTAGTTTCTACTTTACCAAGTAGCCTCCCAATTGACCAAGGAACCTTCCTCAAGGTAGTATTCCTGTGGACAAGCCAAGGTGCTCACTGAGCTGGGTTGAATATAAATATAAACACAGACACACAACAGACATCCATTTCAAATAACGTTCCAGAGCTTGCGTTCAAACGCCACAGTACACTTTGCATATGACAACTTACACAGCAGTATGCGTGCCCGAAGCACTGGCCCACTGATAGACACTCAAATAAAAACAAACAGCTGGAAACTGCTTTTCTTGTTAATTGCTACCGTAAAATATTTGGTGTGCCAGCCATCGAACTGTGTCATCTCAAAGAAGGACATCAGTGCCCATTCTGTACAAGTGGACATGTGTCAAGGTGTGAATGGGTAGAGTTAGAACCTGAGCTTACTGAGTTCATTCACCTCTAAGTGGCACGTGAGCTTTACAGAGATTATTACATTGGATTCATTTTTTAAATAGTATTTATGTTATGGAATTTTTTTTTTTTTAATAGTGCCCGCCTTACCAGAGGCAGTGTTAGGTTCTTCTATCTGCTAAGTACTTAGAGTTCTTGGCTGGGTTCTCAAATTCCTTTATTATTTCAGGCAGTTCAGGACTAAGTGAGGACAGGAGTGCTTTGCAAACATTAAACACGATGGAAACGCTGAGTAATAACGTGTTCTCTCCCTCCTCCCCCATCTCCTCTTTCCTTTAAAAAAAGCAAACAAAATGGAAACACCCACAGTACTGCCAGATGGAATTTAAGGGTAGTGCTGGCACTGTGTCATGACCCCAGGGGTTTTTGTGTCTTCAGTTTCCTGTCAGATGTGACTCCTGGGACTCCCTCACACCCCCAGTTCTGCCCCACCCTGCTTTTGATATATTTGCATACCAGACTTGTATGTGCTTTTTCCGTGTGGACATGAGTCCCCGCTCCTGGAACTCAGACATGAAAAATTCTTTGCTGCCCACAACCCACAACAGAATACCCCTGAGAACCCTCCTTTTGCTGTTTCCTGCCCCGTGGTTGAATGAATAATTATGAAAGTGGTAGCTCCTTGAAGGAAAAGCCTGCTCTTCCTTTATCTGCAGGGTCTGTGCCTTGCGTAGCTCCTGGCGTGCAGTAGGTGCTCAGCCAAAATCTGTTGTTGGAGCAAGGCAACCAGGTGTGGAGAGTAAAAGGGGGCAGGGGTCACCTCTACAAAACCCCGCATGTTACAGGGCAAGGCTGCTTTTCTCCTTCCAGGAGGGACAAGCAGAGGGCTTCAACATTTCCCTGTCTCTCTGTAGACTGCAAAAGGATTTGGCTATTGCTTGAGCCTTTTTAAAAAAATTGAGATATATTTCAAATCTCATACAATTTACCAATTTAAATAATACAACCTAATAGTTATTTACAAAGTATGCCATTCACACAGTTCGGCAACCATCATCACTGTCTGCTTGCAGAACTTTATTATTGACCCCTGAAAAAAACCTGTGCCCATTAGTGTCATTATCCCCAAGCTCCAGGCCACCAACCTAATTTCTGTTTCTATAGATTTGCCTATCCTAGATATTTCATGTAAATGGAATCATACATAATATGTGGTCCTTTGTGACTGGCGTCTACTTAGCATAATATTTTTGAGGTTCATTCCACGTCAAGGGATGTGTGAGTACTGCATATCTTTTTACTGCTGGATACTATTCATTGTTTGCATACATGGATATCACATTTTGTTTATTTTTTTATTTTTTTATTTTTTTGGTTGTTGAGAGCCCACTGGCCCATGTGGGAATCGAACCGGCAGCCTTCAGAGTTAGGAGCATGGAGCTCTAACCGCCTGCACCACCGGGCCAGCCCCTCACATTTTGTTTATACATTCATCAGTTGAGGGCCATTTGGGTTGTTTGCACTATTCAGCTCTTGGGAATAATGCTGCTGTAAACATTTGTGTACAAGCCCTTCTACCTGGATATTCCAGTTGTGCTCGTTTGTTCCTTCAACAATACTTATGAGAAGTATTGTGCTCTTATGATGTGCCATGTCCACGTATTGAGCACAAGAGATGTTCGAGGCCTGAGTGACAAAGCAGCAAGGTTCCTGCTCTCATAGGGTTTTCATTCAAGGGATAGACAAAAACAAATGAACAAAGTCAGTCAACAACAACAAAACTCCGATACGTATGAGTGTGGTGGGGAGAAAAGGATGGTATTACGAAGGTAGATGAGGGTGATGGAGAAGGAGAAGGAGAAAAACTACTTTAGATGAGATGGTTTTGCCCCTATTTAGTTAACCACCCCTGGGCAAAACCCTTTAACTTTCTCTCTGTCATGGTCCTTTCATCTAAAATTGAATCAGTTTTTGAATTAAAAGTGATTAAATGAAAGTGCTTTGAAAAATAAGATTTCAGCATCCCTGATCTCATGAAACTCTCCTCATCTGTGATTAACCAAATTCCAGTCACAGGGGATATCACACCCGAGGTCTGTTGGTCCAGCAATGAGTGCTAGTTTTCTGCATTTGATTCATATCCCTAAACCACTCACAAGTTTAAGAGAGGGTGGCTGATGTTAACAGTGATCTCTGGGGGTAAGCACAGCACAGTTGGCCCCTGATGGAAATAACAAAATGAGATAATGTCTCAAAGGCATTCCAAGCTCTACAGAGGCAGGCACAGCATAACATTTTATATTATTTCAGTGTAATTTGTAAAGACCCAAAGAATAACACACATGATTGGATTGGAACCAGGGGAAATGGGCAATCCTGAAAGGGTGAAAGAAATAAAAAGAAGTATTTGTGTATATATAGGAGGCCCCCAAAGTAGCTAAGTTATTTCTTCTGTATAGAATGAAGCCAGTTTTAAAATGCACCTTAATCAAGAAATCTACTCCTTTCTAATATGAAAAGGAATAAAAATGGATTGTGACTTGAGCTGTACATGTTTTGATTCTCATCTTTATAAAGCAGGCTTTTTTGAATTAGAATAGAGGGCATTATGATGACAGATTGGTCAAGTTATAATATATTAAACTTTGGCTCCATGGGTAACAAAACTTTCTAACAGAGGCATAAAAAGGAAGAGTGCATTCAAAGATTTTTTTTTTTTCAAGCAGAGGCTTCATAGCATCTTTCTGAGATGTGGTAATAGGAAGCCTGCGTTGGACCATATGATAAAATAAAGTCTTATTGAACTCTTTCAGCATATCTGATTCGAGAAGAGAGATTGTCACATCCTACCATCCTGTGCAACAATTTGGTCACCCTGCTAGCCTTGACCCTTTATTGTCCCTATTTTCTACTCCTTTCCTTTTCTATTTGGTCAGCCATGCTCAATTTGTCATAAGAAGAGTGGCAGAAAGAAAATCACAATTGATTTTTAAAAAATCAGTTCTTAACAGCAAGTGTAAAAGTTGGCAGTATAAGCAGAAATAAGGCAGTCGATGTATCTGTAACTTGCATTTACTTTGGTTACCCCACTAGTCAAGATAATTGAAAGTTTATTGTAATTCAGAATCCATGGACTCACCAGTTATAAAAACAACTGCCTTGGACAATTAAATGGCAGTGAGCCCAATAACTTGGGTTTTGTGACAAAGGCTGTGTGCGAACATTTCGGCATTAGCTTTGAACGCAGATGAGGCCAGGTGGCGTTTTGTTGAGTGTGCTGGTCACTTCCCACATCTGTTTGACCTTTCCCTGAGTACAGCTTGTCAGTGACTGCTACGGGGGACATATGTTCCTGAGATGTATTTTTTCAAAAGATGTGCATGGCAGTAGGAGGGAGTGTGTTTATAGGAAAAGCTAATTAAAATGACGAGCTGGTGAAAAGTCTCATCTCATATTTCATCTTATCAAGAGGAATGCCTTCTGTTTTGCCTTTTGAGATGCGTTTGAACGTGCTTCTACAATTCCATCTTTAAAATGTACGTTATTCACGTGTAAGCGTATATGGGATCTTTTAGGATAGGGCTCAGACCCCTTTTCTGAGTGGTGCCTTCATTCATTGACTTGGTCATGAATGGGTCCTTGGACTTGGCCCCTTTGGGCAGCTGCCCATGCACCCAAGGAGGCAAGCTCAGCCTGAAAGCAAAGATGCCTTTGGGATGTTCAGGAGGAATGTTATCTTGAGCTTTTGGTCTCCAAAGGATCTTGGTGGGATTAAGGGGGTCGAGAAGGGAGCAAAGTACGGGCAGGCTCCTTCCATCCCATGTACATCAGTGTGTACTCACGGCTGGCCTCACTCCTGGGTACTACGCCATTCACATTATTTGCTGTGTAACTTCTATCAAAAATGACTTCAGTATCTTATCCCCATTGTGAAACATAGCACATCAAACCACTGTGGGGCTGGGTAAGACTCAAACGGTTAAGGATTAATGTAAGGAGAAAGTTCTAGAGGAAAACTCGAAATTGATTGAGGGCAAGTCTGAATAAGATACTTCTCCTCTTGCTTGTACCTGGAGAGAGAAGGCTAAATTTATGCCTCTGCTAGTCTCATAGTAATATGAATCATTTATGATCTTTAAAAGCATATAAGAAGGCTTATGCGTCATCAATATTAACTGTGCTAGAGTGCCCCCATTTTATTCAACCCATGGAGGCAAACCGTTCAATGCAGATTGTTACAGGAGGAGAAAACATGCTGCTAGAAAAACGTGCATGCTGCAAATGAGCACATGAGCCCTTCAGTTTTTCCTTACCTCACCTCCATGTAGAACTTAGGCTGCAAAGAGGTATGGACAAGGCAAGATAGGAACGATTCTTATTAAAGAGAGATTATAAGTCTAACCCTTATATTCTGTGTACTGTCCCTAATATTCAAACAAGAATATTAAATGTGTGTGCATTTAACTTTGACAGTAAGAATATAAGATTTTAAACAACTGTATCTATCAACTTAGTCCATCTTCTAAATGGCTGGAACAATTTACACTAAATTCCTAACCTTGAATGCTTTGGTTTTCACCAGTGCAGGTTTAAGACTCTATTACTGTGGTTGGGATTGAAAGAATGGGCACAAATTATTTTTCTAATTATTTTTTTCAGTTACAGTGACATTCAATGTTAATTATGTTGTTTTCAGGTGTTCAGCATAGTAGTTAGACATAATTTATGCAATGATCTCCCCATTAGTCTAGTACCCACCTCGTATTATACATAATTGTTGCAACATTATTGACTATATTCTCTATGTTGTACTTGGGAAATTTTTTTAAAATTAGTCTTACTGTCAGATTCATTGCCCACTGAATGTTAAATTAGGCCTTAGAATAACCTATTTTGGTAATTTCTTCTTTCTCGTTTGGCTGTATTCAGTCTTTGTTCAGGCCCTAGGTTATTTAGTACCATGTTTCTCGGTGATTCTAGCCACCATCATATAGTTTTTCTATCACCCAAGTTGTTCCTTCTACTTTTTCTCTTTTCCTTAGTGATTTTTTCTATCCTTTTCTTGGGGGCAGGGAACTCTGTTGGGAAATAAAAGTACGTCTTGTCAGGTGCTATGGCTCTGGACTGAAGCTTCCCCTAGCATGGTACTCGAGCCACTTATGTAGCTTCCGCTTTGTTCATCATCAGTAAGTTAAGAATAATTTAGAGAGATTTTGGTCCTTCTCCCAGGGTGTACGACACATTCCTCAGAAAACAAAGAGAACTCCAAATAGAGTCTCCTGCTGTCATCAGCATAGGAACCAGCTGACGGCCCTAGAGTAGGGGAGTCCCTGGAGTATGTCGTTGTGTACCCTAGGTTTCTGATTTGTCTGGCATTTTACATCTGTTTATGGGCCACGCATTGACATAAGGGCTTTCATATACTCAGTCTCAGTTCTTACAATCCTGGGCAATCAGATTTACAATGCTCGTTTAATAGATGTGAAATTCAAGGTGAAGAAACTTGAAGACGTTCACTCAGCTATTAATTAATTGGTAGAGCTGTGATTCCTACCAGGGTCCTGTGGAACCCAAGGAGAGCATACTTTCCACATTGTGAGGCCTTTGAGGAAATGACATTTCTATTTTGGACAAAGCATTCAGTTTTCCAAAGAGGGTAAGGTTCTTTTGCTTTTTAAATAGCTGTCAGACAAGTGTACTACCACCCCAGACATGTCTAAATAGAGTGAGCTCTTCTGAACTGGCTCCTCTCCGTGGCTCTTCCACACAAACTTGTCGCTCTGGCCAGGGTGTCTCCATGCTGCCCTTGAAGCATACTGCATGCACGATTGGAGCCACTTCACCCCCATTGCCAAGGTGCCTCATCTGCCTTCCACACACATCTACCTTCCTGCCTTTTTTTAACAGCTGCCTTTCCCCAAGCCGGTAGACATGTCTGTTCTAGGGGAGCATAGCAGAATCATTACCCCCACCCAGAGACCCCCAAACCAGATAAGAATTACCAGGGTGGTGGGCTACAGTTAACACCAGTTTGTCCAACCCCCTTAGGTGTGGCAGGAAATCAGGGAGGGAAAAATAAGCAGAGAGGTTGCAAGCGGGGGTCTCTGACTTCCCCAACCTCAGGCAGGCTCTCTCTCTCCCTGTGTGTCTGTGGAATGAATGTACAACTCGTGTCCCCATTTGTGCCCTCCTGCTTGTGTTAGGAAAGAGGGCCCACGAGTTGAACGTCCCAGGTGGCTCATATTCAGGCTCTTCTCATCTTCTGCCACCAGGACTCTAAATGCTGTCACTGCTACGGGCTCTACCTCTGCTGCTGCTACTGCTGACCTTGTTGTGTCCCTGACAGAATCTTCCTCATCCTTGACTGTCTGGGTCTTCAAAGGGGGGCCCAGTGGTTCACATTTAGAGTCCAAATGAATAGCTTCACCCTTTCATTATGAGGATACATTCCATTGAGGAACTTGAAGCACATTTCTAAGTGACCCGGGCCAAAGGACTCTTAGGGACAGCGCTGAGTGTCACATTGAGGTACATTCCTCACTTCACCTGACTCGTTCTCTTAGCTAAGCCAATATTCTCCCAGAACCTCTGCACAAGATGAGTTTCCTTCCTGGGGCTTCCATTTCCTCTTCAGAAATTAAGGCAGCGTTTACCTCTCTCCTCTAATCTCAGGAAGCTTAGCTGGTTTTATGAAAAGAGCACCCTGCCCTGAAATTCCAGAAATCCTGGTATGCTAGACGTGCACGTTTGTGTTTCCCCACCCCTCAGCAGTGTCTCGCTGTTCCACTAGCAATTAGATTAGAAATTCTTCAGCATCAGGCCTTGTGGTTTATTATAGTCTCAAAGTCTTTGAGGCCTCTTAGAGTCTAGCATAGTTCCTTATGAGCGTGGGCCTCTTTAAATATATCATGCTTGATTCATTGATTCCTCATGCACAAACCTGTACTCCTTTCCCGTACATCTCGGAAGTTGGTGCTGATGGTAACAAAACCGGTGTTAAGTGAGTTGCAACAAATTCATTGCCACTACCCATAAAGCCACATGCTGTCTTTTTTCATGCCGGCGTTCTGAACTAGTTACATAAGTTAGAGAAAGGGGTCACAGAAGATGGAAATGAGAGCCAATAGTAAGAAGGACTAACTTTTTTAAAAACAGGATTACTTTGCTTTAAAAAAAAAAGAAAGAAAAAGCCACATGCAAACAATACAAAGAGAATGGGCAAATCAGAGTGATGGTGTCGGTTATACTAGCAGGGGATTTTGTTTCTTCCTCCTCACTGAGCTTCCACGTGTCTGTGAAGTGACAGATTTCCTAAGTTTTGCAGTGGACATTTGGATGTGTCGTCTCGCCATTCTGTCCACTGTGATTCGGACCTGCCCCTTCCGCCACCCTATCTGGACCAGGTCCCTCTGCTTATCTGAGGAGGTCTCCAACATCACCCTCATCAATCACAGGCCACCAGGAGGAACCTCAGCCTTTAGCTACGGAGTTAGATGTTATGAGGGAACGAGATGGAAAAAAAAAATAGAATGTTTATATGGAAGGAAACTTAAGAGATGAAAGCCATAATTACTTTAAATTAACAGTTGAAGACATGGAGTCCCACAGAGCCGGGTAGCACAGAACCAGGGTGGAGAGCCAAGCCTTTAGATTTCAGACAAGCCCTCCTCTGGAGGAGCAGTGCCTCCTCTTCTGGACATTCCAGCCTCGTAGGCGGGGAGCTCCGTCCTCACCCAGCTCTGCCCACTGGGCCTGGGATCTCAGGGAGAGAGAAGAAGGGTCCTCTGACCATGCAGCCAGGCTGTGCCTTGTGGGTGCAGATTTTATTGCACATCCCTTGCATCAGTCTATTCTGTCCCTGGTCACTAGCTCAAGGAGACCTTCTCTTCTCATTAATATACTCTTTAAAAGTTTATTGAGTCCCTGCTATGTGCAAGGTATTGCAGACATGTCTTTTTCTTGTCATCCAGGAAATAAAATCAAAGATGGAAACCACATTTCTTTCTTTCCCACTTACTTGGCGTGCTGGTATGTGCGTGTTTTATATCAGTGGGATTCCTTGGAAGGGAAACTTCCCTTCCCCGAGAGGCAGCGCAAGTATCCCATTCACTGTCCCCCAGCATGGTCCTAGAGGTGGCATGGGGGAAGGAAAAGAGCCAGGAGCTGAGCAGTAGGAGACCTGTATTTATACCCTCAGCTTAAATAGCAAGTCACTGGTTGGCTTGGGACAACCTTTTTAGTTCGTGCCTTGCCTACTTTTCCTCTTTTTAAAGTAAGGATGCTAAATTTAAGTGAACGCTGAGTTCCTTTAGAGATCAGACTTGCAACCTCAGATAGCACAAAATTGAGCTAAGATGGTGCATCAGGAAGACTGATTGTCCCACAAAATGGAACAAAAGAATAGAATAGTTATCTTTTACCGTCTTTGCGTCCTTTTACTTTCTGCCTTTGAAAGCCCCCAGTGAGCTGGTCAGTGCATTTGGAAAGTGAGCATTCTGAAGCCCGAGGCTCTGGAAGGTAGTGAGTGCGAGCTGCTCTTGGGCAGGAATCCACCAATGGAGCCTGTCTGTCAGTTCTGTGAGATCCTCTCTGCTCACGGCTTCCCCCGCCACCCCAGGACCCTCAGGCATCTCGTGGAGGGACACTCACTGGGGAATGGGAGGGCAGGCTATGGCCATGGAAACCTGACAGGTTTACATAGCCCACAGGGGATGGAGCCTTTGACCTTGGCCTAGTTAACTGCTTTACTCAGCCAACTACCAGGCCAGTGACACTGAAAGGAAAAACAACAGGATTTAGCACCTTCTCCTCCCAGCAACACCCCCCCCCCCCGCACCCCACAACGTGGGTGCATGCAGACAGTGGCTGCCTATCTGTTTCTTGTCTTTAATTCCTGGGAGGTCAAAAATACTTTATGGTTGCACACACTTAAAAATGGTGAAGGTGGTCCATTATTCGTTCTGTACTTTCACCACTGATTGGGGGGTGGGGGGTGGAGAGGAAACTAATTTATCTTGGGACTGCAAAATAAGGAGAGAGTTTACAAAACACTTCATGACTGTCACATCTAAATGATGCTTTTGTGATTCCAGAAAGTTTTCAAAGTCCCCCTCAGTCATTGCCTTCCGAATCTTTAGCACAGCCATAATTCTCCCTTTGTGTGTCGCTGTGTCCAAGCATTATCAATGAAAGCCCTTTTGTATCTAATTATTTGTTTACAGTTCTATTTCCTTTCTCCTTGAAGACAATGTCTGGCACACTGGTGTTCAATAAGCATTTTTATGTATAATGAATGATTGACCACATTAGTGATGCAAATCCTCAGCTCCAAGGTTCTTCTTCAGAATTTTCTAACTGTACTTTCCAAAGTCACCCCACCCCCAACTTGTCACCCTCTCCCACATGACCCTTTCATTCCTTCATAATTTTTAGCCCTACGTGAAATTCCTTTGTTTCTTTGCTTGTGTGTTTACCTGGGTGTATGTTTTTCTCTTTGCATTATAAAATAAGACTTAGAAGGGTGGTGACATTGTGCCATCCTTCTAGCAGGAGGATGATATTTTTCTGCTAGCATCTCTTCTGTTGGATACATAAATGAATCTCCAATCTGTGATTGAACTTTTGGAAACAGCAGAACTCCTTCAGTTTTGGAGCACGAAGTGAGAAATTAAGATGAATAATGTCTTTGGGGAGACACGGTACAAAGTCCAAGTAATGGAGAAACGGTTCAATGATTTTTCTTTTGTCTTTTTTACCTGAATGTTGGAAAACTAAAGCAAAATGTGTTACTTGTTTTTCTTTTTATTCTTGTAATTCATGTTTATTGGGTGACAAGGATTACTAAAGTTTCATAGGTTTCAGGTATACAATTTCGCAATACATCATCCATATATCAAGTTCTATGATTTTTCACACAAGACTCAGAATGGTTTCAGAGGCAGTTTCAAACAAAAATATTCAGGAATATTTGAGCAATCCATTATCATTCAATTGTATGCCACTTTGAGGTGGTTACTTTGTAATATTAATTTGAGAGTATACATTTTGATATGGTTTTTAAAAATTACAGTACAATTTATGCACAGTGAAATACACTCAACTTAGGTATGCAGTTCAATGAGTTTTAACAAATGAACATATCCTGTGTCCCTTATATTCCAGTCAAACTAGGGAACATTTCCCTTATCCCAGAAAGTTCCTTGTTGTCTTCCACATAATTCCACGCCTCCCCCCACCCCAACTACTGTTCTAATTCAGATCAGCAGGGATTTGTTTGCCTTGGTTCTCTATGACTCAGCTCTTTCTCATATCCAGTCTTTCTGACAGAGGTGTTTATCTTTTTCTAACATCTCAGACAAATGAGATACTGTGTTTCCCTGAAAATAAGACCTAAATGGAAAATAAGCCCAGCATGATTTTTCAGGGTGCTCATAGTATAAAATAAGCCCTACTGCATTTCCCCGAAAATAAGACCGGATCTTATATTAACTTTTGCTCCAAAAGATGCATTAGGGCTTATTTTATATTATGAGCATCCTGAAAAATCATGCTAGGGCTTATTTTCTGGGTAGGTCTTATTTTCGGGGAAACAGGGTAGCATCTCAGTTCTTTTTTTTTGACGAAGGGGGTTGTTTCTCATGGAATCTTCTGTCCTGCTTCATTTTGGACTGGTTGTTCTCTAGGCCAGGTCCATGGCTCCTTTTCTGAGATCTTCATTATCTGTATCAGGGTCAGAAAAGTAAGAACTAATAGGTATTTTAGCAGAGCTAAGGATAATATGCATGTGTGTATTCTGCAAATACGGAATTACACTTCTGTGAATTTTGACCTGTCTACATATTTTAAGTCATGAGTCCACATGGATACCTTCATTTCCAGTCCAGCATCACAGGGTTTATTCCAGTTTTTCCCCTTTAAGTGCTCCTTCTGTGAAATAAGAAACTTGGCTTCCAATATTCCTAATACATTTACTTATTTGATCAATTTCCCCAACTTCATTCCCTTCTCCTCAGGTGGACATCCTCGTGAGCTGTTCTCACTGTCACAGCGCATGTCAGTCCACCATCCCTACCCCGAGTCCTGTGAGTGGAGCCTTCCTCCTCACCCCTCTTAGGCTCCGATGCCCCATGCGGGTCCCCCACCCTCACATGCCCACCTTGCTCTGCTTGTGTTCCGATATGACCTGCCGGTCTGGCCTGGTAGGTGAATTCACCCACCACACCATCACCTTTGCAAATGCCTGAGTTGCCCTGTCCCACCTAAAGGCTCAAGGTTCAGTTGTTCAGGACCGGAAGCAGATGGAGCCAAGACACTTTTTTTTTCCATTACAGCTGACATTCAATATTATTTTATATTAGTTTTAGATGTATAGCATAGTGGTTAGACATTTATACAATGTACAAAGTAATCTCCCCCTGATTATAATCCCCCCCACCTGACACTATACATAGTTATTACAAGATTACTGTCTGTATGCCCTGTGCCATACTTTATATCCCCATGACTATTTTGTACCTACCAATTTGTACTTCTTAATTCTTTCACCCTTTTCACCAAACCCCCCTCCCATCTGGTAACCATCAGTTCTCTTTATCTATGAACCTGTTTTTGGTTTTTGTTCGTTTGTTTTGTTCTTTAGATTCCACATAAAAGTGAGATCATAAGGTATTTGTCTCTGTCAGACTTATTTCACTTAGCATAATACCCTTTAGGTCCATCCATGTTGTCTCAAATGGTAAGACTTAATTCTTTCTTATGGCTGAGTAATATTCCATTGTACATATATATGTACCACTTCTTCTTTATCCAGTCATCTGTTGATGGGCGCCTAGGTCGCTTCCATATCTTGGCTATTTAGCACTTCAGTGAACATACGGATACATACATGTTTCCAAATTAGTGTTTTAGGTTTCTTTGGATAAATAGCCAGAAGTGGAATTGCTGGGTCATCAGGTAATTCTATTTTTAATTTTTTTGAGGAAGCTTCAAACTGTTTTCTAGTGATTGAACCAATTTGCAATCCCACCAACAGTGCACAAGGGTTCCCTTTTCTCCACATCCTTGCGTACACTTGTCTGTTGATTTATTGATGACAGCCATTCTGAGAGGTGTGAGATGGTATCTCATTGTGGTTTTAATGTGCATTTCTCTGATGATTAGTAACGTTGAACATCTTTTTATATGTCTATTGGCCATCTGTATGTCCTCTTTGGAGAAATGTTTATTCAGTTCCTCTGCCCATTTTTAAAGTGGATTGTTCGTTTTTTTGGTGTTGAGTTGTATGAGTTTTTTTTAAAATAAATTTTGGATATTAATCCCTTATCAGATGTATCGTTGGCAAATATCTTCTCCCATTCACGAGGTTGTCATTTTGTTTTGTTGATGGTTTCCTTTGCTATTTATTCAAAAACTTTTTAGTTTGATGTAGTCCCATTTCTTTATTTTTTCTTTTGTTTCCCTTATCTGAGGTGATGTATCAGAAAAAAATATTACTAAGAGCTATGTCAGAGAACTAGTTTACTACTTATGTTTTCTTCTAGGAGATTTATGGTTTGGGATCTTACATTTAAGTCTTTAATCCATTTTGAGTTTATTCTTGTATATAAAACAAGATGGTCCAGTTTCATTTTTTTGCATGTATCTGTCCAGTTTTTTCAACACCATTCAGTGAATAGACTGTCTTTACCCCATTGTATAGTCTTGCTTTCTTTGTCATAGATTAAATGACCGTATAGTTATGGGCTTATTTCTGGGCTCTCTATTCGGTTCCATTGAACTATATGTCTGTTTTTATGCCAGCACCATGCTGGTTTGGTTACTATGGCCTTGTAATATATAGTTTGATATCAGGTAGCTTAATACCTCCAACTTTGTTCTTCTTTCTCAAGATTGCTATGGCTATTCAGGTCTTTTATGTTTCCATATACATTTTAGGATTATTTATTCTAGTTCTGTGAAAAATGCCATTGGTATTTTAATAGAGATTGCATTGAATCTCTAGATTGCTTTGGGTAGTATGGACATTTAAACTATGTTAATTCTTTCATGAGCATCATACATGCTTCCATTTATTTATATTGTCTTTGATTTTTTTCTTCAGTGTCTTATAATTTTCCAAGTACAGGTCTTTTGCCTCCTTGGTTAAATTTATTTCTATGTATTGTATTGTATTGTATGTATGTATTTATTTATTATGTGTTTGTAAATGGGATTATTTACTTAATTTCTCTTTCTGATAGTTCATTATTGGTGTATAAAAATGCAAGTGATTTCTGAATATTAATTTTGTATCCTGCTATTGTACTGAATTCATTTATCAGTTCTAATAGTTTTTTGGTGGTAACTTTCAGGTTCTCTCTGTATAGTATTATGTCCTCCGCAGATAATGACAGTTTTACTTCTTCCTTTCCAAATCGGATGCCCTTTATTTCTTTTTCTTTTCATTTTGCTGTGGCTAGGGTTTTTAATATCATGTTGAATAAAAGTGGTGAAAGTAGACATCCTTGTCTTGTTCCTGATCTCAAGGAAATTGCTTTTAGCTTTTCCTTGTTGAGTGTGACGTGATGTTAGCGGTCAGTTTGTTGTTTATGGCCTTTATTATGTTGAGATATGTTCCCTTTATTCCCACTGTACTGAGAGTTTTGATCATAAATGGATGCTGGATTTTGTCAAAAGCTTTTTCTGCATCTGTTGATTATGATCAAATGGTTTTTATCTTTCATTTTGTTTATGTGGTGTATCATGTTTGATTTGCAGATATTGAACCAACTCTGCATCCCAGGAATAAATCCCATTTGATCATGGTGTCTTATCTTTTTAATATATTGCTGAATTTGGTTTGCTAATATTTTCTTGAGGATTTTTGCATCTATGTTCATTAGGAAAATAACAATTTTCTTTGTTTGTAATGTTTGCTTTTGGAATCAGGGTAGTGGTGGCCTGATAGAATGAACTTAGAAACCTTCCTTCCTCTTGAATTTTTTGGAATGGTTTGAGAAGAATAGGTGTTAATACTTCTTTGAATATTTGGTAAAATTCATTGGTGAAGCCGTCGGTCCAGGACTTTTGTTTTTTGGGAGTTTGTTTATTTTTGATTCGATTTTGTTGGTAGTAATCAGTTGGTTCAGATTTTCTGTTTCTTCTTGATTCAGTCGTGGAAGACTATGCTTCTAGGAATTTATCCATTTCTTTCAGATTGTCCGATTTGTTGACGTATAATTGCTTGTAGAATTTTCTTATAATCCTTTGTATTTCTGTGGTATTTGTTGTCACTTCTCTTTCATTCCTGATTTTACTTATTTGGGTTTTCTCTCTTTTCCTTCATGAGTCTGATAAAAGATTTATCAATTTTGTTTATCTTTTCAAAGAACCAGGTCTTGGTTCCATTGATCTTTGTATTTTTAAAAAACTCTATTTTGTTTATTTCCACTCTGATATTTGTTATTTCCTTCCTTCTGCTTACATTGGGCTTTGTTTGCTATTCTTTTTCTAGTTCCTTTAAGTGTCCAAGATACATCGCTTGATTCTTTCTCCCATTCCTCAATGTTTTCCTTTTTAAAATCTTTTGATACCAAAGAATAATACTGTCCATCCATTTGCCTAAGCTTCAGATCTAAATGTCCTTGACTATTTGCCCTTCCTCCCCCATTCCTTGCTATTCCCAGCTAAATCATGAACAACTCTGATTGATTAAAAATATGCCCCACATCTTTTCATCTCCTCATTTTCACTGCACATACTAATCTCATCACTGATGTTTCTCTTTCTGCTATATTTCATCTCCCACAATCCATTCTCATAGAGCAAGCGCATGATCTTTTAAAAAGTATGATGTTTCAGGTATGATGTCCTTTAGAGCCCTCCCCTGATTTCCCATTATACTTAGAATAAAAGCCATCTTCCCATATAGCGTAAAATACTTATATATGTGGTAATCAATCCTGGCTACACATTAGAATCACCAGGGAAACTTTTTAGAAGCACCAAGCTTGAGACCCACCCAAGTCCATTTAAGTCAGGATATTTGGGGATGTGGCCCAGACATCAGTATTTTTAAAAATTCCCTAGTGAATCTAATGGGCAGCCAGGGTTGAGAATCATGCCTCCCTCTAACCACCTTCATACTGCCTTCTCCCCTTTTGTGACTGCTCCTTTTAGCTTCTCAGAGTAACTTTTCCTTAATCATCTTATCTGATGTTCCATGTTACTGATCACTCTCTGCCATGTTACTCTCCTTGAACACTTTTTCTTAGCACTGTCATCTGAGATCATCCTAGCTAATGTATTCATTTTTTTTTAACATTAGAGTGTAATTTTCATGATAATTCTTGCTTTCTACTACACCATGTTTCCTGAAGTAGTTCTTAAAAAATATTGGTTGAATGATTGTATGTAGAAGGGAGAAGAGCTGACTGAGGGACCTGTCATATGGGAGCCAGGAACTGAGAAATACATCTGGACAGGTGGGATGAAACGCAGCAGATGGTAGAGTCTTGACAGATGGAGATTATCTGAGAAACCAGGTAAAGTAAGCAGCTTTGACAATGGAATTGGACACTCTGATAATTTCAAATTGGAAGAGGCATATTTTTATTCTGGATTGGGGCGGTCCCAGGGAAACAGAAATGACTGGTTTCCCGAATGGAAGAGCAACCTGTAGCATAGAATCACGTTTTATGTTCACCGTGGTTACCATTAATTTACTTTTGGAAACCCATTTCACCTAAATGTTAGCAAGAGTAGCCCTCTGGATTCATCATCCCCCCATCATTCCTTTCAATTTAGTAATGTACTAACTTATGAAAGCATTTGAGTTTTCTACCTGTTCACAGTACTCATTGGTTATAGCTGCTCGTTGGTCTACCTTCTCTACTCTTTTCATCGTGATACATTCAGCAGCCTCATCACATTGCCATATTTAACTATGATTATCTTGCTTTAAATATTGGGATTCATTGAAAAATTGTGTTTTTGCTTGTATCACAACCCAGATTTGTAATGTGGAAATGAGCAAACATACTCTTGACAAAACTGAAGTTGTTTGGGCACATCAGGAGAAGGCAGAGTTCTTTGGAAAAGACAACCTTGTGGAGAAAAATAGAAGGCAGCAGGGAGAGAGGAAGATCAAATATGAGATGGAGTGATTCCATAAAAGAAGCCACAGGCAGGAGTCCACAGGAGCTGAGCAGGGCTGTTGAGGACAGGACATGTGGACATCGCTCATTCAGAGGGTCACCAGGAGTTGAAGCTGACTCCACACACAGCCTAGAACAACCCTTGAACTATTACCATGTCCCTTGCAGTTATTAGCAATTGAATTCATGGAGTCTTAATAGTATATGATTAAAACTCCAGACATAGGCAATATTCTGCTCCGCAGTAATGCCAAGCAAAATGAATGTTCACTTTTATTCAGCGTGGTAATTTTGTGCCTTTAGATTGGGGTTTTACACGTACCACGATTTTAGAGGAGACTTAGGAGGTTTAAAAAAAATGGGTTTCAAAAATGATAGGTTTAAGAAGCATAATTCTGTGATGAGTGGCTATGCAAAAGTACTGTTTACAAAGTACAGATAAATTCCTCTCTGAAAGTGAAGCAGAGTCTGTATTGTAACATCTTCGTTTTATGGACAGAGAGAGATGAAAACTGGTTGGTAGAGAATAGGTATTGTTTCTCAGTTTACATCTCCTCCCTCATCCCAGGATGAAGTTGAAGCCATTCATTCATGCAACAGCCATTTTCATAAGTTAGCAGACTAAGCAAGTACCAATGGTAAAGACTTGAATCTTGGGAAAAATGTTCAGCTTTGTGTTACACCTGGATCTCTTGTGAACTCTGACATTATAAATTGGGAGCAGTGTTCCCTGTTCCAATATCTTTTTCTCAACCATGGACCTTGATGCAAACCTATAATGATTCTATAGGAAAATACCCCATTCCTTCATCTCTGCAAAAAACAGCAAAATTTGTTAAATTTTTAAATACTGATGCTTTAAAATGTGAATCTATGTGCAAAAAAGGTAAATTCAATTTTCTACTTGTAGCATGTCCAAAATAGATTATGTGTCTATTTTCTGGATAATTTCATATAGAACAAATTACCAGAGAGGTCGCGAACCCTATTAGCAATTGCCTGACATTTTAATTACAACTTCTGTTTATTCACTGTATATTTGCAGCTGCTTTACACATCTATACCACTTACAACAGAGTGTACTTAGGTAAGATGACCACCTTGATGCCTGATGATGGGCATGGAGAATGAGGAAAATTATTACAGTGAAATACCTATAATAGGTGTTCAATAAATATTTAATGTAAAATACGTGTTTATAGACAGATTGAATTATATACTCCCATTACAAGATAGAGGATGGGAAAACAGCCATATGTATATGTGTATTTATTGGAATTTTAAAAAGGAAGTTAAAGCTTTTTCTTAAAGCGTCGTCAAACAAATATATAAAATATTTTTATTGTGGGGGTGCCTATAGCATTGCCAAGAATTATTTAAAATATTGTTTTATTATTTGTTTCAACTTTTTTAGATGCAAATATTTGTATATGTAAGACTTGCTACTCTAAAGTTATTCCAGAATAGTGGTTCTTAACCTGGGAACTTAGAAAAAAGACAGATTATGTAAATTATTTTTAAATATCTGTTTTAATAGTATAAAATGACTTGTAAAATGTGTATGTATGTATATATATATATATATATATATATATATATATATATATGGATGAAAGTCCATATTTATTCATACAAAAACACTTACTGAATGACTGTAAGGTATTAAGGTAGTAATGTGCCTTCTGTCTTGTTTTTTATTATTGTTGTTCTAACCTTTCTCCAAAAGATCAGAAATGAAGCATGGTTCTAAATGAATTTTAAATTCTTTAGTTATTAAGAAAATAAAGCTCTAAAAAAAAGAAAAGAAAGCTCTAAAATTGATCTAGATTTTTATTGTATAATAAACCAAAATACACATAATTGCAACGTGTTGTCTGCTAATTGTCTCTTGGATTCCACTCCAGTATTCTAAGAGGATGTGAGGATGTATATTGCTAATATCTTTATATAATTCCAGATAACCTCAAAGATTTTGTGTTCTCTTATACCTTGACAGGTTGGTACAGAGGATATACTCTCCAAAATAAATCTAAAAAGGTATGGCATATGATTCCATTTTTTAGCTTGAAATCTCTCTGCTAGTTGTATGTTGTACTACCCGATTCCATTATCTGCTCTCTGCGCTCTCTAGACCTAGTTTCCTTTCTCTTTAATAGCTGTTCTATAGATGTGACAGCAAACTCTCTCACCTCAAAGCTCTAGTAAAATAGTGCAAATCCAATTGACCATATTTCCCACCAGCCAACTCAAGGATGAGAGCCCAGAGGAGAATTCACAGATCGGGCTGGGCCTCTGCAGGCTTCTTGCTCCGTTGCTCAAGCTAAGCTGTAAGGTGATACTGAGACATTGCTGACCTTGGCTCTGTCTTTTAGGGAGGGACCCATGCTTCTTCCGTTATCCTTTAGTGGCAATGCTACACTCCCAAAACTAAAGGCTCTCCCCATTTCCACTTGACTCTTTCCTTCATTGTAAAATGGAACAATCAAGAGCAGTACTTTTCCAACTGTGAACCTCACCACCCCAGCAACACATCATGAGCTCAGTATAGTGGGTTATAACCAATACTTTTCATAAAACAAAACTGAAAAATAGAAAAGAAACTGGAATGCCATGGTAAGTATTGTTTCATGAAAGTTTCGTTTGGGTCCATATGTTGACGTATTTTAGGAATTTCAAATTAAATTTTAGGGTATCGTAAGTACCGGGTTGCCATGAAAATTTATCTCACTGTGGGCAAAGAGTTTGAAAAATACTGACCTTGTGGGTTCCTTTTCCCAGTGTCAATACTACTAATCCTCAAGCTAAAGAAAATCTATTAATTATGTTAACAACCCCCTGGGTTTATTTAGGTTGGCTCCGCTATTTTCCTTTGACGCTGCACTCTGGGGCAACACAGCGTGTCAGCACTTTCTTTTGAAACAGCCACGTTGAGTTGATCAGGCCACATTATTTCATGGTTAGTTCACATGCAAAATGGGTAATTAGGAAAGGGATAAGGGAAACATTTTAGAATTTATAAAGAGTTGAGTCAAAAACCCCACCGTTTTTATTTTGCAAACCTAGTATGAGATATAGTTTGGTGTAAAAGTAATTGCGGCTTAAAAGTTTAAAAATCATTGCAAAAACTGCAATTACTTTTGCACCAACCTAATAGATGTAATCTTTTCACACAACTCTCAAAGGAGCTCGGGGCCCAGAAAAACACATTTCTACAAAGTATAGGCCATTAAAAAAATGGGACTGTCTGTTCAAGATTTTCACCTTGTTGACTCTTCAGTCACACTCAGTATTTGCACATGTATGTGTAGTCACACACACACGCTTTGTTAACTTTGACAATTTAATACTTCACCAGAATAAAGCAGTGCTTGCTTGTAAAGTGAGTATCAGCTCCGACAGCTTTGGTCCTTTGATTTCTCCCTAAAAATCCTGATGCTGAATTTTTCTACCCAAAGATTCTTGTACCACATGTCTTCATTTCAGCCTGATTATTTTCATTTAATCTCTTGCTGACTTTAATTTCTCTAGGCCTTCAAATAGTGACCAAGGTGGCAGGCGTTCTGGCTTAACCTAAAGCAAAGACTTTTTTTTCTTTCTGGATGCTACTTAGACAAGAGTATTTACAGCCACTTCTGCTTCTTGGTTTGAGTTTAACCCTATCAGTGTTCATTTTATTTATAATTACGGAATTCGCAGTTATTTCAAAACATAATTAGAGTTAATTATTTTGAAGTTCTAAATTGAATAAAGAGCAAGAATGCTTAAGTCACTTAATTCCCTAGTCTTTTAAAAAAAGTTAATTTTTAAAAATGAACAACAACCAAAGAAACCCCTCTCAGATAAAATCATGTGAACTTAAATAACAAACAGAATTCTCGATTTTTAACCGGTGAACGTGAATCATGTTGAAACAAGGTCCCAGACCACAGCTTTCTCTTTCACAGAGTATGCAGTATGGAATCAGCCTTTAGGAGCATAAATGACCTTGGTTGCTAAGGCATTCTGTCATTTCCTTAATGAAAATGCATCTAGCCAGTGCCTTTTTAGTCTGCTTTGAAAAGCGGATAGTTGGGGTGACACACTAGGATCTAAACGACAAGTTCTAGATGTGTTTTTAATTTTTTTGTATTCATTTTTTAAAACCCGTATTTAAATGTTAAATATCACCCTTTAGAAGATTTCAGTAAGAGCATCTCTCAGTTCTTGATAATTAAGCTTTGTAATTCAACGAAATGATAGTACAAACAAGGGCTGTGCATTTATTCGTTGATTTTTAAGTTGAAATGTCTCTCTTGTGGAGAGATCCAGGAAAAATAGAGGGAGTTTAAAGTCCATTGTCATGAATTATGCTCAACTTTTGACACCCCTTCATTAAGAGATCCAGCCTATTTGAAATGCTCTCCTAATGTTCTTTCCTACATTTGCCAGTTGAAAGGCCTATGATTTTAATGGAAATTTTTGGTGTCATTTATAAGCAGACATAGCCATTTAGAATGGTGATAAAATGAGCTAGTGGTTTTATAAATTGAAGAAGCCGAGAGCTTTGGAGAAACTGATATTGATCCTGGCAGGATTGTGGAAGTGTGGATGGGGCATTATCTAGAAAATCATTATTTATTTATTTTTACTCAAGTGAGTAGGTTACATTGAGAAAGGAAAAGCAAAACTGAGAGACAGGCTGTAAATCAGAACTATATTACCCGGGTTTATTCTGGCTTTCTGTGTGTCATAATGGCCTAGGAAAAGTTCTGCAAGCCTCAGGTTTATCAGAACAATTAAATGGCTATAAGTGGACAGATGCTATTATGGAAAGATGATGCCTCCCAATAGCAGTGGTAATACAACAAAATATTCTCTTAATGTGAATATCATCATATCTGTACACCCAGTATAACTTACCTGCTTATGATCTGCTTAGATGTCACAAAGTAAATCATTGTTTGTTTATGTTATGAATGCTTCTGTCTTGGATTTCTCCCAGTTATTAGGAGACCAGTCATTAGATTATGAATGCATAAAAATTTTAATTGGTCCTTTACCTTCTTGATTTGAAAAATCTTCTACAAGGATAGTTTTCGGACTAGCAATGTTATATCTTATTTTAAACTCCAAATATGGCTTCCACAAATACTATTTAAGTGGTCCATCCTACCCAGTGTTCTACTTTTTCATGAGTTCTGGACATTATTTTATTGTAATAAAATATACATGGCATAAAAGTTACAATTTTAACCATTTTTATGTGTATAGTTCGGGGGTATTAAGTACATTGACATTATTGGACAACTATCTCCACCATCCATCTCTGGAACTTTTCCATCTTTCAAAACTAAAACTCTGTACCCATTAAACACTGACTCCCCATTTCCATCTCCCCGCAGCCTCTGGCAATTTCACTATGAATCTGACTGCTCTAGATATATCATTTAAGTGGGTTGTACCATGTCTCTCCTTTTGTGTCTGGCTTATTTCACCTAGCATCATATCCTCAAGCTGAGTTTCGGACAGCCCAGCCCGGTTCTCCACAAACATGGTAGTCAACACAACATTTACCTCGATGTCTCGGTCAGAAGAAACACCCAAAGTTTCTTAGGAATCCTAAGAACAGATCTGAAGTTTCAGAACCCCAGAAGTCAGGCCCAAAAGAAATTATAGTCACATTGTATTTTTGTTCATTTTTAGCTTTTTGATCAGTTTTCCAAAATCACTTTGAATCCTGTCCCTATAGTGGAAGAGGTCATGTTACTTTGCCTCTGTGTGTGTCCTTGGTCTTATTAATAACAGAATTGGAATAGTGATTTCTCACTCATACAGCCCACACCTGCCCCCTTCTCAAAGCCAGGAGGGGAAGGTATGTACTTTTCTTCCTGTCCGGCGGGAAAGGATGGCCACTTTGCTTCTGAAGGAACTACAGAATCCACCCTGTCATCACCTAAGCTGGGAGCAGCCCAATCTCAAATTTTCTTACTGTTTCCTGTTTTATTGGCAAAGGATTAAAAAAAGAGAAAGAAGAGTATTGTATGGGTAAATACAGCACACGAAACTAGACACACAATCGACCCCAGTTGAAATTCACTCATTTTCTGTCTCTGAATGGATTAAGGACTTCTGGGTAGACACGTATCTTTGACCCAGTCCCCCAGGCAGGGGATGTCCGTCTCCCACCTTTGTGGTCAGCCACCCCTGACATGTAATGTCCACAGGTTGCACTAACTTTTATAAGCACAGAGCTAGGAGCAGTTGAGCCAATGGTGCCGGTTAAACAGGTTCTTCTTCTACTGGCCTGGCATGCAAAGTCCCATAAAACAAAGAACTGCAATGCCACTTCCAGATGGCAGTTTCTCTGTTTATCAATGCGTGCATCACACAGTTAAACAGCAGAAATTTTTGGCACTTAAAAAATTCTAGTCCAAGACTTGCTTCCTATTAGTTAGATCTGATCTTCATTTCTTTGTTTTCTCCCTACCAGTTTCCAGTCTTTCTGGTAGGTCTTCCTGGGCTTTAGTTATCCCCTGGGAGATGTCACAATACTGATATAGAATTGCATCTTAGGGACATAGAATGAAGAACAATGTGAGACTGGGAAGTGATAAAAATAACCAGATAACTAATACTAATTGATGTGGGATGCATTTGGTTAAAATGCAAGTGCCGAGAGGAATCACTTTAGAAAATCACTATAATTTGATGGGCCACTAAGTACATACTGTGTTTCCCCAAAAATAAGACCTAGCCAGACCATCAGCTCTAATGCATCTTTTGGAGCAAATATTAATATAATAATATAATACAATATACTATAATATAATATTGGGTCTTATATTAACTTTTGCTCCAAAGGATGCATTAAAGCTGATTGTCCAGCTAGGTCTTATTTTTGGGGAAACACAGTAGTCCTCCATCTCACTAATTATGTAAAACCCTTTAAAAGGAATCATCACATGGCAGGTAGGATCTGGAGGGTTTAGGGTCTCACTATCAACCTCCTTACCATTTCCAGCTTCGGCCTGACCCGGGTATGTTTGCCTGTTCATTTACAAAGCATTTGTCTAAACTCTCTGAACCCAAATCTTAATTTATACCTTTTCAGTGTTTCAGCCATGATTTCATGTGGATAGCCAGCCAGTCAGTCTGACTGATATCCTGCAAGCCTGACTGCAAACTGTAGCTATTTTCCAGGTGTCCTTTCTCCCCACCACTCATTCTTCACTACTGTCTATGTTTTTTCCTTTGGGCTGAGATCTTTATGGCCACATAACCAAAGTTCTTCTCTCTGTAGGGTATTTTCCCTGAAACATATATCCATTTGAAAGAGGCAACCGTGGAAGACCTAGGGTAAGTTCCAATTGGGGAAAACCCCTAAAAAGCAATGATGATGTAAAGAATGCCTCGTGTACATTATTTCTCTCGACTCATGAATTCCACCTCTCATATGAGAGAGAAATAAATAAAACATTTTCCTGGCACAGTTCCTTCTTCTTTCTTCTCTTTTTATTCTTGTTCGTCTCTGGCATCCTTCCCCAGAACAATGAACACAGATAATGAAAGAACAGCGGGCCGTTACCTTCTTCTCGCACTACCCGTTCACCAGTGATGTGTGCGCATGTGTGAACGTCCATGAATGTCTGGTGCTCTTGCTGAGAGTCCCCAATTTGAGAACTTTGGGAGCTCGATGAGCACACTGCCTCCTGCACTAATCAGCTCTGAACCTTGGGCAAGTCAGTTGGCCTGGGGGCACCTCAGGCTGGGAAAACAAATCTGGCCCTATGTTTGTCATGAACTTGATGTGAGATAAGAACTAATGTGTGTGAACATGCACTGCAGATAAACTTCGTTACATTTTGGATATTTTTTTTTTCCTTTTTCACCTTACCATTTGTCTGGAAGTGGGAGAGAGAGGCCACTTAGTTGGCGAGCCAATGGGCACGAGAGTTGAGGGAACAAGGAAAGCTTGGAGCTGGACTGGAGTCCCAGGGCCAATAGAGAGTAGAATGGGCTATAGAGTTATGCAGACTCAGTGCTGCGAATAACATTCTCAGTCATAAGTTCTGCCCTTTTGCTTGAGAGATAAGAGGTGGCCACATCCTCAAATCCACACAGCTCCTCGGTAGCAAAATCAGGCTGATGTCCAGCCTGTGTCCTGCCCTCCAGATGTCCTGCCCTCCTGGAGAATCTTCTTTCCATTGGGCCATTCCTGGGCAACCTCCAGTTTCACTAGCCAGAGGTACATGGGTGGACAGGCAGGGTGAGAGGCAGGCTTCCACTAATTAGGGTTGCCATACAAAATGTGGGACACCCAGTTAAATTTGAGATTCAAATAATAACAAGTAATTGTTTACAGTATGTCCCAGCTGTTTTCTGAAACATACTAAAAATTATTTTAATCTTTCTGAAATTCAGACTTAACTGGGCATCCTGGGTTTTTATTTAAGTCTGGCAATCCTACCACTATCCCCATTCATTTCCTTGCTCTCATTCTCTCCTTCCTTCTGCTAATCATAAAAATACCAGAGAGGGTTTATGTGACTAAATGGCAGGGCTACCTTGTTATAAGTGTTCCGTGAGTGAGGAGTTGGGTCTGTATACAGTTTCTATGCTGCGAAGCAGCATCTGAAAAGAAACCCTAGTCCCATACCAGAAGACGGCACCACCTTAGTCCCTGCCAGCCGGTCCTGTTTGAGTTTACAAGCCCCAGGACTCTTGTGCCATGCAGAAATGGCTGCTTGGCAGACCCAGCTAAAATATTGAATTTCGGCTTCCATGCCTGGGAATTGCTGAAGTCAGCCTGGCTCAGTAATTGAGGTTCCCATAGAGATGCAAAATGGGGAGGTCGCGGCGGGGCTTTGGGCCCATCACCTTGCAGAAACTGAATTCATTTTGAGAAATGTAGTGTCCTCAGGTCTTTCTCTTTTCTCAGACGCTTACATGTGATAAAGTCTCCCCGCAATGGACAAGTTTTGCTTTGTTTCAAGCCCAACTAGCCCCATTGCCATCTTTGAGCTTTGAGGAATCTGTCAAGAAAAGCCGCAATGATCAACTCAGAATAACGTGGGCATCTGTCTGGTTCACTTTAGGCAGCACGAGACCGTGATTCCTGGTGAGCTCCCGCTGGTACAGGAGCTCACGTCTACGCTGCGAGAATGGGCTGTCATTTGGCGCAAGCTCTACGTGGTGAGTTTTTCCCTGGGGCTTGGAGCTGGTGCTATCAAAAGCTGAGAGTTCATGTGAGATATTGCATTTCCATCCAGGGCTATTGTTTCCTGGAATGGGTCACAGCAGTTGAAATCACCAACCCCTTTGATGGAAAAGCACATGATTTTTCTTACCTGTCCATCCTTCAAGGCCAAGTTTAAGCCTCTCTTCTTCATCACGTATCTTCTAAACACACCAATCCATAATGTTTCCTTCTGGACTGTAGGAGCACTTATTACTGAACCCATCGTCTGGCTCTTGGGGCTTACTGTCTTGTAATACGAGTGATCTTTTGATCTCTTGATGCTTAATTGAGGAGAGAGCTAACCTGTAAGTTCTTAAATCACGAGCTCCTGGAGGATAGAGATGCTCTTTTAAGCCTTTTGGCCTGCATTGATCATCTTGTACTTCTACTGAAAGCACTCTCGGGTTCTGGTTAATTGATTAGTTCGTGGTGGATGGAACACATTTGATGGATGAGGACTTGAGTGTGCATGAGTGAGTTCCTTAGCATATTCTTTCTGGAAATTGGTGAGTGGTGAAATGTATTACGTAATAAATACTGGAAAGAAAAAAAATTTTAAAGGTATAACGTACAAGACTGGAGAGCATGAATGAAATAGACTTGTCCTCTTGCTAAAATGCGACTCTCTTGCTAAGTTCATTATCTCTGTCCTCCACGTATCCACAGGTAATTGTGCCAAGTCTGCTAATGAGGAGAAATCAGAAATAAGTAAATCATGGAGGAAGAAGTCTGATTCATATACGTCAACTTCCAAATCCCTTAGTAGTTAAATGGCGATAAGCTCAGGTTTGGGATTTCTTATGTGGGAGTTTCACTATTTAATAGCAGAGTTGAGTTCTAAGTTAAAAAAAAAAAAAAAGTCCATCCCCTCTCAGAGGGAAGCAGTTTCCCATCTTATTATTGACATCTGATAAATTATTTTGTTGTCTGTTTGTAAATATTTAGATGGTTTTTAAATTATTTTTTATTGAGGAATATTGTGGTACAGTGTGTTTCTCCAGGAATCAGCTCCACATCATTGTCGTTCAATCTAGTTGTGGAAGGCGCAGCTCAGCTCCAAGTCTAGTCGCTGTTTTCGGTCTTAGATGCAGGAGGCACAGCCCACCATCCCACACGGGAATTGAACCGGCAACCTTGTTGTTGAGAAGTCGCACTCTAACCAACTGTGCCATCAGGCCGTACCTGTTCATGAATATTTAAAACTGTCTTATAGCTGCTGTTGGTTGACTAAAATATACTCATTATGGGAACCTCAATCAATGGATAGGGCTGAACATCTGCTTCTGCTTTTGATATGTGATCACACATCAAGAAATAATTCACTTAAAATGGGTTTATTAGAAATCATGGCTTTCTGTTTCTTTTTTTTTTTTTTTCCTGTCCCTTCCTAAACCATTGACAGTTGACTTCAGACAGAATTTCTGAACTTCTTTCTCAACAATGTGTGTATCCAAGTAGCAAACTCAAATATATTTCGCTGGGGAAAAAAGTAGAAGGAATCCAGTTCTATAGTTTTCACCACTGTCACCCCCCTTTTCGGTTTTGCAATTCTGTCAAGTTCCTTGAGTCTGTGTAATGATAAATCCTAATCTACATCGCTGCTTGTATTTTTCCTCTCGTGCATTTCCTGCCATGGATGATAAGCCCAGGAATTCTGTTTGATGCCTTTAACGGCACCTGCGGTGTCTGAGAACCTCCACATTTCTCTCAAACACATTTCCTAGTTCTGCTCCAAGTCTAAGTTCATGAGAAATTTATGTGGTAGA
The DNA here is from genome assembly GCF_964194185.1 of Rhinolophus hipposideros. Taxonomy (NCBI): domain Eukaryota; kingdom Metazoa; phylum Chordata; class Mammalia; order Chiroptera; family Rhinolophidae; genus Rhinolophus; species Rhinolophus hipposideros. Next base: position 41,583,799 of record NC_138062.1, on the reverse strand, counting down.
CCTAGAGTCTTATGTGAGAGGAAAATACAATCCACTAACCAGACTCAGCCTAGCCGTGTAGACACAGGCAATTACTCTAAACAGGAGAGATATTTGTATAGCTGTGACTTATTTTTAGCAGTCATACTGTAACCTTGTTAAATAACCAGAAATGTGTTTTAAAAGGGAAGGGAGTTCCTTATGCTGAAGAGAGGAGAACCCCCTCATCCAAAATAGAAAGAAGAAATGATGACACACCCGTTCCTTCTTTTCCTCTTTGTTGTATTAGTAGTATTTTTTTCCATTTAATTATCTTTCCGGCTGGATGTTGGCCTAATGCTTCGGGAAAGAAGCAAGCTGGAGGAGACAGACACTGAAAGAGAAATTGGGAAGCTTGGTTTCTCGTCCAGGCCTTGCCCTAACTGGCTCTGTGGTCGTGGGCAAGCTCCTGAGGTCCCAAGCATCTGCTGGATATTGTACCTCTGTCAAAGTGATATAAAATCTGCCTTGTTTACTCCGTAGAGCAGTGTGGGTCTGACAAAAGATAGTGGCTGTGAAATCATGGTATAGGCAGATCCAGGATTCTGCAGATGTGAGCATGTGATTCTTGATGCTTTCTTAGCTCTGGTCGTCCTCCCTCTGGGCAGCCTTGGTTCCGTGTGCCTGAGCTCTGGCTCAAGACTCTGAAGCTCCCTTGTATGCACTTCTTATCCAAGGCCACTTTCTTTCCATGTGTTAGGCGGAGTGGCCTTGAGCACTCAGACACCAGGCTAAGTGTTTCTCAACATCGATTGTGAGCCTCCTTAGTTTAGTTTCAAGTCCAGGAGGCCTGGGTCATTTCAGAAAGGAAGGCAGAGTGCAAATACACAACAGTTTCTGACAAGCTTTGCCTGCATTGCTCGTTCTCAGCTGGAGCCTTTTTACTGCGTATGTTTTCAGCAGTTGATCAGAAAAGGAGGAAACTGAATGAAGAGGTCCATGCCCGGCAAAACGGCAAGACTGTGAACATTGGGGTCAGACAGTAGGCCAGTTCTTAAATTCTGTCTTGCTCCCTTACTTGGTATGTACTTTTATATTCACCCAAAGTAATAAACCCAGTAATAGTTACTGCAAACCAACCAACCAAACAGAAAGAACGCAGATTCCGAAAGCAGGGGTGTGAGTTTAGAGTATACCACGGGCTGATTGTATAGCCTGAGACGAGTCTTTTGACCGCCCAAGTTTATTTTTCTCACGTTAGATGGTAATTATATATTGACATGCCCTGCAAACTTACTGGAAAAATTTAGTAGGATCATCTGTGTAAAACTCCTGGGACAGTGCCTGGCATACTGTCTTCAGAATGTGACACCCTCTGACTGTCCCCTGCCAGCACTGCTTCACAAATGAGCTCATTAAGGAGGAGGAGAAGAAGTAGATGGCACTGTGGAATTTTGCCGTGAAGTCATTTAAAGGTGTGCCCTCCAGCTTCAGGTTGAAGGGATGGGCTTCTTTCCAGCTCTAGAGACTTAACTAGTCTAGGTCCATGGTTTTGAGCCGGCTGTCCTTTGTTCTCTGCTGCCTCTCGGGACCTTTTGGTTTTCCCAACCTTGGAAAGTAGATCCAGTGGGCTGAACTTGGCTTCTTTTCTTTCTAGCCACATGTCTCCCTGCTTCCATACGAGTTCCCCCAGCTAGAAGGGTAGACACCTGTGCATTGATTTCAACACTATTGAATTGCTGTAATATCTAAGTTTAACTTTTTAATAGCAACCCAGTTGTACTTTCTGAATATGCACAAATCTGCATCCCACATCCTAACCTCATGTTTTCTCACCTAAAAATCAGGACTTGGAAACTGATAAGTTCGAGTATATTGCGGGTCATTGGGACAACTAGTTTTGAAAGAGGGACACTCCTGGAAATTGCGAGGTGTTTGGATGTCAAAACCATATTCTAAAACATTTCACCCTGAGACGTATTTAGCTCAGCGATGTTTTCTACAATCCAGTTGGAGAAATAATGGTTCAGTGAGTTTTGGTCAGGTTGTTGGGTCCATATAAGATTGGAAGACTGAATCTAATCCTATCCCCTCATGGAAAAGAGGTATGAGAAGATCCTGGTGGGTAATAACATACTGGTGAATTAGGCTGTTTCTCACTCAGAGGCAAGGAGATCTTTATTCAATAAACTACTTTTGCTTTAAAAAAATACATATATATATATACATACATATACATATATACATATATATGTGTGTGTATATACATATATATATATATATATATATATATATATATATATATATGTATATACACACACAACATACTGAAGTGGGGGCGGGGGAGCTTGCCGAACACCACGATTCACCCTTTCCATCAGTGCATACCCAGGCCGATTAAAGATACTTAAGTCTAATGTTTTCGAACTGGTGGTTCTTACTGGCTGCTGGGGCATATGCTCTGAAGTGTAGTTAAGCTGGTCTCCCGGTTTGAAACCAGCATCTGATCGCTTATGACTTACCAAGGACTGAAAACTCCCACAGTCCACGTCGACCTGTTGTCGTGAGTTGCCAGCCCTACTTCAGCGTTGGTCTCATGAGAGGCAAGAAGAGACGTGGCAATGACTGGGACAGGGCAGCAGTGGTGCTTTGGGTGTTTTTCCAGTTATGTTTTTCTTTTTGTTGCCTGCTTTTCAGGATTTCTTGCACTACTTCCAGAGGTGAAAATTGTCTTTCCCTGGAATCTTTTCTTTAAAAATCAAGCCTTGGCGGGGTCGGCCCGTTGGCTCAGGCGGTTAGAGCTTCACACTCCTAACTCCGAAGGCTGCCAGTTCGATTCCCATATGGGCCAGTGGGCTCTCAACCACAAGGTTGCCAGTTCAATTCCTCGACTCCTGCAAGGGATGGTGGGCAGCGCTCCCTGAACGGCAACTGGACTTGGAGTCCTCCACAACTAAAATTGAAAGGACACAACTTGACTTGGAAGAAGTCCTGGAAGTACACACGTTCCCCAATAAAGTCCTGTTCCCCTTCCCCAATGAAAACTCTTTAAAAAAAATCAAGCCTTTGCGAGTCAGGCAAAGCCTTTTGCTGACAGAGAGAAAAGGCACTAGAAGGGAGTGTGGCAGGGGCCGTGGGGGTTCCCTTCTTCCCAGAGGTAGAGTCGGTGTGACCCCAACACACACAGGATCCAGGACACCATTCTGGATCCTAGGAGTTACGGGTGCTTGGAAAAAAACATGTCATCACATGCAATTCATCATTGCAGAGAGCTCTACACAGGTGGAATTTGCTATAAGGCCAACCGAGTGTGCGAGGACATCTTCAGTGAGAGGGGCAGAGTCAGAAACGTTTAATTGGGAAGTTGCCTGGAGGAGTCATTTGAGTTTGATATTGCGATCATAAACTTGAAGACACTTCTTCTTGAGAACGGGTCTTAATGCCTGTCCCTTTATTTTACAGATGGATGCATTGCAGAGGGAATAATTTTCCCAAAGTCACTTAGCAAGTTAATGATAGAATTAGAGATAGAAACCAAGTTCCCAAGTCAGTCAAGCACTTTTGTCTCTCAATCATAAAATCTGCACGGAAGGTTGGTGAACAGAGGAAATAGTCATTTTCTTGCAGGAGGACCAGCGAACAGTCTTTTGAGTGTAGTCTGCATTCTTGGGGAAAGTGAAGAATAGAATCCAGGTTTTCTGATACCCAGTGAGGTGGTGCCATTGTCTCAATGACCCCCAGAAATTTCTGAAATACTCAATGGATGGGTTAGGTATTCCTGCCAATATTGAAGGCAAAGGTGTTTGTTCATGTGACATTGTTTTTAATTTCTAAAAATTCTTAAAAACAAACAAACAAAACATCCAGAATAGAGATGTAAATAGTAAGAACTCCGGGATCTCTGAGTAAAAAAGAGGGTGAGACTCGAAACAGATGCAGGAATATATTTACTATCTAGTAGAAAACATATTTAGATTTCCCTATTTGGTGTAGCTAATCTTCAAATTGAAGCCAGAGTGTTATTTTACATGTCAACTGTTCAAACTTGGTTCTGAGTCCCTCCTGTGTCCCAGGATTGTGCTGCTTTTGTGGAAAGCATCAACGAAATTAAATTTCCTGCCCTCCGACATTATGTAACAACGGCTGCTAGTGCAAAAGTGGCTGAGCTTAGTGAGGGCTAGAGATAATAGAGAAGGCTCTGCAACAGGCAGACTTGGGCTGTGTAGGATTTAGAAAAGGGGAGGGAGGGTATGACAGGGAGACTCTGAGGTCCTTGGCTCGTGGTCTTGTGGGGGTGCTTGGTTTTCCCCTCATCTGTCCTCATATGCTCCCCTAGCAAGACATGAAGTGTTGGGGACCAGCTATGGCACAGCACAACCTACTTAGAACAATCTTAGGAATGTGGCAACAAAATCCATTTCCTTAAAGTAAATGGAGGAAATTGCTTCCTTTTGGTGTGTTCCAGCTTGTCTATTCAGAATTCATTTGGCAGAGTGAATCAGAGAAGAATGGCTGTCTTCATCCTTCTTTTGGGGGTGAACTTGGCAAAAAAGACTGATATGGACAAGCAATAATTAAATTGCCTTGGATAATGTCTAATATAATCGAGACCAAGAACTTGTAAGCATGTGTCACACAGAGCTGTCTCTCATAGAGGCTTCCCTGGGTCTTTGAGCCCTTTCTTTACCATATTACGAGACCTAATAGCTTACTTAAAATGAGAAGACATAAACAAAACAAAACAAAAAAAAACCTTAACTAGGGATAGACAGATAGGTTGCAAGAAAGAAAAAAAGATTCCCTTTCTGCCTAGCAACTTTGAAAGGTAAATTTTATGGACTTAATTTCTCACTCCTTTTTCCAGTTTGAAAGACAATGAGACGGAAACGGTTTTTATAGCATTGAATGAAAAAAGTTGGGTTTTTACCTCTGCTTATTAAAAACAGAATTTTTAAAAGACTCATTTTTAGGCTTTTCTAAAAACTGGCTGATGAGAAAGAGGCAACTCAGAAAATACTAAAAGCGTAAAATGTAGGGAGTTTCAGGATTTGAAGAGGCTTTCTGCGGTTTGTGTTTTTCAGATCAATGGTGTTAATAGAGCATATTGCAATGCCATATAAATGAGTTCTTTGTCTCTTTGTGTTCTCACAGAATTTTGCATTTCTTTCTGGGTCTTTATCACACTCTGCTAACCTCACTGCTGCCTCCCACTGTCCCGACTTCTAGGCCGGGGCCTCCTCCCTCCATGTTTACTCTTTCTTCAGGAGCGTCTTGGATGTTTTCAGCCCTGATTCTAGTTGATACCTTGCCCAGCAATCTGTTCTTGGGATTGTTGTGAAAGAACATCACCACAGAACATGCTGTACAGCCGTCAACAATATGTGTGTGTGTGTGTGTGTGTGTGTGTGTTGTTGTTTTTATAGCAGATAATATTTCCTATAATTTTAGAAGTGTATGGTTATATAAAAATATCATGACTTTTCACCTATAAACAAAAGGAAGTGGTTTCACAGTATATATGGGGTGAGTGGAATTGTCAAGTTTTTATTTTAAAAACATATTCCAGAAGGGATACACAAAACAGTTCTTCCTGGCTCCTCTATCTGAAGTGTACCCATTAACCCACAGACACCCTATCATATCACCCTAATTTATTTATTTTCCTTCTTACACTATTTTTTTATTTAATTAAATGTAATGGGGTAACATTGGTTAATAACATTACATAAAGTTTCCAATGTAGAGTTGTATAACACAACATATTGTGTTATACATATTGCATTGTGTGCTCACCACCCAGAGTTTAGTCTCCTTCTGTCACCATATATTTGGCCCCATTTTTCCTCTTCATTCTTACCTCTCTTCTCCTCTGGTAACTACCATTCTGTTGTCTGTGTCTTTGAGTTTGTTTGTTTTGTTTGTTTGTTGCTTTCTGTTTTATATCCCAAATATGAGTGAAATCATATGGTTCTTGTCCTTTTCCATCTAACTAATCACTAAGCATACTTCTTGCACTTTTCATAATCTGAAATTATCTTGTGTTTGTATATGTATATGTAAATACTATATATACATTACATATGTATATATTACACACACACACACACACACACACAGTTTATTTATTTATTGCTGTCTTTCCCCCTCTAGAATGTGGCAGGAACTTGATTTCTAGCACATACTGGTTGCCCATTGACTTTTTTTTTAACATAATGAATCCATAATCATTTAGATAGAACCAAGGTCATAATGGCTTGAACATCAAGTATTTGACTCTTAAAATGGTTGAGGCACAAATAATTAGTTGGTCATAAGTTCACTTAGTTCGGTTACCCGAAGTTCTTAGTGAAGCCCAGAATAATGGTTTAATCATTCTAGGTCTATCAGTTTTCTAGATGATACAACAATTATATGGAGATTTTAAAATAACATTTTACATTTTATTTTCCATTATCCCTTATCTCTGACATTACAGTTCGTTCTCCATCCCTACCTTTTTCTAGAGTGTCTGCTCTGTGCCAGCTCCTAGGGATGCAGAACTGAATCAGATTCTTGCCCTTGAGGCGCTTACCATCTAAAGGGCGAGTAAGACCAGTCAGTCAAGGCCAAGGTTCTGATACTGTGACAGGAGTTAATTCCAGGAGTTGGGAGAAGGACAAGCAACTCATGGTTAGGGTTTTGAGGAAGAGACTCTGACTTGTAAGTTGAGATCGAAGAAGTAAGAATTAGCAGTTGGCTGAGGGTGTGTGAGTGAGTAGGGGATGAGCATGGGAGTAAGTTCAGGGGAAGAGGAGAAAAGTGGTTCCAGGTAGAGGAAGTAACATATTGAGAGGGTCTGAAGCACTCGGGAGAAATGGGCATAGCTTTGCATGGAAGGAGTGTAGATTTTTGAAGTGGAGATTGATGTAAAATGCAGCTGGGGATGGGGGCAGGAGCCAAGATGGGAACAGATTTACAGTGCTACCTACTGTGTCTGGAGGACAGTGGAAATCTCTGGAGGGTCGTAAACAGAATCTTACAGTGCATGGATGATTTGATTTGCTTATGAGTTAGGACGATCCATTTATCTTACAATTGCTTATGTTTCTAATGTTAATGGGGAATGGAGTGGCAATGGCACAGGGCAAAGCCATCCCCTCAAAGTGTACAGCTTGCTGTATAGCAAAATTAATTGGTTAAATAACACCTTATAACAAATCAAGTCAAAAGATGTGACCATCCTCCATCACACCTTTTTTTTTGGGTCCTTTTCTCCACCTCATTTTCCCATCTTAGAACAACAAAGTCACACTCTTCCGCCAGCTGCAGCAGATGACGTACAGCCTGATCGAGTGGCGGTCCCAGATCCTGTCTGGAACACTCCCCAAGGACGAACTGGCAGAGCTCAAGAAGAAGGTCACAGCCAAGATCGATCATGGAAACAGGTAAACCAGGGGTGACTTGTCACCGAGAACTTGGAAAGAGATGAACACATTTATGCTAAGGACACAACTCACCACAAGCTTCTGATCTTAGAGTTGGCAAAGAATAATGTTTAATGCTCTCTGTTTTGCCTTGGAAAACATTTAATTTTGTTGAAAAAAATTTAGTGGTGTCCTTCCTGGGCCAGACCCTGTGCTGGATCTCTGATCTCAAGGAGATGACAGAAGAACAGGGAAGGTGGGGCTTGGATCCAAGCGACTCCACGGCCAAACAAACTGAAAGGGACTGAGCATCTGAAGCCAACATTTTCAGAGACCTGGGACGAGCTCTATTTTTATTTTAACAATGGATTTTAAATCAGTGTCAGACTCATTCTCTCTCTCTCTCTCTCTCTCTGTCTTCCCCTAACTGGGACCATTGTGTACAGTGTGTGAAAATCAGATTTGCTGGGATAGTAAAATATGTTTTGAACTTGTTGGTTATTATGTCTCTAGTAACTTCTCAAGATTTAAATCACTTCATGAATCTTCTGATTAGCTCAGGCAGATATGTAGGTTCTAGATATTTACTACCTTTTAGAAAATGAGAAATTCAGTCAATTCATCCATAGTTATGGTGACCTAGGATTCACCGCTCCTGATCAACTCTTTTTAAAAGACTGGGTTGGTTCCTCGGTTTGTTTTTGTTGATGATCCATTTGACATTCAGTATCATTTTCTAAATTTCTTCAACTTGTACATAAGTGATTTTTTTCCTTCCCCTTTTCCCCTCCTCCTCCTCCAACCTTACAACTCTTGGAAATGCTTCAGAGACCCATTAAAAGACAGCTCATGACCCTACTCATTTAAATGTTGTAGACTTTGACAACTGTATTCAGAAATAGCTGGGTAAACATAGCGTACAACATTTAGATTCCACCATTGTTTATGAAATCTCTCTTTTGTGCTTCACCTGTATTACTTGATTATAACTCTAGGAGGTAGCTGCTGTTCTCATTTTATGGTTAAAGAAACAGACCAAGTGAACTTAAGTGATTTGCTTCCAAGTCGTATAGATAATAAGTGGGAAACCTTAAATTTGAACCCAAGGCTTCCTATTCCATGTCTAATGCTCCCCTTTTAGGGTTAAGGATGAAAAGTTCCCTCCCTTGTCACTTGTCCGTTCATAGGACTATAACCAGAGGTTGCCTTGTCAGTCATGTAATGCTGGGGACTCTTACATCAGCAGAGGTACGGGATAAGGCAACTCCCCCTTGCACATATGCTGGCTATAAATTTTGGGGCCTTGTCACAGTAGGGCATTGGCCCAGAGGACCCCAGTCTCTGGCACAGGCTGTCAACATCCAAAAAAGCAGAACATGCCTGCCTTCCCATTCCAGCCCTTGGAAGCAACTCAAGAAATTTAAGCTGCTCCATCAGTGCATCAGTGATCCAGTCTCTGAGCAGCCACCAAGGCCCATTGCTCATGAGTCTGGGTGGCCTATGGGTCTGGCTGGCATGGAAAGGAAACTGCCAGACTAAATCAGTTGATGGAGAGGCTATAAAATACAGAAGAGGGAAATTAGGCATTTTTGCTTTCTTTCCAAAGACTTGGCACATTTTACTGTTATCCCTGTGCTTTCTTATTGTTTGGACACCCCTATGCCCAAATTGCTGGTGCCTGGAATGTACATTGGGCGTTCAGATAGCAGTTTCCTATTTCCACCACATTCTCCCACTTCTTGGAACTAAGGAATTTCTTCTACTTCTGTGTGCACATTGGGCATAAAAGCTTTGATGGGGATCGTGCCATGCATAGACCATATAGCTCTGACTTTTCCTGTGCAATACTCAGAACTATAAACACAGCCAGGTGTTTTCTTGTGCCAGTTGCTGCAATAAAAGCTAAGCTAACTGTTATAGATATTATATTACATGCTTTACATGCATCATCTCATTAAATTCTCCCAATAACCCTGAAGGGTGGGGAATATTTACAGATGAGGAAATCAGGGCTTTGCAAAATTAAGGAAATTACCCAGAGTCACCTTGTTATAGCAAGAATGAAAGCCAAGATTCAAATTCCGGTCTGACACCAGAGCCCATGCTCTGAGATGGGTTAGGAGATACCAACAGCCAGGAGTTACTTCACTGAACTCCCTTAAGACACTCTTGAATTAGGTACTGCCCCACAGGTCTGTACCTTTAAGGGAAGTGTCTGTGTGTTTGTCTTTCATAATTCCTGTGCCAAACAACAGAAGAAGTGGGAAAAGAGGCATCGGTCAGAGGAATTTGGTCAGAATCAGGGCCAATTGTGCCTTTTCTGGTGAGGTTCTGTAGACCAAATTACTTTGCATATCATTATATGAGTTTGGTTAAAATTATCACACAAGTTTTCTAACATTGTTGTGATATGGAAAGGAGCAAAACCGGTGAGTTGTTTTTAACTTCACTGATCCAGCACCCATCCTTTCTAAGCATGCTTTCTTGCATGAGGACTTTGCAGTAAAGACTCCGGTTCTAATGAGGAGAACCAATGACTGCTTTTTTCTTTTTAGAATGCTTGGGTTAGATCTGGTAGTACGAGATGACAATGGAAACATCTTGGACCCGGATGAAACTAGCACCATTGCCCTCTTCAAGGCCCATGAAATGGCCTCTAAAAGGATTGAGGAAAAGATCCAAGAAGAAAAGGTACCCATTCTCAAATGTGCAGATTCTGGCCACTGAAGTTCCATTTTTGCTTTTGTTTTGAATGAGAGAAAGGGAATTGTTGATGACAGCAATAGAAACGTTGTTTAGAAAATCATTCACATCCTTGTTTTAAAAACAAAGCATAACAAAAAGAATGAGGGCGCTATATGTATTGTTCTGATATGGAAAGATTACATACACACACGTATATATATGTATATATATGTATATATATATATAGGTGTGTGTATAGAGACAGAGAGCAAGCAAGATGCAGAACAATGTGTATCAAATACTATTACTCGTATTTCAAAAAAGAATATACATATATCTGTGCTTGCCGTGTGTCTACTAACTCTGGACTGATAGGAAAGAAATTGATAATTAATGTATGCCTCTGGCAAGGAGAGGTGGGTGGAAGAGAGTCTTTACTGTGCAACTTTCTGTATTTAGTGCATATTTCCAAAATAAATTTTTGGAATTTATTTCCAAAATAAATAATTATAAATAAAATGAAAGCTTTTGAAAGTAGTAGTAATTAGACATTAAAAATAGATACAGAAAAAAGAGAAAAAAATGTCACCTACATTGTGACTGCCCAACCTTATTGATATTTTGGTATACATTCGTCCAGTCTTTCTGTTGTAATGAGTGAAGGTTTCTGTTTTTGTGGTTTTTTCTTTAGTGTGTAGGTTCTATTTCTTTAGCACAGTTGTGATAAAATTTCATTGTGTTTCTGGATCTAAAGGCTAACCATGCCTGGGGGTGAAGCCTTTCTGGTGGAATCTCTTATTTGCAATGAGAGGTATTACCAAAAAGAAGGATAATGAACCATGACTTTCATGCTTTTGAGGTTCATCCAGAAGCCATTGTGAGAGATGAGAACTTCTTCAAACTACTAAACTGAGTTATCACCTTTAGACAACATTTACTGAATTACTTGAGTTCAAGGCTCTGAACGGGACAGTCTTAAGCATCTAAATACTAATGATTATATTTCGCTCACTCGATTATCTGTCCGCTTAGATATACTTTCTTCTCAGTAAGTACTTCTCCTCTTGGGTGGTCATTGTATTAGTAGCCCATTTGCAGGCAAATGTCTTTGCTGGTATTTCCCATTTGCTGAAACCAAGATGCTTTTCTCTCTTTTCCTCTGTGTTCAGTCAATCCTGCAGAACCTGGACTTACAGGGCCAGCCCGTTTTCAGGGCCGTCCATACATGTGGCCTCTACGTGAACTTCAAGAACTTTGTTTGCAACATCGGAGAAGATGCAGAGTTGTTCATGGCACTTTATGACCCTAACCAGTCCACTTTCATCAGGTAGTGAAGACCTAAGTCATCTGCTATTGACCTTGCAAAAATACCCATCCTATCCCCTTCCCTGAGGAATTCTTTGCTAGGTTTGAGAGGAGAAGCTAGAAAAGAGGAGGAAGATTTCTAGGCAGGAGAAAATGAAATGCTTTGGGCTCCTAAGCCTTTGTCTGGCTGCTGAAACAGTGCAGTAACAGTTGGTGTACTCCCTGGGTCTTAGAAGTCCCATAAAATGCATCAGAACACGGACACAGGAAAAAGAAGTCAAAAAACTGTAGCGGAGGGGTGGGGAGGGATGAATGGGTAGAACACAGGATTTTATGGCAGTGAAACTATTCTATATACTATAATGGTGGAAACGTGTCATCATACATTTGTCCAAATGCATAGAATGCACAACACCAAGAGTGACCCTAATGTAAACTATGAACTCTGGGTGATAATTACATGTCAGTGTAGGTTCATCAGTTGTAATAAATGACCACTCTGGTGGGGATGTTGATAAATGGGTGGGAATGTGCATGTGTGGGGCAGGGGTCTATGGGAAATCTGTGTACTTTCAGCTCAACTCTGCTGGGAGCCTAAAACTGTTCCCAAAAGTAGTCTCTACCTTTTTTTTTTAAATGACTAGAGGGAATGATAGTAGGCTTTATTTAACCGTACAGTGGCATTACTGCTAAGCAGCTGAGAAAAGAGATTTAGTTTTGGAGAAGATGGTTAAAAAGTCATTCTTGACAAATTGTTTATTTCTAAAATAGACATTTATTTGAGTGGAATGATGTGGATTCCAGACGATGACTATAGAATGACTGTTATAAAATTATATTCTTGATTCAGTGAAGCTGAAACTTTTAGACAGAGAATTAGAGCTGGAAAAAAGACCCCAGACAGAATCTGGTAGTATCTGCATCTGTGCCATCTTCAGGAGTGCTGGTCACGGGTTCATCCTAGGTGTGTCTCATGGATCTGGGCACACTTCTCCAAAACCAGGACACCAGAGAGTGTTCATTCGTGGGCTACACCTGCCTGGTAAATTTAACTGAGCTTTTCTGGGACCTTCCTTTTACCATTTAAGTCTATACTATGGTCAGTTCCACCCCCAGTTAGTCCCTCATTAAAAAATCTTTTTTTTTCTCCTTCACCAGTGAGAACTATCTAATTCGTTGGGGCAGTAATGGGATGCCCAAGGAAATCGAGAAGCTTAATAACCTTCAAGTGGTCTTCACTGTAAGTCCTACCTTATGTGTAATCATGTTCTTTGTTTATGATAGCGGAAAGACATGATAAATACACGGAAAACATAAAAGATGAAATGATGAAAATAAAAATGATCGTAATTCCTCTAGCAGGAATAGCCCATTCATTTTTCAACACATATTTGTTGTGCACTTCTTAGATGCCTGGCACTGATGTGGGCACTTGAGATACATTTGTGAACTCATAAGAAAAGAAATTCCTATGCTCAAGGAGCTTTTGTCTGAACGGAAAAGACAGTAATAAGCAATAACCAAGTAAATGAGTAAATTGTGTAGAATGTTAGAAATCATCAGTGCTTGGGAGTTTGGGGACTGCGGGAGGGTGGGTCCGGGCAGAACTCTGTAGGATGGAGCCTTTTAAGCTAGCACTTGAAGTTGATGAGGGAGTGAGCTACACAGGTAAAGGGGAAGAGCATTTCAGAACAAGATTATTGGTCAGCAAAGATAGAATCTAGACTTTTTTGTCTGCATATATTTCATGACCTCCCTCCCCCAACCCAAGGTAAGAGGAGTGCTGCTGTGTATTGATCAAGGGCCAGGAAATATAGTATTGGGCTATGGCTTGGGGCATGGTAACTCTCTTTCTCTTAGGCTAAGATTTTCTTGGGGTTCTCTCACTTTTTAAAGACATCAGTGCTTAAAATGTCCTAGAGCTGCTGCCACCAGCTCTGAAAAGCCTGAGTGGGTAGGTTTCCCCAGCTCCCATTAGGCCTAAAGGAGATACTCCCTTCCTTTTTTCCCTTTTTTTTCCTTAGACCGCACCCATATTTTATCTCCATGCTCTCTTACCACTCCTATGACAAGGAAAGTGGAGCCTAGGGTAGAGCGCCAAATGAAGTGATAGGGAGTGGTCCCAGTACAGGCTCATTCATTCATTCATTCATTCATTCCACCTTATTATTCATTCCTTCAATTAATACCACACCCCTAGAACAAACATGGTCTGATAACTATCCCTGCACTGACTCATCTATATTTTCACCACCTGGTAAATGTAGACAAAAAAGCTCTTAGAACTCTTCCTGAAACCTCCCCCCAACACACACAGCATTTCCTCATTTCTGAGATCTGTGAGTTTTTTCCCCCAAAATCAAAAGGCATTTATCAGTTAGTGTGTACATTACAAAAACACATTATAAAAGGTATTATTGAATCTTTGGTTCTTCCATCCTCTAATCAATACCACAGAGCTGCAGTTCACCCCCGAGCTCCACTCCTCCCACCAATTAGGGTCTTCTTGCATGCATATTTCATGTCCAGCTTTTTCTCTTACATAAAATGTGGTGAACATTTCCTTTGTCATTAAACAATCTCCAAAAACCTCACTTATAAATTATTGCATTCTATTAAATAATGTCAGTGTGCCACGATGTACATAACCAGTCACCTGAAGCCTTTATCTTTCTCTTAATAGAAGCCTTACAAAGCCTAGAGTACAAATTCAAGGTTGATACTATCATTGGTATATAGTTCTATCTTGGAGACCTGAATTAACGAAATTACAGAGGATGGATTTGGAATGATTGTTTCAAAAGTAATTCTTGATTCAGTAAAGAGGCCTTGGACAACTGTTTCATGAAAAAGATTTGAGATACAATTAAATTATTTCTGATGTTAAAGTGAAGGAGATATGTGAACTCATTCATGGGTTTACTCACCCACTCTTAGGAATATAAACAAGTGTAGAACATGAGCCACAAAGAACCAGAGATATTTCATCTGCACATCTCTCATTAATCAACATACACAGAAGATGCCTCTTATAAAACAGATGAATGATTATAGAAAGCAGTATGTGCAAAGTTGTGTGTTATAGTTGCCTCACAGGATTGTTTGAAAGATGAAATGAAATACCACTAACACATACCCAATAAATGTCACTGTCATGCAAGTTTTAATTTTACTTGACACTGAAATGCATCCTGTGCTCAGATAGGTCTTGGCAGGATATAAAGTGACAATGACAAGTGTCCTGATTTTTAAATACCTGGCTTCAATAGATGAATTAATCTGTTAGGGACTCTAGATTGAATATGATCTGATTTATAAATTGGAAGTAGGAACCGGGGAATAAAAAATTTTCCAGTTTGCATAGTCCTTTTTCTCTGATGCCATGACAGCCCACGGGTGAGATGGGGGAAGAGAGGAGTCATTCTGATATTTCAGCATTAGAAAATATGCTATGAGCAGTGTTCTATGGTAGAGTGAGAAGAGAAATGAAGGTGACAGAGTGATGCGTCATGACCCTCTTTGCATCTTCTTACATAAAATGTGGTGAACATTTCCTTTGTCATTAAACAATCTCCGAAAACCTCACTTGTAGGGGCAAGTGAAGGAGATACGTGAACTCGTTCATGGGTTTACTCACCCATGCTCTCTGCCCCTGTAGGACCTCAGCAGTGCAGATCTCATCCGGCCCCGTATCAGCCTCGTGTGTCAGATTGTCCGGGTGGGCCATATGGAGCTGAAGGACGGCAAAAAGCATACCTGTGGGCTCCGAAGGCCTTTTGGAGTAGCAGGTATGAAAAGACAAGAGATGGATGCAATATGGAACAGCTACTCTGAAAAACAGTGTGGCGGATCCTCAAAAAAATGAAACAGGATTCATGATCCAGCAATCCCATGTATGGTTGTATACCCAAAAGAGTTAAAATCAGTGTCTCGGGGAGACATTTGTACACTCATGTTCACAGCGGTATCATTCACAATAGCCAAAAGGTAGAAACAACCAGGGCTGTCCAGCAACAGCTGAATGGATAAACAAAATGTGGTGTATCCATACCATGGAATATCATTCAGGCTTAAAAGGAAGAAAATTCTGACACATGGCCACAACATGGATGAACCATGAGGATATTATATTAAGTGAAATAAGCCAGTCACGAAAAGATAAATACTGTCTGATCCCACTTATATGAGGTATGTATAGAGTAGTCAGATTCATAGAAACTGAAAGTAGAATGGTGGTTGCCGAGGGCTAGGAGGAGAGGGAAATGGGTACATAGAGTTTAGTGGGAACGGAGTTTCAATTTGGGAGATGAGAACATTGTAGAGATGGATGGTGGTGATGGCTGCACAACGTGAATGTACTTAATGTCACTGAATCACATGCTTAAAAATGGTTAAAATTTAATGTTACATATATTTTATTTACCACAGTAAAAAAAAATTAAAAGAAAATTGGGAGGGAGGGAGACCCAGTGACGGTGTGCGTTGAATCTGGTTGTAATGCTAGTATCAGACACACAGCAGTTACTGCCCGGGACTGCCAGTTATCTTTGTGGACTCTGTCCGCACCTAGTCCCCATTTCCTTGGTTTCTTCCTCAGTGCCCAGCACTGCGTCTTGCACACAGCAGGCCCTCGGTAACGCCCAGTTGTGACTATTGGAAGGTCCTCCCTGCCTGCTTCCTCTTATCGGTTATTGATTTTAGTCAAGTAAAAGTCTCACGGGAAAGTGGTTTGCCTTTGTAGGAAATTGACTCTTGAAAGGCAATCTTGTGGTTGTAACTGCTTTCAAAGAGGAGCCTTGGCTTAAATCAAACCCCACAAGCTCCCAAGAGGTCTTTCCTTTTCCTCTGTAGTTTGTTAAATTGAGGAAATATATTTTCGGTCTTACACTGACGTTTTGGTCATGATGTAGTTTGAAAGCCATCAGGGAAATGTCATACTTCTGCTCCTGGAACAAGGGCCCGGAAAATGCACATTTTCAGGGTTATGTGGATAGGGAGGCAGCCCGTGTATCCCGCGAAACAGCCCTTGAACAGCCCTTCACTGCACCTGTTGCTCAAGGGTCTCCAGCCTCTGACAGCACCGGACACTTCCTCATAGAGAATTCAAAATGAAATCTCTGCAAAAGCAAGAGCCCTGGCCCAAGGCTATTGAGCCATCTACATGGCAATCTATTGATGTAAAGATTTAAGGCATATTCGAGGTCATTGTCATTCAAATGGGCCAAAGAGATTGGAAGACCATCAAGTTGTTAGCTTTTGATCACTTTTCTCTTTCAAGGTGTGTGTGTGTGTGTGTGTGTGTGTGTGTGTGTGTGTGTGTGTTCAGGGCGCTGAGTGTGGTGGGAAAGGAAAGGAGAGCACTTTGCTCTGAGCCTTGATGCCAAACATCAGCAGAGGTTAGGAGTCACTGGGTGCGGCACTGACACATGAGCTGCCTATTTGGGGGGGAGGGGAGAGAGGGAGTCAAGTAGAAGTTTTGCAGGGTTTGTTTGTGCAATTTTTGCAGGGTTCTATTAAGGCCTGACAACAAGTTGATGCCATGCCCTGCTTTCTACAGCCTCCTATCACCAACATTATTATTTCCTAAGCCTGATATGCTATGTTGTGTGGGTTACTTCGAGAAGGCATTCCCTTCCCTATCCTTAGTTTTTCATTTGAGAATTGTCTTGTATCTCAGTATTTCTTTTAATCTCCAAACAGGTTTCCGGGGAGTGGACTGTTAGCGTGTGTTTTATGGTTAAATGACACTGTCATTTATTAACCAAGGGATCACCGCTTTTCCATGGGTCCTGCCTAATTTCAGCAGCTGGAGAGCGGCCCATTTACTAATTCTGTAGACAGCAGGGCATAGATTACATGATTTGACCCTGTAATCATTTCGGGGGTCATACCCTGGCTTGAACACTTAAAACTTTTGACCTAGGGCAAGTTACTACTTACCTTTGCTGTGCTCAGTATCCTCGTCGTTGAAAGTAGAGCTAATGAGAATATCTACATAAATAAGATGATATGTGCAGTAGGCTCAGAACAGTGCTGTATTAATTGGTCTTCTTGTGTATAAAGAAGCAAATCTCTATGATCTGTAAGTCTGTGCTGCTCGTGCCCTGGTTTCCTTTCGTTTATATGGAAACCAGGCGAGTAAATGTGAAATTGAAAAGACAGCTGACCCTTCACATTTTGAGTTTCTCTCCCAGGTCTTTCATTCTGTTGACACTCTTGCAAAAAAAAAAAGAAAAGAAAAGAAAAGAAAAGAAAAATGTTTTCTCTGTGTCTTTGAATATAGGCCCACTAAAAGGTAAAGGAAATCTGGGCTGAGATTTCTCAAGAATTGAGCAACTAGTTCTTGTGGACTTTTGAAAAGGGGGTGGTCTGCAGTTACCTGAGAAAAATCTAAGCCCTACAGGAGATCCTAAGGAATTGCTCTTCTGCCGGGTTGGTACACTGGGAAACCTCATTGGCAAAGAAAGAAATATCCCCTCGTGGTATGTTTCTTCCCCCAGGGTTCTATGTTGATGATACTGTAATTCTCCATAGTAACCCACTGAGGCCTGAAGCAATTACTTGCTTTAATTAAGTTTATCTTTTTCCTAGTGATGGATATTACTGATATCATACGTGGGAAGGTAGATGATGAAGAAAAGCAGCATTTTATTCCTGTTCAGCAGTAAGTACTTTGGCATTTATCCTGAATGACTTGAGACCTGTTAGCTCCTTGAATGGTGTGTGAACACAGAACCAGGTGCTGAGAACCGTTTGCTCAGCTGGAGAAGGAAAGCCTCTCTAGCTGGAAGATTGTCAGAGAGGAGCTGACCAAGAGTTTATTCAAAGTCCTTTTTGTTGGACTCCAATTTAAGTGCGTAAAGCAAACTTTCCTAGTTCTGCGAAATGACAAAAGGAATATAAGGGGCAAATCAATGTCTGCACTAGAAACAGAGAATGGGGGCCATTTAAGTGTCGGAAATGCCAAAGGATATCTGTACTTTGGCACATAGACTTAGTATCTCGGAAGACAAAGAATCATGCAGGGTAGCACAGGGCTGCTCAAACTGTCACATGCGTATGAATCACCTGGGACCTTGTTAGAATGCCAGACGTCATCCAGTAGGTCTGGAGTGTGTGTCTAACAAGCTCCCAGGTGATGCCGTTCCTGTTAGTCTGGGGACCCCACTTGGAGTAACAGGGGTTCAGGAGGTGTGAGGGTGCAGGCTGTCTAATCTGTGGGTTCCTGCAAGTGGTGGGAAAGCCAGCCTGAGAGAACAGGCAAGGATTCCCTGACGAGCCCTACCAGAGCAGGCCCCCACACTGAGCTTAGGAGCTGGAGCTTGCGTGGGCCCCTGGGGGGGGCTGTTGGTGAGCGCGTTGGTCCTCATGCCTCTGAAGAAGTATCTGTGTGAACATCATGACTGGCTCTAGCAGCCATGCTCCACTTAACTGGTGCACAGGTGGTGGTGGCCTAGGTGAGGGTGGGGATTTTCCTGGAACTGACTCCTGACAGATGAGTCTTATCAGTGACAGAAGGTGATTGTCACAGTAGATCAATATGGCCATCTGAGAATTCCAGAAACCAGCCCAAGGATATTTGAGTTAACATATTTATTAATAATAAATAATATGATTATGTTATATTAAATTTATGGTGCGTAATTTTAATAATCAGTGGAGAAAGATAAACTATGCCAAAAACTTGTTTGAGAAGATGAGCTAACCATTTTCTAACCCTTAGAACCTCATCTTACACCATTATCAATTCCTGATGATTACATGTATACGTGTAAGAGCCAAAATCTTACAATACCACAGGAAAATAGAAGTTTTACCTAATAGTGATGCGAGGGAGGCCTTCCAAGTCAAACACCAAAATTTGACTAAAAAAGAAAAATTGATAGGTTTGGCCACACAAAAATTTTAAACAGCTTACACATACAAAAAATTTAATGAAGTCTTTGCAATGTGTATGAAAACAGATGATTATCCCTAATATGTAAAGAATTAATAATGATTCATAAGGTCATAAGAAGGAAATACATACACAGAAAGAAATGGCTTAAAACTTCATTGAGAATCAATGAAGTGTAAATTAAACAATGAGGTTTAGTTTGGGGCTTGACTAAGTTTTAAAAATATATAAGATATACAGTGCTTGGTGGCTATAAGGAAATGTATAGTACTTATAGGAATATAAACTGTTACAACACATTAAAATTCTTAAAATTTAGATATTTCTGAGAATATACTTCATAATTAACAGTGAATTTTTTCTGTTGGTGTTAACTATACGTGTTTTTGCCCCTCTTTTTGTTTTACCCTGTTTGCTATTTTTTTCTAAAATAAATATATATAACATTATTTAAAATGTAAAAACCTTTATCTTTCATTTTAAAGTCCAGCTCCTTTGGACCAGTTTCTAAATATAATGGTACAAATAGCTCATGCTAAGTACTATTCCCTCCTTTATCCAGAGGTAGCTATTAGTAATTTTTAAAATATGCATTTAGCTAGTATCCTACCACCTGTATACTGATGCTCCAAGAACATGGAGAGGTAAATATTTTATGTAGTTTACTGCTAATATGAATTATGAGGAAACTTTCAAATTCATGAATGCTGTTCCCCATATAAATATATGCATATTTACTTGAGTATATTAAATACAATATATTAAATTTAATAAATATAATCATTAAAATATACCATAATTTTATACGAATATGTTAAATTAAATGTATTAATAAGTATATTAGTATGCCTCATATAAATAATAATGAATAAATATTAGGTGTGTAAAATATATAGAATAAATGAATATATATTTAAATATATAAAATATTATATTTATGATAAATATAAATAATAACTCATCAATAAATGTTATATATGTAAAATATATACTTATTATATGTGTGTCATGTATATATGCATATATACATAATAAGAGTAGCATTCGTGGATGTAAAACATTCTCCATGTATAATATTATGAATGTATCTAAAATAGCATTATGGATATGAAAGTTATCTCAGATGTATTTGTTTCACGAGGAAGGTGGGTTTCTCTCTTTGCTTCTGTGCCTCCCTGCTGACTTTCTGCACCAGCTCTCCTTTAGCAGTCATGGAGAAGCAGTGTGCCCAGTCCCCACTGTGTAATAATGCATGCTTTGAGTCTCTAGGAGGAGCCCAGCCCTAATTTGATTACCACTCACTGTGCGGTCAGCAGCCACTGTAAAGCTTTCAAGATGCAAATCGCAGTCTCTGGCATTTAACTCCTAAGACTTATGGCAGATGCTCTCAGAACTTACCTCAAAAGCTGGATAGTGTATTGCAGGAGAAGTGTTTTATATATGTATTCTGCGAGTCCATCTAAGAGAGAGAGTCATTTGAAAACAACAATTCAGATGATAGCAAGCCCACTTTTCAGTAACATATTGTCAGGACACCGACCTGAACACTGCAGAGAAAGCTGGCCTGCAGAGTGGACAAGAGAACAAAACCACAGTGGAGAAGACTGGAGACCATTGTGCGGGACCAGGCTGATGTGTACTTACTGATAACACTTGAGCTGTCAGGAGAATGGGGGGCTGTGTTTGGTTCTTTGATCACCCTATCTGAGCCTCAGCCTGATGTGATTGTTGACGTGAAGCTTTTTTGCTGGTGCCTGTGCCACTGCAGCCCAAAATACTGTTTGGCGTCACATGGGATTCTAAGGGCACCGTCCAAAAGCCTCTGCATACATACTGCTCTTGAAAATTGAGTGTTGGCGCTAGACGGCGGCCTTCAAGGCATAGGATCAAGCCCGTTTCCTTACAGACAAGGACCCTGAGGCCCAGAGTGGAGACTCGCAGAGCTCACTGCCAAATAGAACCACAACTAGAGACCAGGTCTCCTGCCCCTTCCCCAGCCCTTCTTCAGTTCCATGACAGCAGCCTCTCGCATTCATAAAGAGCATCAAGTGTAGCTTCTGATTTTAGTTGTTAACATTTGGCCATCAGTTTTGTTTGTTCTTGTTTTTTTCTTTTTTCCCCCCTTTGCCTGAAGTCCTTTGCAAGATGAATTTGATGTCTAAAATAGGCACCCAATGGAAAAATAAAGGAGAGACAGAAAGAGTCCTCTAGTTAGGTGTGTTTAGTGTTGATATTTCCAAACCATTCCCATAGGACCCACCACTAGCTGAGCCTGTGCTACAGAGTTGTCCTCTTTTTGTCCTTACCTCTCACTTCTGACTTTCCCAGAATTGCCATGGAAACCTATATCCGGCAGAGGCAGCTAATCATGTCGCCTCTGATAACATCCCATGTGATTGGGGAGAATGAGCCACTCACTTCAGTCTTGAATAAAGTGATAGCAGCGAAGGAAGTGAACCACAAAGGACAAGGTACACAGCTATGTACTCAGCTGGGAGGGGAACTTGGGCGGGGTGGGGGAGGTGGCATTCAGAGCTGGGTCCTTGGACTCCTGCCCCTTCATTGTCTTTCTCTGGAATAAAAGAGACCCTGCTGGGGATTGCCCAACTCAGCTTCCTGCTGAGGGCATTTCATACTAAAGAGCAGTGACTTGGATCACAGCTGTACTTTGTAAATTCTATGGAACAAATTTTTATCCCATGAGTCTTTCCTCACTTTGGTCTACCCTACATTTCTTGACTCTACATAAAGGCACAAAGATAGAAAATTTTGAGGCTAATTATGTTTCACCCTCTGAATATGTTTATCCCACTATATTTTCTAAAATTGAGAGGAATAAGAACAAAGTAATACAAATGAATATATATTAATATATAGTAATGGACTATCTATCAAAACGTTTTTAGTACTTCCATATAGTGTTCTGAAGACACTGTTTTAACTAAGAGAAGGTCTGCTTGTTGAAACTACATTTTAAATTCAAGTAACAAGGGGAACTGATTCAAAATTTTTAATTCAAATACCAAAAGGGTGATGATTTTTGGATAATTTTGAAGATTTAATCACTTTTTTTTTTTTTACCACCCTGTAACTATCTTCCAAAGTGAAGGCAATCAGAAAGCACATTATTTTCAGCATATTTAGTTTCCATGTATTTCCAGTTATCCTGAGTGGGAAAGACGTGAGGAATCATTAAAGAGTCAAAACAAATAACTAAATATACTTCTGTATATACTTCTTATACTATAATTTGTTAGAGTGGAAAACCTTATACAATAAATTGCTCTGTATGTATAATTTCTTTTAACAAAACTAAAAATATATCATTTCTTGCTGCTTAACAAAACAAAGCACTTTTCAAATGTTTTTGTGCTCTTCATAAATACTCTTTGTGGCTTCATACTATTCCATTGCTTGGATTTAAGTAAATGAAATGCCCTATGAAATACTTAGTGTTCTCTAATTTTTCACTTTTATAAACTTAAATAACTTTGTTAAGACTATATACATGCAGCCTTTTTTCTATATTTAAAACTGCCTCCCCACAAAGTTCCCAGAAGTAGGGTTTCTGGGTCAAATGATGGGAAGCTTAAACCTAGAAAAATACATATTGCCAGATTGCTTTCCATAGATTTCTACCACTGGACACTAATTACCATCTTGCCCAATTTGCAAAAACTGATATTTCAAAACCTTTACCTGTTTGAAAGGTGAAAAGTAAACTTCCATAGTTGTCTTACATTTTAAAAAACTACTTGATGGTGAATTATCTAGCCTTCATATGTACTTATGAATTGTCTAAAGTTTTCCTTCTCAGTTTTTATGAGCACTTTGTATAATGAAGATAACCTGTCTTGTTTAGGACACATGTTTTCAATTTTTGGTTTGCCAAATATTTATTAATTTCTGTACTTCCTTTTGGGTTGTCTATTCACATCCGATTTACTTGTGAGGATCTTAATGTTTTCTTCTAATGAGTTTAAATTTATAATTTCTTTTAATTATTTCATCGTTTTGTAGTATGCCTTTTGCTTTTATACGAATATCAATACTTTTAGTTTGTATACAGATAATCCTTTTGCTGTTGTGATTTCATTTGTTTCTCTACTTAGAAAAATGGTTCATGCTGAGAGATTTCATAACTATACATTTATTTTTCTTTTCATTTCCTGTTTGTTTGTTTTTTAATTTACTTTGTTTTATATTAGGAATTTAATGAAAACGTGAGGTGAGAGATTAGGTCAATTCTGTTCTAAATAGCAAGAAAATTATCCCAGCACATTTATAAAGTTGTTTCCTTTTTAATGATTTGTTATTCCCCTTTTGCTATATGTTAAATTGTCATATAGTACAGTACTTAATCTCATATGTTCACTGATATATATAAATACATTTACTACTATTATCACACATTACGATAGCTTTACTGCATTTTGGTGTTGGATAGGAGCTATCTTTTTCTTTCCCCAAAGTGCACATGTTTCACAGCTCTGTCAAACTCTCGAAGAAGTCTTGTGGTGATTTTGATGGGATTGTCATTAAAATTATAAGTGAACTTGGAGAGAATCTTCATCTTCTTAATATGATATCTGTATATCAATACAACACATTTTTTCTCAGTGTTTGCGTGTGTGTTTATAGATCATACAGAGAACTAAAAGTTAACCTTTTATTTCTTTAAAGGACTTTGGGTGTCCTTGAAGCTATTACCAGGTGACCTCACGCAGGTTCAGAAGAATTTTTCACACTTGGTGGATAGATCAACAGCAATTGCCCGAAAAATGGGCTTTCCTGAAATAATACTTCCAGGTAAAACACTTTGCTTGATTCTGTTCTGCTGCTTCTAGGACTGTCTTCCATGAAGCAGTTACTTCTAACAAGTCATGAAACAACATGGATCTTTATATTTAGTTATCTGCAGTCAGTAATATCATGATAGTGGGAGATCAAAACAGGGTTGCAGTGCAACCTGGTGGAATATCTACCCAGTATGCAAGCCTAAGATAACGCTTTTACATGTAACTCAATTTTTCTGTTCACCCTCTCTTCCTGTATGTCCTGCATAAGCCCCTCTGAAATGCTTCCCTAGACCATCATCAAGTAGAGCTAATGATGGCACAGGCTCTCCACCCTGAGAATAATCTGCTTCGTTTGCATGTACCTTTTCTCACGATGGATATCACTAGTATCGTGGGCTCCTTACCAGGAAACTCGAGCGAGACACCTGCTCAGTTCAGTCCCAGCTGGACCCCCTGCTCCAGTTGTTTCAGCTCCGGCTGTATTCTTGGCTCTCCCCAGACATGTGGGGACAAGAATGCAAACACTCTGCAGATTCTTACTTCAGTTTCATCTTGCTTGCCACCACATGTTGGTGATCGGCCTATGTGTTCTCTTGAATTCACTGATTTAAGCCATTTAATTTCTTAATCTTTATAGCAGTAGAATGAAATCATTCCCTCAGGGAACTTTATGTGATATATGTATGTGTCATAAAAAGTATACGTGTTATAAATAAATAACAAAATGTGAATATATTATATATTCTATAGACAGAATATATAAATAAATCTTTGGCATGTTGGGAAAATTCTAGAAAACAAAGCTATCACAGAAATACAGGTTCTTTTAAAGTAATACAAGATCTTATTCTTCCTTTGAGAGAATAAGGAACAGTAATAATTTGTTGCTGCACCTATTGTCTGCATAAGTGGGTATTAAAAGACTTTGTGGCAGGAATGAACAAAAGAGCTATAAAATAGGAATTAACTATTCTCATGAAAGAACAGTTAATCTTCATCTGCTTTCCAGAGCCATTTCACCCTACTACATATTTATCAATATTCTGGGAAAATATTTTGTCTTCTTGTTTAAAAAACAACTATTCGTGATATTCCTATAACTGAAGGCAGTTTTATTGCTACGGCAAGACAGAAATCTGAAAAAATAGAAAAATTTATTTCTGTAGACAAAGGGAATTTATCTTTGAAATCTGGCTGGAAAGATTCTGTGTATCAGTAGGACTGCCAGGGCTATAACAGACTTTAAAAATCATCTAAACTGATGGTTCTCAAATGCTAATCTTGGATCAGCTAATCAGGATCACCTGGGAAACATTAAAGTACAGATTTCCAGATTTTTCCAGAAACTCTGATTCAGTTCGTAAGACCAGGGCTCCCCAGGTGATTGGCCAGGTTTGAGAAATATAGATCTGGACCAAATCCCTCACCTCATAGCTCCTTCTCAATGCCATTTCAACAAGCTCCAGATGTGTCTTAATATCTTTTCTCTACTCCACTTTCCCCTCTAGCTAAGGCGTTCTTTTTTTCTGCCCTCATTTTCTCAGCTAGATTCTAGGAAGTGATTATATACCCTTGTTTTCATACCTGCTAGTCACCCTCCCACTGCTCCAGAATGGCTGTCACCAGAGTCACCAAAGATTGCAATACCACTCAGTCCAAAGGATAGGTTTTAGCCTAATGATTGTCTCTGGTCTTTCAGCAACATGTGACACTGTTGATCATTCCCTTCTTGACATCTTCCCCTCTCATCATCAGTGACCGCACACTCCTCTTTGTCTTCATTCCTTTATATGAGGACTCCCCGACGCCTCCTCTGTCACCCTATCTCCTTCTGCGTCACCATTGATTGTTAGAGTTCCTCCATATTTGGTCCTTATCCTCTGCATTAGTCTGCTAGGGCTGCCATAAAATACCACAGACGGGGAGGCTTAAACCACCGAAGTTTATTTCCTAACAGTTCTGGGCGCTGAAAGTCCAAGTCCAAAGTGGGAGCAGGTTTGGTTTCTTTTGAGGCCTCGCTCCTTGGCTTGCAGATGGCCACCTTCTCCCTGTGTCCTCACGTGGTCCCCCTTTGGTCTGTGTGTTGTCTGTGTCCTAATCTCTTCTTAGAAGGACACCAGTCATACTGGATTAGGGTCCAACATATGACTTCATTTTACCTTAATCACCTCCTTAAAGGGCCTATGTCCAAATACAGTCACGTTTTGAGGTCCTGAGGGTTAGGACATCAACAGAAGAATTAAGGGGGCACAATTCAGCTCATACCAGGCCCCTTTTGCTTCTGATTTATATTCTCTCCCTCGGTGATCTCATCTACTCACTTGGCCTCTGTATGTTAGTTGCCTTCAAATCCGTATCTCCCACCCCAGGACCCCTCCTCTGAACTCCATTACCATAGATCCAACTACTTCCTGTCCTAGGACTTTAGTAGGTACTGTTCTCACCCCTGATCACTCTTCTCCTGTCTTCAATTGGGTAATTCTTACTCAGAATCCCCATTTGGAACTCGTAACCCTGTGTATCTACCCTCAGCTCTTCTGCTGTGTTTTATCTAAGAGAATGGCACCCCCATCCATCCAGTTGCACACACAAGAAGCCTGAAAGTCACCCTTGACCCCTCCCTGTCCTTTATACCTCTGACAACATTTGTGGATAAGACCTGCCAGTTTTATCTTTGAAAGGCCTCTCAACTCATCCCCTCTCTCCATCTCTGTTGCCATGACCTGAGTTGTAGCTACTGTGATCTCTTCCCTGGGCAACCACCATGTCGCATCCTAACTGGTTTCCCTGTTTCTACTCTTTTTTGCCTCATCTCCTCTTCTCCACACTATAGCATAAGTAATCTTTTATGATTTTGTCCACTCCTCCCTTCTGACAACATTTTGTTGACTTCTGTTTATATTTAGGATGAAGATATAAATTCTTAACTTGGCCTGCAAGCCTCAGGGAGACTTGTCTCTTGTCTGTCTCTGTAGCTTCATCTCACACCAGATTCCCCCCTCACTGTGAACACTGCCATCGTATGTCTACTACCTCTGGGCCTGTGCATATGCTGCTCTCGTTCCTTCTTACTTTCATCCCTCCAGTATCAGGTCAAAGGAAAGATTCCCACACCCTCCTCCAGTCAAGGTTGGGACTTAGTGTGGTGCTTTCACAGAGCCTGGCCTGTTCCTCCATTTGTAATGATGCATTTCATCATGTGGTTATCTGACCAGGCTTCTCTTCCCCGCCAGACTATAAGCTGTATGAGAGTGAGGCTGGTACGTGGCTCACCATTGTCTCCCAAACACATAGCACAGTACTTGGTACAGAGTAGGTGCTGAGTTTTTTAAATGAAAATTATTTCACCTGATTGTACCATCACTTATTCAAAGAGCCATCAATGGTTGGAAATTGAGGCTGTTACCAAGTTTTCACTTTCATAAAAAAAATCACAATGGAATATCATTATGGATAATCATTGCCCACATTTTTAATACTTTGGGACAAATATTACCAATAGTTGCTGTGTCAGTTAAGGCTTTAGACACAAACTGTCAACTTCTCCATTGACAATGAGTATGTGAATTAAGATTTCAAACTGTTATGTGTGAATAAGCCCCTTTTTCTTCATCCTCACTAATGGTGAGAAATATCTTAATTTTTTTCTAGTCAAATAAATGATGAAAATCATGTGTTCTAAGTATGCACCCCGATGTTTTTGTAGTGCTATAAGGTTTTATTTCACATTAGGAGGCAGTTAATACAATACAGAATTTGGAGTTATTTTTAAAATACTAAGTCTTCCCACCCAAGAACTTGGTATGCCTTTTATACCTTCCAGGTTTCATTTATGTATCTCCATAACATTAAAAATTTTTCACTATCGAGGGCTACACATTTATTAATTCATTCATTTTTAAAATTGTGTACTGGTTAACCAAAAAATATGACAAGCAGAAAATCTTCTTATATCAGTAAAAACAATAAGCTGATTTAAGTAAACATGAAGTGTCCCATGGGCTTTAAGAAAGTGTCTGTCTCATCAGGTTGTTATATGAACTGAATAAGTTATTGCATATAAGACACTTTGAAAACAGCACATAGTAAACAGCACATTACCCTTCATTATTTTCAAACGTTTTCAAGTATCACACTCTTCAAGCAAGGCATCACTAAAAAACAAAATCTGCCACTATCACCTAATAAAATATATTGTGTACTTATTATTAGACAGCAATTATTAATAAATGGAACAAAGGATTACGGTTGAAAAGAGTTCATTTATTAAAAAACTACACTTCAAAAACACTGGTATGTACGGAAAGGTAAAATGAGGTAAGCTGAAGAGAACAATACACATAAAAACTGTTGTATGACTAGTTTACTATAAAGTCAGATCTGGCAATTTATATTTTTACTTATAGTTTATCTTGTTAACATCTTGAAAATTAAATGTGACTTCTCTCAGCACCACTCACAGGATGGGTTGTCATGTTGCAGGTGATGTTCGCAATGATATTTATGTCACCCTGATTCATGGAGAGTTTGACAAAGGGAAAAAGAAGACGCCGAAGAATGTGGAGGTGACCATGTCTGTGTACGATGAGGAGGGCAACACCTTGGAAGTATGTACACCCCGCGGCCCAGAAATCCTGCTGCTGTCACACACTTTTTTACAACAATGAGGGACTTTTGGCCTGATGTTAATTGCTTTCCACCTAAGGGTGCATTTAGTTTTTTTTATAAGGAAAAAAATATGAAGCCTGTTAAATTTGTGATTAGTAATTGCCAGTTTTACTAATATACCCATTGAGACTCTTATTTTCATATTTCTCTGAAGCTGAGAAATATCTCAAGCCACTAATGATTTCATGTGTATGCTTCTGATGCAGAGGTGTTTTATTATTTTCAAATTATGTAGCCACTTGGAAGCCCATTAAGGTCCTCTGCGGCTTGAACGAAGTGGCATTGAAAGGCAGATTTCCTCCACCTGGGTGAGCAGAGCCAGAGGAGACATGCCTGTTAGAGAGCTGTTAAACTGGAAGTTTCTTGGTTAAAGGTCACCTATCACTACTCGATAGTTTTAGTAATCAGGACACTGCAGCCCAAAAAGGTTAAGTTGTTTTCTCTGGGAAACATAAGTGTTTCTGGTAGAGCTAGGAATGGATCGGGGTATTCTGACTTTCAGTCCAGAGTTCCACCATCTGTCACAGCATTCTGTCCATATGGAGGAGTGAGTCTTGATTCTGACCTGAGAGAGGATAGGCAGGAGGCTTTCATTGTCTCAGCTGACACCTGGCTTCTCTGTATGAGCCATAGTTAACCTGCCTTAGAATCCACAAATCAAGCTCTCAGTTCACTCAGCTCACTGACTGCCTCCTTCCCAAGGCAGTGAAGGGCAAAGCTTTGTCATTTCCCTGTCACTTTCATAGATACGAAAATCTTTGAAGGAAATATATCCAAATGGTCGACGAAGTCAAAGTCGTGTTGTGTAGTGGAGGGACAAGGAATAGAGACAGTGGAAATGTAATAGCTGTAAGCAATGTCAGATGGGTAGTAGATAGTGGGAGAGGGGTTATCACTGTGTGAGGGATATGAATGATAAATGTCTAACTAGTTCATTGTTTTGTACACCTGAAACTAATTTTTTAAAAAAAGGCTGTGAGCCATGGTATGGGGTTTATTTGTGCTATTGCTAGAGCCCTGAATCCTATAAGTTGAAATACACATCTTCTCCTGATTGGTCAGTTTACAGCTTTGCTAACTAGCTGGGAAGTAACCCCACTGAGGCCTGGCTCTGCCCTAAGTGATTCGTTGCTAGGAAAAGACATAGCCCTAAGTTTCTGCGAATATGCTGTACTTATTTACTGGGTCCTTAAAGCAGAGTGTAGACAGGACCTCACACACTGGTACATCTGCACATGTGCATGGGTCCTGGCCACCCTCACTGGGTTTCTGTTCCCTGAAAAGAAAAGAAGAAGACAGAAAGGAGCATGTGTCGCTGGGGAGGGAAGAGAGAATAAAAGTTGCAGCAAAGAGGATTGTTAGGATGGCACTGGGTCCCTAAGCAACTACCACACTTAGACCCTCAAATATAGTGGTAGAAACACATTCTTACTCTACTCTTCACCCCGCAGATACAATCAGCTTGTGGGGGACAGTGTCAGGAATGCGGGGGCGTGGGGATGGAGGGCAGAGGGCTCTTGCTTGGTGTGTGAGATACTCTTATTGTTCTAGATAATAACATGCCCTCCTAATTTTTGTTTTTCCATCCAAAGAAAGCAATTCATCCCGGTGCTGGATACGATGGCATTTCAGAGTACAAATCAGTAGTCTATTATCAAGTCAAGCAGCCCTGTTGGTATGAGACTGTCAAGGTGAGAATGCAGCATTCGTAACCCTGGTCACATAGTAAACCTTGTTTAGATTCCTTTCTTCTTTTTACCCACAAATTGTTCCTACTTTATCCTGAAGTTTTAACAGGTTGCCTATGATGTGCAACAAGAAATGAATTGGTAATTATAATTCTATATGCACGTATTTGTATTTTAAGAAACTCGGAATTCTTAAATTACATTCTCCTTTATAAATTGTAGAAATTTGATGTAAACCGGTTGCTAAGATGGTCCAAAACCAAGTGGAAATTTTCACACCCTGCAAGCAGTTGCCTAACATTTTTTTCTTTCTTGGCCTCTAACCAAGTTTTCTGGGCGTCCTTTTGATTTAAATATGTATATAACAAGTTCCAAAGTGCTTTTCCCATCACTCATCTCACATGAGCCTCTCAATAGCCCTGGGACTAAACCAGTCAGTGTTGTAATGCCCGTTCCGATTAGGTGGTTGAGACTCAAAGAAGTTGAGTGACTTCTGAGATCCTATAACTATTTCGTGTCAGAGTCTAAATTGCAGCCCACTGTTTCTGAATCCCAGGCTCCATCAGCTCTTTCTCATTGTCAAAGTCTTATGAGCTCTCCATTGAAACCTCAGAAAATAAAAATTTGCATTGCTATCTCAATTCACAACTACTTTCCCTAATTTTATATACTTCATACGTTTTGAATGACGCTGTTTACACAAAGGTATATCGTGCTTTTAAAAACTACTTATCTTGAAGCATTCAAAAGGTTTTCAGAAATGTAATTTTAGATACTCTCATAGTAGTCCATTATATAATCATGCCAGGATTTATTTAACTACTGGCCACAAATTCTCTGCTCTTTCCAATGTCTCATGCCTGTGTTCCATGTCCCCCCTATTTACATAAGCCTCAGAAAGTGTCCTTGTCCCCAGTATGTATCTTTTCTTTCTATTATAGACCCTAATTATTACAATACAAATATATGCCCTTCAGTCTGAAAGGTCCTATATGGACCTCAAAGTATTGATCTTTTCCTTCAAAGCATTTCCCGTTTCGTCCTTGAGAAAATCCTGGAAACTTGTAACATCTCCATTCTCAGAATCTATCACACACAGCTTCTCCTGAGGTTCTTTGGCTTGGAAACAGCTACATCTCCTTCGAATGAAACCTGCCAAATCTCACTCTGTTGCAGTTAGTGTTGTGAGAAGATGTTAAAAATGAGCCTAATTCTATAAAATGAACTATGAGTATAAAATACTGTGCATATCTATAAACTATTAATTTCTTCTTATTATGCAGGTATCCATTGCTATAGAAGAGGTTGCTCGCTGCCACATAAGGTTTACCTTCCGACACCGATCATCGCAGGAATGTAAGTATTTGGAGGTTCACAACATTTCCATCAAAAACATATTTACTCTTGTTTGACAGTGCTTTTGTGGGTTTGGAGAACAAGATGTTTGGAAACTAGATACTTGCCTTCTTTATTTCAGAATTCATTGGTGCTAAGGAAATCAGAAAAAAATAAGAATTTTTCTGGGCTTTCAAGATCTGTGTTATTATTCTGTATCAGAATTTTCTCCCAGCTGTGTTCTGTGAATACCAAAGGTCTATCAGATGCTAATAGATGCTCTATGACAAAGTTGAATAGGAATAGGAAATGTGGCACGAGGTGTGATCACAAAATACAATGAATGTTTAAACTTTAAAAAATTTATTACAGTAAAAGACACATTTCCATTAATCCCCCTCAAATACTCCCCCCTTGCTTTGAACACACGTATCCCATCGTTCTTGCCACTTTCTGAAGCAGTTCTGGAAGTCCTCTTTCATGAGTGTCTTTTTTTTCTTCAAGTTTATTGGGGTGACAATTGTTAGCAAAGTTACATAGATTTCAGGTGTACAATTCTGTAGTACATCATCTATAAATCCCATTGTGTGTTCACCACCCAGAGTCAGTTCTCTTTCCATCACCATATATTTGATCCCTTTTTTACCCTCATCTGCTACCCCTCTCCCCACTTACCCACTGGTAACCACTAAACTATTGTCTGTGTCTATGAGTTTAGTTTCTTCATTTGTTTTCCTTGTTTTTTTGTTGTTTTCAATTTTATATACCACATATCAGTGAAATCATATAGTTCTCTACTTTTTCTGTCTGATTTACTTTGCTTAGCATAATAATCTCAAGATCCATCCATATTGTTGCAAATAGCACTATTTTATCTCTTCTTATGGCAGAATAGTATTCCATTGTGTATATATACCACAACTTCTTTATTCAATCATCTATCGAAGGACATTTTGTGAGTGTCTTTAGTTGCACTGTCACGGCTGCCTTGATGTCCTGAATTGACTCAAAATGTTTACCTTTCATGGTCATTTTGAGTTTGGGGAAGAGCCAAAAGTTGCAGTGTGCCAGATCCAGTGAATAAGATGGATGAGGACACACCGTAATGTTTTTATTTGACAGAAATTGCTGTACCAGAAGTGATGTATGACCCTGAACCTTTCTATTGTGATCACAAAATATGGTAAATGCAGCTGCCAAATGCCATCCAACAGACAGGCAGGGATCTTCGATACTGGAAGCTGTGTGTTGAACCTTAGGAACAGCATGTAATAAGTTTCAACTTGTTCGGTGCAGTCGGTGTGAGCTACAGTTGAGAGAAGGTGTGTTTTAAAGTGTGTTGTAAATAATCCTCCATCATGATAATGATGTATTACACATCGTTTCTGGTACGGCAATTTCTGTCAAATAAAAACATTATAGTGTGTCCTCATCCACCTTATTCACCGGATCTGGTACCGTGCGATTTCTGGCTCTTCCCCAAAGTCAAAATGATCCAGGACACGGAGACAACGATGACAGCACAAGTGAAGACACTCACGAAAGAGGACTTCCAGAACTGGCTTCAGAAAGTGGCAAGCATGATGGGATACGTGTGTTCAAAGCAAGGGGGAGCATTTGAGGGGGATTAATGGCAATGTGTCTTTTACTATAATAATTTTTTTTTATTTAAACATTCACCATATTGTTTGATCACACCTCGTATGTTTGTCTCCCTCTTAGATATTCACAATGTGTGTTGCCATATTGCTGAGAAGTCCTGCAGCCAGAAAACTATTTAATCTGAAACTGTTTAATCTGTTGTTGCCCAGACTTACTATTTTCCTCATGCAAGAACTATTTCAAGTCTTCAATTACAGCTTGTAAAAAAGTGTGAATGGAGAAAAATGATGGTTTTCAGGTCACAAAATTTCTGCAAGTGTCTTGTTCTCATTCAGCACTTCATAAAAGTGCCATTCTTCCTTCCAAACTGAATATATTGGACCCATCTACATATCAGATCGCAGGCCAGGCCCTAGGTATATGACAGCAAATGGGACATGGCCACTGCTCTGAAGAGTCTCTGGTCTAGTTAGGAAGATGAGCAAGAAACCATATGATTAAGTTCAGAACAGTGTGATATGTGTGACAGCAGCAGAATTGTAAGGGAGCACGGAGAACAATTTCTAACTCTGTCTGGGGATTGAGGCTGAGATTTCCTACATCTTAGCTGAGACTTGATGATGAGTTGAAGTTAACCCAGTGGAAGATGATAGTGGAGAAATGTGTTTGAAAACTAAAGTGAGCTCAACAGGGCTGAAGTGGGAACAGGGGGAGCAATCATAACATTAGGATGAACCACATGAAATTGCCCTTTTGTAGATCAGTACCAAATAGTCAAACATCAGCAAATAGTCAAATATCAGTAATTTCATATGGTTCTACATAATACCAAGCTAGCATTTTCCAAGCCTTATTAGTTTGTACCAGGCACAAAGTGAAACTCTACGTATACACGATCTTGTTCCTATTCACAGTAATCTGATGAAGTACATGCTACTTTTATCCACATTTATATATAAAGAAACTGAGGCACAGGAAGGTGAGATACTTGGCCAAGTTCACATTGTTAGTATGTGATAGAATCTGACTGACATCTCTGCTGTCTGGTTACAGGCAGGCTGAAGCCAGATCATGAACGATGAAGGTTATTTTGAACCATGTTATGGAGGAGCCATTAACGGGTGTTTTATGGGTGGTGGTTTGGTTTGTTTATAACAGCTTTATTCATAATACCCTTATATTGGACATAGCCCAGATGGTCATCTGAAGGAGAATGGATAAACAAATCGTAGTGTAATCATACAGTGGATTACTGCTCAGCCAGTCTGGGGACACATGAGTTACAGCAGACCTTAGTGCGAACAGGTCATAAGTTACCACCTCCATCAATGTCTAAGTGGGGTACATGGGGAGCTCAGAGGCCGTACCTAAAGACCAGGAGGGAGGTGCTCTGTTTCTTTGATTGGCTGGACCCTCCTCCCCAAATGCCACAGAGCACACACGTCCACTTCTGGCACCCGAGCTAATATCTTGGAAAGAAGAGGAAAGTAGAAACCTCCTGAATGTATTTTAGAGCAGAGTAGTTGACCTGGTTAGATTTGATTTTGGAAATCTCACTCTGGCTACAGTGTAGAGAAAGTAATGGATGGATAAGGACTGGAGACAGAGAAACTGGTGAGGAAGATCTTGTAGAAATACAAGGGAAAGATGAGGGTGGCCTGTACTTGGGTGGGAACAGAAGGAATGGGCAGAAAAGGCACAGATTTCAGAGGTATTCTGCATACGGAGTTGACATGGGGACTGAATTGGTGTCAACACCCATATTTCTGATTTATAGAATCGGGTGGTTGCTGGCCGCATTCATTTGCCAATGTAGGGAGAGGAGCACATGGGGAGTACCAGAAGATTTAAGTTTGGGAAACATTTCCGTTAAGAAGCCTGTGACACACCCAGCACACATGACTTATTGTAGCGTGCTGAACTGTGTTGATTACAGCATGATTGAACAACACCCCCCAAAGCAAAATGTGAAATCAGTTATCATAGCCATCACTTCCTGATATCTTTCTGCACTGCTCAGGCACATATTTCTGTCTTTTCAGCCAGAGATAAATCGGAGCGAGCATTTGGGGTGGCCTTCGTGAAACTGATGAACCCGGATGGCACCACCCTGCAGGATGGGAGGCACGACCTGGTGGTTTATAAGGTGGTGCAAACAGAATGAGGCTCAGAAAATGGCTGAGGAAATATTTACTCTCTCTGAAATTGGTTCTTAAGGTTCCTGTCAGATTTATGTGTAAAAACATCAGAAACTTGTCCAGAGCTATGTGTGTTTACCCCTTAAAGTCTAGAAACACAGTGGACTATGTCACAGCAGCTGCTTGGTCTCCCACCCCCTTTCTGGAAAGAGCGAGTTGCATTATTATGTGGTCTCCCTCTCCTGCAAATGGCATTGCCTGGTGGTGAACAGTCAAGGGTTGCCTTCTTGCCCTCTGCTCTTTATGTCATCCTGCATGAAACACAGACAGTTGCACTGTTGGGCTTGGTTAGAGTATGGTGGGTGTAGTAGGATGTGGTTTTCCTATCAGTGAGAGCCAGGCACCATTTCTCTGCTATCGGGCTTCGTTTCTTTCTGTGACAGTTTTGTCCTCCTTCTTCCCTCTAACTGCAACAGAACTATCACCTCTACTGAGATTTTTAGAGTAGAAGGTAGATGCTGGAAGGTCTCATTTATCCAACAGTATCACAGAGTTAGTCACTTTTTTGAGATGCATCTATGTGATCTGTATTGTCCTTAATAGCTATTAGTGCGTAAATAGTTTAGGAAGGCATGGCAATCCGTTTTCCCCCCACAAGCTATTTCTTCCCAATGAACCCAGCCAACCCAATGACAATAATTGTGACCATTTAGAAATTCAAGAAAATGAAATCCAACCTTATTCTTTAATATTTATTTATTGATTGCAGAGACCTAGGATATTCCTAAGTCTAGTTCACAACTTACTCCATTTTCATTCAGTGTTGAAATCATTTCCGGGCTCCAATTCTGGGAAGGTATTACAGTGTCTCAGAGTTGGAAGGGACCTATGTCTGATTTGATGAACTCCCATTTTTTATGCTGGAAACGCACTGTGTTCCTGATCGATACTATTTTTATTTGCATGTAAGAGGTTTTGCCCATCCTTTGGTGTTCCTAACATGGTTCCTTTCCAGGGTGACAACAAGAAAATGGAAGATGCTAAGTTCTACCTGACCCTACCTGGAACCAAGCTGGAGATGGAAGAGAAAGAGCTCCAAGCATCCAAAACCCTGGCCAACTTGACTCCAACCAAGGATAGCACAAAAGATAGCTTTCAGATTGCCACCCTCATTTGCTCCACAAAGCTCACCCAGAACGGTAAGTGTGGTGACCGCAGTGACACCAGAATGAGTTTTCTGCTTGGTCCTCCTGGGCTCCTTTGTTAGACTTGGAGTTACATCTGCAGAGGTAGGAGAATGAGCACTTTGGATTCTGCTCCCTATTCTTCACATGATGGTCTGGGTGGTACTGACCATATAGCTAAAGCTCCTTCTGAGGTTTTGTCCATTTTTCACACAGGATGAAAAGCATTTTGCTATTTTTTTTAATATTGGAAAACCTATAAATGTATTCATTAACAGGGGCTTTAAACTGAGAACGTCTTAGGTTTCCTTCCTTCAAGGCAGCAAAGAACTCTAATAACATGCCCTGTATGATATATGTAACAAGAGATGTTGGTAATAAGGCAATGGTGGAGAATTACAGTCTCCTGCCCAAACAGGTATGGCAAAGAGCAGGGAGGGTTTCTTATTAGAGTTCCGTCTATCCCCATATAGTCTCCTCTGTCCCATGTTTTCCCCAAGCACTCAGGGCTTTTCCATAAAATCAGCTGAATAGTTCAGATGGGCTTTGTTTTGTTCCTCCTTGAAATCTCTCACATCAGTTTTAACTTCTCTGGCGTATATCATGGCATTTGATAGCTAATAACAGCATCTTATTCATTTAACCTATGTAATATGGAAGGAGTCTTACTGGACAGAGTGAGCCTGGAATCAGCTGCTCAGGAGATTTGCCTTAGAAATTCTATGGCCCCCGTGCTATGTAGCCGATGAGTCCCTTTGGCCTCTGAGAAGATTTGGGTGAGGTACCTGGCAGGGGCGCTGCCTTAGGAAAGTACTAAGATAGACAAAACAGTGTAGATATAAGGTACACTCAGAGATCAGATGTTGGTTATCTTTAGAAGGGGTCAGTATTGTTTGTTTGGATGACTCATGGTTGGCTAGAGAACAGGGGTAATATTTCAACTTGGACAAGTGGCTAGACTCAACAGAGTGAAGTTCGGGGCTGATCCATTGGGAAAGTAAAAGCACATTCACCAAAAATTAAGCCAGAAAAAGGCAAGACTGGAGATAATATAAAGCTATGTAGTTGCAAAGGACTCTGGGGGAGACAGGGAGGGATGAATAGGCAGAGCACAGGGGATTTTTAGAGCAGTAAAAACTGTACTGAATGAGACTATAATGGATACATGGATACGTATCATTATACATTTGTCAAAACCCACAAAATGTACTACACAAAATGAACCCTAAACTATGGACTTGAGTTAATAAACCATGTCAATTGTAACAAATTTACCACACCAATGTAAGATGTTACCAGAGGAAACTGAGGATCAGTGATATATGGAAACTACTCTCTACTTAATTTGTGAACCTCAAACTGCTCAAAAATAAATAAACAAACAAGCAAACAAATTCTATTCATTAAGAATGAAACAAAAATTTGAGTCAGGAAACATTCTGAGCTTCACAGAAAATATGACAAACTTGTATCAGTGACATACCCCTTGTTAGAGGAAAAGTAAATGTAATAAACTGCTGATACGAGGTGAAATGGTGCAATAGTTATGGAAGATGATTCAGGAAGTGTAGCAAAGATGTAAAATGTATCCAGACCCTTTGACCCAGTAATTTGACCCCTAGAAATTGAACCCAACTAAACAATGAGAGATGTGCTCGAAGATTAATGTATAAGGATGTTGAACTGTTATTACTAAAAGGAGAATGGAAACAATCTAAATGTCCAGTTTAAAGGATATAATGTAGTTACATGATAAAATATATGCAGCTGCCAAATATATTTCAAAACATAATCCATGACAGCCCCAAATTTTAACACTATATAGACTTTTATCCCAGTTTTGTTTAAATATAGGAGGACGAGTTGGGGCCAGTTGCCTGGGTTCAAATTCCAGCTCTTCCACTTAGTAGCTCTTTCATCTTGGGCAAGTCCCTTCATCTCTCTGTAACTTGGTTTCCTCTTTAAAGTGGGAGTAATAATACTATGTATTTCAGAGAATGAAGTAAATTAAAATAAGTGATAGAAAAGCAACAGTGTCTAGCCCAGTGTAAAGACTATATGAGTATTAACTATTGTTATTATATCATTATTATTATGTATACATACAAAAGGACTAAAAGGAATAACTTCAAAAGTTTGGATAGTTCTTATTTTCTTTATTCTTTTTTGTATTTTCCAAATTTTTAACTATGAAATGTCAAAATGTTACTTAATAGACAATATAAAGCAGTAATGTACTTTTGGGACTATCAAGGGATATTCAAGAGAGACAGCATTTATCAAACAGTAGATTATCCTTCCCAGAGATGACAGTTCAAAGAACAGAAGTAAT
Source organism: Rhinolophus hipposideros (assembly GCF_964194185.1). Lineage (NCBI taxonomy): Eukaryota > Metazoa > Chordata > Mammalia > Chiroptera > Rhinolophidae > Rhinolophus > Rhinolophus hipposideros. The sequence continues at coordinate 41,544,805 of NC_138062.1, read as the reverse complement.
AAAAACTTGAAAATTAACTTCTAATGCAAAGCAAAAGGAATTTCTGTAAGAGATAACCATATTGTTATATTGTTTATTATCTCCAAGTCAGAAAGTTAGGAAGTTGATTGACAGGTAGCAGTACTCAATTTAAACACTCGATTTGCTGATATCTACATCACCCATCTTCTAAATATTCTACACCAGATTGTTTAGCTAGGTCTTATTTTTGGGGAAACACAGTATTATGTATGTGTGTACGTGTATGTGTGTATGTATATGTACACATACATGTATATATAGGAAGCAATGCAGATAGCAGAGAACGATTGGATAAGTCTTCCCAGAGGGAATAAAGTTTGAGACGGGTCATGAGATGTAAGTAGGAGCTTATCAAATACGTCGTATTATAGTATTTTGGGGCAGTTCAGACAAAAGGAAGAATACATGCAAAGACATGGAGCTATTTCAGAGCATGCCCTAGTTTGGAGGGTAATGAGTTCACCTGTCTGACTGCTGGGAGGTAAAAAGAATGGTGGGCGATGGGGCCGGCAGGAGAACATAGCTGGGACCTTCCTACCGTCTAGAAGTGGTACTGGGACTTTATTCTGTTAACAGTAAGGAGTCTCCAGCACCAGGTTTTGGAGACTTCCCAGGGACTAAATGCAAGCCAATAAAACAAACACACCTGTGAAGCAAATTGACTATTCTAATGGACAGATATGTTTTCAGCTACTTACATGTATTTCTAGAAGTCCGTTGATTAAAAAGTATGTATGGTTGCTTTTACTACATAAAGCTCTGTAAATAGTAGTAGTACCTTGGTACACTAAACAAAATGATAAAATAGTAACTGTTCTATTTTTCTGTGAATAGCCTGTTCTATTTTTCTGTGACAGTTTAGTAGCTCAACATTCATTAAAGTTATAAGTGGCTTAAAGAGTCAACATTATGCACTTTAAATCAAAAAAAAAAAAATCTCAAGATTTTTGTCCCAGACTTAACCCTAAGGGCCATGCCTTCCTTTGAAATAGCAACTTATCTGATTTGCTTGTCTGTTTATATCTTTGAAGAACGCTGGGGAGGTAGTATAATTTAGAACAAGGACATGGCTGTTTGGAATCAGGTAAATGTCTAATTAAATTCCTTCCTACCACTCCCTGGCAGTTGTGTGACCTAAGGCAAGGAATTTAATTTCATGAAGCCTCAGTTTCCTCATTTCAAAAATGGAAAAAATGAAATCTGCTCTACAGTGTGGATGTGAAGTTTAAATGAATTAGTTCATGTATACTCGTATGAGTTGCCTTTTTCCTTTGCAACCATCGAGACTCACATAGTGACAAGGGATAAATCAAGCAAAGCAGCAAATTAAAGGGAGGAAGTTTACTTAAGTGTCTTTAGGTTTTAGCTATATGGCTATGATGTCATTATTTGAAAAATGTGAGTTCCTTTCACATATCATTTTATGTACTCGAACATTAGTGGTTAATTTTTTTTCTCTTTGGAAAATGAAAGACCACAAGGTTTTTCTCTAATGTGGATAGGATACAGTCAATTAAAAGACTACATGATGGATTGGCCACCATTGAAAGCATTGTCTTTTCTAGAGAGTTCTGTTTGGGTTGCTTTGTATAATTGGTGTCTAATGTTTGTGGTTTGTGGTCATTTCTCCTAGTTGACCTGTTAGGATTGTTAAATTGGCGTTCAAACTCCCAGAACATTAAACACAATTTAAAGAAGTTAATGGAGGTAGATGGAGGAGAGATTGTTAAGGTACGTATATATGTTCGTGCTCAGAAATATACCCATTGTATCATTACTTCAACATTTTAAATTAGATCTATCACTGTAAATATAAAACTTGTTATCGACATTGGGAAGCAAGTGTGCAATTTTTAAGGAAATGCTATTTTTAAACCTATTCTATTGAAACCTAATTATTCCCCGAATTTCTTCAGTATAACACTGAACTCAAAGCACCAAATAACGTCTCTGTTTTTCTTTCTTCAGTTTTTGCAGGATACACTAGATGCACTTTTTAACATAATGATGGAAATGTCAGACAATGAAACATATGACTTCCTTGTGTTTGACGCACTGGTAAGCTCAACATACTAACTAGTGTTTATTCGCACAACTCTGTACTTTTCAATATTTTACAGTTAAAAAGTATTGTGACTCCTGCATGCATACATCTCTCTTGATTATTTCTTAAGGCTAAATTTCTGGAAGTAAAATTCGAAACATTGATTTATATTCCAAGCCTTTCTTTTTTCTGTTTCCTGTTAGATCTCAATTTTGATATGCATTCTCTTTCTCGTTAGGGAAAACAAGCTTATGTTACATTAGAAATCAGGAATCACTTTACTGACTTTAAAAAATTGTCTAGTCACAAAGCCTGGAGAAACCATTAACAATGATGATTGTAGCTTGTTGTATATTGTGTTCTTGGGTGTTCACGCAAGGGAGACTGACTTTCCAAGTCAGAAATGAGTATTAGTCTCTTTATGTACAACCTTGAAGACAATTAAATTTGTCATACAAAATACTTAAACATACAACCCATTCTAACTGAAACCTAGACAAGGGGAGGAGATCTGGGGAGGCCAGAAAAAACAGTGGAGTGGAAGAAGCTGACATATCCAAGCCAAGCATCATTTTCTCACGGTTGGGGTGTAGGTTCAGTGCAGAATTTTACCTGAATGTTTCTGCAAAGGAGGAAGGTAAATTGCAGCTTTAAGTCATTCACCAGCTTGGAGAAATTGGTAAATTCAAGCAGTAGTCAGGATGACGTTGAAGGTAAGGCTGTAAGCTCAAGAGAGGAAATGCCTCCAGCTGAGGTCACACCTGGTCAGGTTTGCGGAAAAGAGAGACTTGGTCCTGAGCTCTGGGGAATGGACTGGAGACAGATTCCTGTAGGACAGAGCAGCTGGCAGTGGGCATATGTGAAAGTACCAGGTGCTGGTTTTTTTTGCACTCTTCCATCATGAGTAGGTGCAAAGGGGTTATTTGTAGATTTTACTCCCGGTAGTGATCCGAGGGGGAAACTGGAAGGCAAAAGTCTGGGGAAGTTTAGTTAGCAGGGGAGCCCACACTTCTCTCAGGAGCCAAGTGTCATGGACTATTTCATTAGCTGCATCTCTGGTTTAGTGTATTCTTCCCACCGGAAATGCCTGCCCATATCCTCCTCCCTCCTGTCCCACTATCTTCCCTGATACTTGTGCACTGCACTCTCTGAGACAGTAAGCTCCCTGAGACCAGACATGCATGCTTGTAGTGGTTTCTCACAGCTCGTAGCACAGTGCCTGACCTATAACGGTCTTTCTATTCATGTTAAATCCAAAGAAACCCTAAGACTTGACTTCCGCTCTGGAATAGTAAAGTGAGAATTCTACAAACATGATCAGGGAGGAAAAGACAGCACCCAGATGTTAAAATCCAGTTTGTTGACTGCCTAGGGCTGGTACCGTGCTGTTATTTATATGTTTCACCTTTGGCAGGTATTTATTATTTCACTGATAGGAGACATCAAGTTCCAGCATTTTAATCCTGTCCTGGAAACCTACATTAACAAGCACTTCAGTGCCACTTTGGCCTATGTGTAAGTATGATTCAAGGGAGCTACCTGTTGGTGGGTTATTGGATTTGCACTCTTAGACCTGGGTTGTTGACAAACAAGAGGGTCAGGGGCTAAGTAAACATGCCTTGAAGGGCAGAACCTTGTTCTAAGCTTTCTGGTGGAAAGAGGGAGCTGTCTTAAGTATTCTAACCCTGGAAAAGGTATGAAGTTCAGGCCCTGCCTTCTGGGAAGTGACAAAGGAGATAGGCTCTATTTCTTGAAGAATCCAGAACATATACCCTGTTTCCCCGAAAATAAGACCTAGCCGGACAATCAGCTCTAATGCATCTTTTGGAGCAAAAATTAATATAAAACCTGGTATTACATTATTGATATGATATGATATGGTATGGTATGATATGATATGATATGATATGATATGATATGATATGATATGATACCTGGTCTTATAGTAAAGTAGACCAGGTCTTATATTAATTTTTGCTCCAAAAGACATATTGAAGCTGATTGTCCAGAGAGGTCTTATTTTCGGGGAAACATTGTAGGTGAGGAGTTGAAGCCATGAGGGGCAGGAGCCAGGACAGGTGAGCATACTCGGGATCTTTGAAATTGAGTGTCAATGAGATGAACCTCAGGCCCCGACAGGATCAAACGGTGGATTAAGCAAAACAGCATCTGACCGACTAGCAGGTCAGGCCCTCAACCCTACCCCACAAGTGCTGTGTAGAATTTATTACCTACAGGATATGAGAAGATTTCATTTTTCTTTCTTTTGCATAAGAGGGAATGGTCTCTCCCTTTTCCATCGTGCAGGCTTCTTTCTGGCTTTGGTTTATGAGCCCTAAGAAAAGCAGCTTCTTCTCTCTGCACTTCTCCCTGGAGTCCTCATCTTGCTGTGGCAATGTACATGGCCTGCCACCCCAGCCCTCTGCTGTCCAGTGATTTATAGAGCAATGTGATCACTAGTGGCAGGAGTGCAGTTGGGTCTGGCAACGATCTTTTTGAGAGTGGCTTCTTCCAGCTCATGCCAATGGCTGCCGGCTGATCTATCAGGGTAGCTGCTGGCCTGACCTGTCTGGTCACATCATTGGTCCCTTGTGTCCCTTTCGGAACTAAACCGGAAAGTTCTTGGTTTTATTTGCATGCATTTCCAGAAATGTAATAAAAGGTAAGTGATGTAAAAGTGATGTCCTGTAGCGTAATCAACTTAACACAAGGGATGTCAGGCCCACTGGACTGCGGGAAGCAGCAGATACCAGTGACAGGGTTCTTTCTGCCCGGTGGTCTCACTTTCCAAGTGTGTAGTAGCCACAGGTGAGGAAATCCTTTCTCTGGATCTTCATGACACAGAGCTGGATGGAACACTCTGGGTGGTAGTAACCTGAACTTGGTCGGTTCTGCATGTCTCCTGTGGATTTTTCTTAGAAAACTCAGAGTTCCCAGAAGGAAAGTTGAAAATGTCATGGCCCGCAAATGTGTGAGTTAACACAACATGAAAACAATGCCGAGTCCAAAGACTGGAAAGTCTTAAAAAAAGCAATATGCACTCTCAGAACAGAGTGAGCTGTTGGGAGCTCGGAACCATGGGTGTTCTAGTTAGACTGAGCTCCTCTTCCCATCCATCTGGCTTCATATTTATCGATGCCAAAGGGTTTGGGCAGATTGGAGGGAATTAAACTTCTTTTAAGGTGACTACCTCAGACAGGCCATCTCTCCCTTACAAGGAACATATAAAGGTATATATATATATATTTAATCTCTGTATAATGTACCAGAGATTAAAATATCTTTAGGCTTTGAATCTCTTCAACTCTTTCATTTCTTCATCCTGTCTTAAAATCCTACAAAGGGAAAGAAACCATTCCATTTCTAAGCAGAAGGGAAGCACCCAATCTAGACCGCAATGAGGACACTAAATTGCAAAGAAGTGAATTTCCCTCTTCAGGACATATTCTAGAGGAGCTAATTATTGTCGTGACTTCTCCTTCCCCAGTATGCCAGGTTCCCTTCCTAAATAGCACACCCCACACCTCTGAGTACCACTTTGCCCCATTGACCTTTTTTTTTCTTTCTCACCCTTTTAAGGAAACTCTCCAAGGTACTGAACTTTTATGTGGCTAATGCAGGTGACTCCAGCAAGACAGAATTGCTTTTTGTGGCTTTGAAAGCCTTAAAGTACTTGTTTAGATTCATCATCCAGTCGAGAGTGCTCTACTTGAGGTAATGGTCACTGTGGTAAGATGCTGACACTGTCCATTCTCTCTTCACGTAGTTTCCCTCAATCCTCATGCTCATGTTCAGCTCTGTGAGCTCTTGGGTCATGGAGTTGCCACATTTTAGAACTTTGGGGCTAAAGATGGAGGTGGATTGTGAAACCATTAGAGAAGGTCGTTTGGGGTCAGCAGAATTTCTAGGGCAGTGAGGACAGAAGGACTTGCGGATGCTGGTGGCTAAAATGTGCAGCTGGCTGGAAGACTTGGCTGGTGACAGAAGCTCTAGGGAGGCAGGTTTCTGTGGCAAGATTGTATTTCCTATAGCAAGGGGCTTCAAGACAAGGTGGGCTCATGAGCTGTTGTTGGTAGAGGGAGAACGGTGGCAATTGTTTGCGGAGGTGTTTCCTGAGGTGTGTGTTTCTTTGTGGACATCATGCTTAGCTACCTGGTAAAACTAAGCCAAAGAGATAGGATAATTCCCAGTTTGGATTCCTAGAGTAACAGTTTCATCCAAAAGAGAAGAAATCATGAAAGAGGAAGTGCCTTTTGTGGGAATGCTCACAACTCCAGTGCCATCCCAACCCTTCAATAATAACTGGGTATCCAAATTGTTAAAAATATATTTATTAGTTAATTAAGGCAGAAGGAAAAGGTCTATAGGTTTGAGCATGTGTATTTTTTTAATGTGTGTATTTAAAAACTATAAACAAAGTTAAAGGCAAACAACCTGAACGAAAAGCTTGTAACATGAGAGTAGAGGTCAAAATTAATGGCTTTATTAATTAAAGGTTCTTAAAAATCAAGAAAAGAATGATTTTTACAATAGAAAGCAAAACCAGATATTTACAAAAGAAAAAATTGAAACAATTGGTTAAATATTTAGAAAATATTTGTACTCACTGTCACAATGCAATACACACTATCTTTTCCTATCCATTTGCGAAAGATTAAAATAGGAATATAAATTCTTAGGGACCAAAATTTGTCACTATGAATAAAAAGTAAAAAGGAACAAAATGTCACATTTGTCCAGTAATACCTATTTATGAGAAAAAAAACAACTTTTCAGTTGATGGACAAATCTTGAAGACAAGCAGAGTACTTTAATCAAAACAAGCACGAGTCAGTGGAGAGTAAGGTGTCGTATGTCCTGGGAGGGCCCACTCGTAGAGCAGGTCAGCCCCAGCGTTGCCAGTTCAATGGGTAGAGTGACACTAACTGGACTTGCAAACCGGGTTTGGTTCAGAATGTTTCTGGGTCGAGCTTTTCTACCTATTGTCTGAAACTTCCATTGGAATGATTAGAGCTTGATTAGATGAGACAAATGATTAGAGTGACACAGAAAAGGGGAAAGAGGGAGGAGAGAAGAAGAGATGCTGGAGGATAGAATGTGGCAGGTGTGATATGTCAGAGAAATTAGCTGGGGCCTGTCCCTCGCTTATTGGACATTTCTGCTAATGAGCTGGGGAAGGCAGGCAAGTATACAGGGCTCCTCTGCTAGGTCAGGCAGAACAGCTCCTGCGGTTCTCCCTCCAAGCCGGAAATGCCCAAAGACATTTAGCCTGGAGGACATCAGCAAGGCTGTGGCCGTCAGGTAGCTTCAGAGGAACTCTTCCCAAGTGGCAAATCATAGTGGACCAGTCGGAGAGCTCTGTGTAAGGACATTACGTACAAATCACTGGTAGTATCCAAGTAGTGCTATCTTTTCAGCTCACTGGGCTTCTCCCTGAAACTATCTTAGCGTACCCTGTGAGTTCTCTGCATGATGCAAAGTGGTGACCTGTGAAGCATGGGCCTCTAGCATTGTTTAAATCGCCATGAAAGTCTTTTTTTAAAGGTGGAAGATCTGACTGCCTTTCTCTGTTTCCTATTAAGATTTTATGGCCAAAGTGACGATGGAGATGAATTTAATAATTCAATCCGCCAGTTATTTCTCTCTTTCAATATCCTCATGGACAGGCCTCTGGAGGAAGCTGTCAAGATCAAGGTTAGCCTGGCATCATCGTGGGTAACTTTTAATGCTTTTGGTCAGGATGTCCTGGGACAACCTAGAACGAGTCGTGGTGTGAGAGAAACAAACTAAATCGGTATTTATGGGAAGCTGGTGGATTGTAGTATGACTTACAGAAAGTACAGGGGGGAAAAGCCGTGTTTTAACTTTCATGTACTTTTGTATTCTTAAATGTCAGTTTGCCAAAGACAAGCTACCTTTTTAGACATCCATTGAATGGCTTTTGTGGCCCCTGGGAATTCAGCCTGCAGGTTTTTTATTCTTAGTTCTCCCATTCTTCCCAGAAGCCCAATCACCCTCCTCTCCATTATTATCACTGTCATTTTAAATGGAAAATACACAAGCCCTGAACACTCAAATATGAACTTTATTATTCATTTTTTTGTTCTTTATGGCAATGTTGTGAGGGGGACGTCAAGATGTTAACTACCTCCTTAGATGACAAAATGAATTCCAAGTGTGCAGTGCCTGTGGCTGGTGAAGAGAGAAAGCTGCGTCTCCCGACATTTTAGGAAAAAGATCTTAGGAGATTGTGTATTACAGGATCAGCTTTCCTGTTCACTGCGAGGACCTCCCTGCCCAGTTCCTTGTTTAAGATCCAAGCCTTTTTTTTCTTCCTGGAATCAAGCAGTTAGTTCTGTATTAATCCCGCTTGGCAATTGAATCCACCTTTGCTGTTTTCTTACAGGGGGCAGCTTTGAAGTACCTTCCTCACATAATTAATGATGTCAAACTTGTTTTTGATCCTACTGAACTCAGGTAAATAGCAACAACAAAAAAATTGTTCCTTGACTTTAACAGAAAAGCAGCTCCCCTGCTTGGCTGGGGCCTCGGCTGCTACACATGCTCTCATTCTTCTAACACGTGTTCACTGAACACCTCTTTGTGCTCAGTTCTGGGGGAGGATACAAAAGAAGACACAAAGCCTGCTTCTGAAGAGGTTTGCACTTTCTCTGGGGAAACAACACACGCAGACATAAAATTAACTACAGAGAAAGTACATAATTATATGCTCCCAGCCCTATACCTAACTACCCCAGGAATGCAAAGTCAGATGGTGACCGGCACTGGGGTGGGGTTAACCATAAAAGGCTTCTGCAGAAGTGGGTGTTAAGGCAGGTCTGGAAGGCAGTGATGGACCTTGCGTGTGCTTTGGCACTTTAAGCAGAGTCAGCTGTAAGGTTGAGCCCTAGAGTGAGCATAGAATACAGTCTCTCCTTTGCTTCCTAGAGACAGGCTGTCGGGTCATTTGGGAGAGATTTCCAGGTAAACCATTCCATGCCATGATCTCAGAGCAGAGAGGAAATAATAGTGTAATGATCCCTTCAACGTGGCAGAATGAAAACACTAACCACTGGGTGTCTCTTCCAGCGAGCTCTTCTGCAAATTCATTCAGAGCATTCCTGACAACCAGTTAGTTCACCAGAAACTTAACTGCATGACCAAGATAGTAGAGAGTAATCTTTTTCAGCAATCGGGTAAGTCTCCACCAAAACGGCAACCTACTGAAATTCCCCTTTTTCTTCTTCTTCAGCCAACACTTGCCCTTTTTTTAATGTCAGTGTCCTTCCTGGGTGTTTGTTGGTATTTAAGGAAATCCTGGGAAACCGGCTTTAAGGAGAAGGGGAAGTCAGTTCAATATTTCCAATAGTTCCTAAAAGAGTAAAATCATGCGTTCTTGAATCTTTGATTAGAACAATCCAGTGTTTCATTCATTAGAGAGCTTTGTCCACAAACTAGGAACCCCAGAAAGTAATAGACAAGCAGGAAAGATGGTCCTCTTAGATAAATGTGTCTTCTTTGACCCATACTTCGTATAACCTCAAAAACCAGGGGACAGGGGCCAGCGCTGTCGTATGTGCTGGATGCCCCCTGTATCAGCCCGGGACAGCTGATTACGAGCATCTTTTCTCAACTCCGTGCTCAGTTATGTTGCATGAGTGGCTGAAAATTGACCAGCATAGAAGCATTTACACCAGGAAATTGGCAAACACTGTAAATCGGAGGGTTTGGGGGTGGGGGCAGTGCGAAGATTACTTAGCGCACTGCTGGGAGGGGAGGGGAGCATAGAGAGGTGAAAACTCGTATACTGATAAAATACGACTCGTTTGGTAATGCGAGTCAAACATGTAGCCACTAAGTCTGCGTCCCTGTGCTCCTGTCCCAACGCCGATGTGGGAAAGAGGTCGAATACCTGATCTGACCCCCAATAAACCCGAGACGGACTAGAGGAGGGCAGCTCTGGGATCTTTTTTTGCAGCTTCCACCAGATCAGGATGCCCCATAGGGTGACCTCAGGTTATTTAGATTGACTAGGGGTGTCTGAGGACCAGAGGACTCCTCAGAAATAGGCAAGGCGAGTGAGTTGTTGGTGGGAAAACCCTCTCAGCCTTGCCTCTGGCTAATCGTGTAACTTTGAACACGTGAGTGCCTGCCCTAAATTTCACCTTCATTTCTGTGGAAGGAAGGACTTGAATTCGATCAAGTTAGAAGCCTCTTTTGGCTCTGATATTTTTTTTTTTAATTAATTTTATTGGGGTGACAATTGTTAGTAAATTTACATAGATTTCAGGTGTACAATTCTGTATTACATCGTCTATAAATCCCATTGTGTGTTCACCACCCAGAGTCAGTTCTCCTTCCATCACCATATATTTGATCCCCTTTACCCTCATCTCCCTCCCCCCACCCCCCTTACCCTCTGGTAACCACTAAATTATTGTCTGTGTCTATGAGTTTTTGTTTCTCATTTGTTTGTCTTGTTCTTTTTGGTTTATATACCACATATCAGTGAAATCATAGGGTTCTCTGCTTTTTCTGTCTGACTTGTTTCACTTAGCATTATTCTCTTGAGATCCATCCATGTTGTCACAAATGTTCCTATATCATCTTTCCTTAACGCCGAATAGTATTCCATTGTATATATGTACCACAACTTCTTTATCCATTCATCTATCGAAGGACATTTTGGTTGTTTCCATGTCTTGGCCACCGTAAACAAAGCTGCAATGAACATTGGAGTACACGTGTCTCTATAGAGAGATGCTTTTATATTTTTGGGGTAGATACCCAGGAGAGCGATTGCTGGGTCATATGGTAATTCTATTCGTAATTTCTTGAGGAACCTCCACACTGCCTTCCATAGCGGCTGCACCAGTCTGCATTCCCACCAACAGTGTATGAGAGTTCCTTTTTCTCCACAGCCTCTCCAACACTTGTTACTATTTGTTTTGTTGATGAAAGCCATTCTGACTGGGGTGAGGTGATATCTCATTGTGGTTTTCATTTGCATTTCTCTGATGATTAGCAATGTTGAGCATTTTTTCATATGTCTATTTGCCATTTGTATATCCTCTTTGGAGAAATGTCTCTTCAGGTCCTCTGTCCATTTTTCAATTGGGTTGTTTGTTTTTTTGTTGTTGAGTTTCATGAGTTCCTTGTATATTTTGGATATTAGCCCCTTATCAGAGGAACTGTTTGCGAAAATCTTCTCCCATTCAGTTGGTTGCCTCATTATTTTGTCAATAGTTTGTTTTGCTGTGCAGAAGCTTTTCAGTTTCATATAATCCCATTTGTTTATTTTAGTTTTTACTTCCATTGCCTTTGGAGTCAAATTCATAAAATGCTCTTTGAACCCAAGGTCCATAAGTTTAGTACCTATGTTTTCTTCAATGCAGTTTATTGTGTCAGGTCTTATGCTTAAGTCTTTGATCCATTTTGAATTAATTTTGGTACATGGTGACAGATAGCAGTCCAGTTTCATTCTTTTGCACGTAGCTATCCAATTCTGCCAGCACCATTTATTGAAGAGGCTGTCTTTCGTCCATTGTATGTTTTTAGCTTCTTTGTCAAAAATTATCTGTCCATATTTATGTGGTTTTATTTCTGGGTTCTCAATTCTATTCCATTGGTCTATGTGTCTGTTTTTCCGCCAGTACCAAGCTGTTTTGATTATTGTAGCCCTGTAGTACAAGGAAAAATCAGGGAGTGTGATACCTCCAGTATTGCTCTTTTTTTTTAATATTGCTTTGGCTATTCGGGGTCTTTTGTGGTTCCAAACAAATCTGATGATTTTTTGTTCTATTTCTTTAAAAAATGCCATTGGGATTTTAATGGGGATTGCATTAAATCTGTATATGGCTTTGGGTAATATGGCCATTTTAACTATGTTGATTTTTCCAATCCATGAGCACGGAATGTCTTTCCATTTCTTTGTGTCTTCTTCAATTTCTTTCAAAAATGTCTTAAAGTTTTCAGCATATAAATCCTTCACATCCTTGGTTAAGTTTATTCCTAGGTATTTTATTCTTTTTGCTGCAATTGCAAAAGGAATTGTTTTTTCTATCTCTTTTTCTGAGATTTCATTGTTGGTATATAGGAAAGCAATGGACTTTTGTACGTTGATTTTGTAGCCAGCAACTTTACTATATTCATTGATTGTTTCTAATAGCTTTTTGGTGGAGTGTTTAGGGTTTTCTATGTATAGCATCATGTCATCTGCAAAGAGTGACAATTTAACTTCTTCATTCCCAATTTGGATGCCTTTTATTTCTTTCTCTTGCCTGATGGCTCTGGCGAGGACTTCCAACACTATGTTGAAAAGCAGAGGTGATAGGGGACAACCTTGTCGTGTTCCTGAACGTAGAGCAAAGGGCTTCAGCTTTTCACCATTAATTATGAGGTTAGCTGAGGGCTTGTCGTATATGGCCTTTATTATGTTGAGGTATTTTCCTTCTATACCAATTTTAGTAAGTGTTTTAATCGTAAATGGATGTTGTATCTTATCAAATGCTTTTTCTGCATCAATTGATAGAATCATATGATTTTTGTCCTTTATTTTGTTTATGTGATGTATCACATTGATGGATTTGCGAATGTTGAACCAGGCTCTGATATTTTATGACCCTATGAGCGGGTGCCTCGAAATTTTAACTGTTACAAGGACACAGTTGGAAGTAGTGTAGAGAGTGAGTGAGTACTCTGAAGTGAAAAATGTATTATTACTAAACATCATAATATGTTCTGATAATGTCTGCCTCTAAGGATGCAGAAAGGAAAAATGAGATGATAAAGATGAGGTGTTTGCACAGAAGAGAAAGCATGCACTGGATAGTTCCAATTAGAAGACATACTCTCACTGTTAGCAATCATTTCCGTTAGTGTCCAGAATATCTGGACTCATTATAATAATGTTTTATAATAGTGAAGATTCCAAAAGGAAGATATGGATTTTACTTTGTGAAGTGCATGTGCCTGCAAAAATGTGGACAGAAACACATTAAAATGTACTCATGAAGCTCAGTATTTATAGCAATCTTCGAATAAATTTTCTCCATTAGGTAGATTTTTAAGTGTACAACTTGCTTTGTTTATTAGTTTCATATGACTTTGCTTTCAAGTATCAAGTTGGCTTTTTCTTTTCAAGCTGAGGAAATTGTTAAATACTTCAGACATTTTGCTAAGACTACAAGTACCTCTCTGATAAGAGTAATTTTCTTAGTTTTAAAAATCCAGTTACAGGGCTGAAGTTTCATGCCTGAACTTACATCTGCCTCAGGGCCTGGAGGGCGCCCTGCCCGGCTGAGTGGAGTCCAGAGCTGGGAGATGTGGGGATGATCGGAGAGAGGCTTGCAGGAAGGGGCCGGCGGTTCGGGAGGTGGTTGTGCGACTGTTGAGCTGCCTTTTTTTCCTCTCTCAGAGTGCAGAGATGTGCTCCTGCCGCTGCTGATAGACCAGCTCAGCGGCCAGTTAGATGACAGCTCCAGCAAGCCTGACCATGAGGCAAGCTCGCAGCTTCTGAGCCACATCCTGGAAGTGCTGGACCGGAAGGATGTGGTGAGTCACATTGTCACTCATGCAGATCATAGCACACACTGGCCCTGCTGCCGAGGATGACACTGATCCCACGGCCTTCCTGGTCTCAGGGCTCAGCCCAGGCAGCTTAGAACCTGGATACCTAGGCAGGCTGCACCCATTTTAGAGATGATTAGAGAGGCTTCTCTTTGCTGGAGCCTGCTCTGCAAATCGAGGTCCAGGAGAGGTCTGCTGACTGCTGGGGCCTGCTCCTGGCTGATTTTCCTGGCTTGCCATCACTGAGAGCCCTATGAGGACTCTTCAGAACCAGAACCCTGTTTAGACGTTTTTTATCTATGCAGAAGCCTTGACCTTCTTTCACCTCTGGTACCTGACAACACTATTGCAGATATTCCTGAGCCTCTTAGAAATTCTCATTTTTATTTTCTCTCTGACACCGATCCTTCCGAGCCTACCGCAAATTATATATTTTCTCATCTGGCCTCTTCTCTGTGACCTAAGGACCTATGTCCACTGCAGACGTGGGACTGAATCTCCCTGTATTTACCATGTCCTGGACCTAGCGCAGCTCACAGGCCTAGGGCATAGCTTCCACTGAAGAGGCGAGAGAACTTTGCAGAATCTTTTCAGTTAAGCTCAAACCATGGACACACACACACACACACACACACACACACACACACACTCACACACACACGGCATCTACATGGCACTTACTTTTCCATAGAACAGGAAGATCTCTCCTGGTTTTGCCTCTGCCCTTTCTCTTACCAATATCTTTAGATTCAGTTGTGCTCACAGATGCAAAGAACACTGTCCCCTTCCCCAAAGCTAAATCTGTAGCAAGGTTCACCCCAGTTTGACCACTGTCCACCTCATCTCCTGCTCTCATTACACAGGCATTTCATGCCTCCACCACAGAACTGCAAACGGACACCATTTCTTTTTTTATCTACCGCACCCGCATCGGCCCTTGTCTCTTCCCGTAACCCCTGTAACCCACCTTACTATTTGTACTATTTTATATTTATTATATTTATAATAAATGATCTATATGAATTACAGGTCCTCTCTCCCCCCCCCCTTTTTTTTCTTAAGTGTGTTTCTAGAAACCACATTATAAAATGGAATAAATTTCACCAAGGAATTTTGTGATTGGGGATTGGATTCCTAACCAAGGACTTTACAACGAATAAATACATGTGATTGATCATGTCGTAGTGACAATAATATTTTTAAAAAGTAACTCTTACGACTCATTGATTAGCATACTACAGTGAAGCTCCGAGCTCTGTAAAGTTGGCTACAATGTATTAGACACTGGTTTAATCACAGTCACAGTGTTCTAGAAAGTATATGTATGTTAATTCAGATCCTAAATTAATCTGAAATACAGGAATCAGGCTATTTGGTTTTTTAATCCCAGTATTACTACTCTGTAGCTCTTTATCCATCCAATAACTTTTCCATCCAATAACACATAAGAATTGTTCTGGATGACCTCCTAGGTCTCTTCCACTTCTGATCCGGTTTTTATATACATAATATCTCTGCCACCCCTCTTACTACACAGAAAGACTCTTCAAAAATGACTTGAATGTATTTCCATCCTGTGCTAGGAAATTTAATTGGCTTAATTTTTTTTTTTTTTGTCTTCTTGATAATGTTCCCTGTAATGAGCAGAGGCATTCAAAATTATTGATCTTGGAGCTCTGTTAAAGGAGTAAATTCAATAAATTTTGTTGATGGTGATGGATTTTTTTTTTTTTTTTACCATAAGCATTTTCAAATATACGAGCTAACTTCACATGTTTTCCTATATCTTCTCATCTCCTCAGTTAATTCTAGGCTCCATAATTACTGACATTTATTCCTATGCCTCTTTTTTATAGTCCAGGATTCTCGCCTCTTTTCACAGCTATAAGCTTCTAGATATCCTCATTCTTCAAAGCCCACTTGCAATAAGCACCTCCATGAAGCTGTTTCTGGTGCAGTCCTGCTCAAAACCCCACACTCTACTAGTTCCCTTCGTCTCTTTTAAGGCTGTTATCATCATCTTGTACCTTGAGTTATGAATTCGGTTCACAAATACTTGCTGAGCAGCCCCCATGCCCTGGGCACTGTGATAGGTCCAAGAATACAGCAGTGAACAAGATAAGCCAGCACCCTGCTGTTCTTGTGGGAGCTTTGTGTTTTGCTTAATTATATTCATGCCTTGGCTCTCCTGCTGAGCAGTGAATCTCTTAAGGGCTCAGAGGATACTTGATTCATTTTCATACCTCCACACAAGGCCCTGCACATGACTTCCGCACCTGGCACAGTGTACAGTATGGAATTGTTACGGAAATGAAGGCAAAAGCAACATCACCAGGAGAGGCAGGTTTTAGGAATCACTCCCATTCAGAGAAGTGGGAAGCAAGTAAATAAGTAAAGCAAGGAAGGAAGGAAAGAAGGGAGGGAGACAGAGAGGGGAAAATAACAACACTTGAGGTTTTAATAAAACTACATACAGCAGTGGTTTACTTATTTGAAGCATGTAACCAGGAATTTCAGAATATCTGTCATGAAGCAAGAATAGATAAAGGCTTTGAAGAGTCAAGTTGAAGATTGATAAGTTTGAGCTGAATGAATGTCACACCAAACCACAAAAAAAGGAAAGAAGGAAAAAACAAACATTTATGAAGCACTATTGTATACATCAGCCCAACTAATTCCTATAAGGGAACTTTTATTTATTTATTTTTTTTTGCAGCTCTGAGAAACAAGCTCAACAAAGTTAAATAATTGCTTAAAGTCACGTGACAGAGTCAAATTGTTAAATCCCTGTTAGTCTGCTCAAGCTGCCAGAACGGCATACCGTGGACTGGGTGGCTTAAACAATAGAAATTTGTTTCTCACAGTTCTGGAGGCTGGAAGTCCAAGGTCAGGCTGCCAGCATGGATGGGTTCGTGGGGAGGGCCCTCCTCCTAGTTCACAGACGGTCGCCTTCTCTCTGTGTTCACACATGGCCTTGCCTGGGTGTGTGTGCACAGAGTGAGAGAAAGTCTGGGCTCTCTAGGGTCTCTTATAGGGACACTAATCCCATCAGGCCTTGCCTTCGTGACCTCATTACTTCCCAAAGGCCCCACATCCAGATGTTGTCACTGTGCAGGTAGAGCTTCAACACCTGGATTTTAAACACAAGCAGTCCAGAACAGTCTCCTTGACTTGAATGTCTTGTTTTCTTCTACACAGAGGTGGTAAGAACGTTGTATCAGTGCCTTTCACTTCCCATGCATGTGCCCTATTGTCCTGGGCAACTAGACCTGCTCAGCGTTAGGGCCTAGTACCTCATGCTAACAGGAGTCCCCCCAAAACTAGGATGAGTCTGTGGCCAGAGTGAGCTCTCACTGAGCTGGGATGATCTGGATGATGATGGTGGCGTTCTTCCCCTGCGTCCCCACACTCATCTTGTAAATGTTACAACTGACTATTTTCCACTGATCCCTTAGTAACATGATGTATAATTCTGTGAAACAACGTTTCCCTTTCGGACGAGAGACTGCTTTGTAAGGAAGAGCCCGAGTGAGCTTTAAAGAAAAAAAATGCATCTGTTGGAGGTTTCCTGAAGAGCAGGACAGCTGAGTCAGAAGAAGTGGTGCCCATCTCTGTGCTTCCCCCCCAGGGCCCCACGGCGAAGCACATACAGCAGGTGATGGAGCGGCTGCTGAGAAGGATCAACCGGACCGTGATCGGGATGAGCCGACAGTCTCCCCACCTCGTGAGTATCGCTGCTGCCACGGCTGCTTCTCAGTGTCCCGTTTGCCTCTTGGGAGGCTTTGGGGACCAGATTCCCATCCCATGGGCCCTTCACATCCCTGTGGACAGTCTGTGCCTGCACACCATGCAGCATGGCTCCCTCAGAAGTGAGTGGGGTCTAGAACATGATGGCCTCCCGGATGGGTGACCTTTGCTTATAACTGTGAATAGATCTTAATTCTCATACTGATTTTCTCTTGAGGGGAGATGGTCCAACAGGGTTGTAGGGGAGGCGCACGGGGGAGCGTGCGTAAGGCTTCTATCCATGTTAGGCGTGTGGATCCATTCTTGGTTTGCACACCTTGCACGTCAGACACAAGCCTGATATAATTATAGCTAAGCAGAGACCTACTGCGACACGCGGGTGCTCTGGTACACGCATATCGCGGTACCCATTCAACCTATTACTCTCGAAATATTTGCTGAATGTTCTATGTCAGGAACATAGGCGTCTTGGTGAGCAGAAAATGAGGGGTTTGGTGGGCTACCTTCAGCATTTCCTCTATTATCTCAAATAATTTAGTCCTGATTCTCAATCCCTGCACGCTCTGTCTGGATCTACCCTTGTTAGAATGATAATAGTAATACTAGTCGTACTTCCAGCGGTAGTGGTGGTAACAGTCATGATCTGATTTGTGTGTGTGTGTGTGCCAGGAACTGTTTTAAGCACTTTATATGTCTTTGAAAGCTCACACTGATCTTGTCAAGTAGTTCTCTCATTAGCTCTATTTTTTTGAATGAGGAAACGTTCAAAGAGAGAGGTTAAGAAACCTGCAGAGGTTACACACCTAGCAGAGGGTTGAATTGGGGTTTACATCCAGGCAAGCCCCATGGCTGCAGAGCACATGCAAGTCGCCAACCCACCAACCCCGCCCCCAAGCAGCTTTTACCCAGTTATGTTTACAACTGTGTCCTGTAGTCGCCACGAGAGGAAGTCTGATAAATTCCGTTCCCCCTGCATCGTATTTCCACAGATGTTCCACATGCTTATACATGGGTGCCTTGTGGTACCGTCCAGCCCTTTGGGGTCTAAGTAAAAAACGTTTGGAAGACCTTGTAGTCAGCATGCTTTCAGAAATGCCCGGGTTGCTCTAGCCTCTTCTTCTCTATCTTCTGTGTCTGTTAGATATCAGATGAAAAGTGTGACTGAGACCACAGATAACTGTTGAAAGCCAAGTTGTATCATCCTGAAAATGAAGCATCTTTTACTTTTGATAGGAAAAGATACAGTTAGATTTTAATTACTGGACATAGGAAATAACGTTTCCAGATTACTATAGTAGATAAAAAACAAAACAAAACATTTATTCAACAAATATGCATTAGGAAACTACTGTAAGCCAAGCACTATTCTAGGCACTGGAGACACATCAGGGGACAAAAGAGACAAAATCAGTAACTTAGCAAAGTTTACGTTCTAGCAATACCATGTTTCCCCGAAAATAAGACCTGGTCTTATATTAATTTTTGCTCCAAAAGACACATTAGGGCATATTTTCAGGGGATGTCTGATTTTTTTCATGTACAACAATCTACGTTTATTCAAATACAGTCATGTCATCTCTTCCGGAACATTGTCATAACGTACTAAATGCGTCCGTCTGGCTGATGATCTTTACTGGGGCTTATTTTCGGGGTAGGTCTTGTTTTCATGGAAACATGGTAACAACAATAAAAATAAAGTGCATAGTGTTAGAAGGAGATAAGTGCCATGGAGATAAAAATGGGCATGATAAAGGAAGTCAGGGTGGGAGAGTTCAAATTTAAACAAGGTGGTTAAGAATGGTTTTCCTGAGAAGATAAAATTTGGACAAAGACTTGAAAAAAGTGAGGGAGTAGGCCATGTGGATGTGTAGGGAAGGGTCTTCTGGACAGAGGCAGAAACCCTAAGAGATCCGTCTTAAGATTCATATATGGGTAATAGATCCAAATAAATATGTAGAGAAATGACTACAAGTAAAACGTCTTTCTGCTAGATCAAAACTCAAGCTGACCCAAAAGATATTATAAAAGGATTCAGATCCTTTATTAACGGTATACATACTGGATATTAATTGCAATTGCTAAGCCATTTCTGCCATGTATGTAAAGAATATATAAAGAAAGGCAGATTGATAACTATGTCATTTAGGAAATAATGTATTGGCTTACAGATAATTCTCAAGATGTCTTAATTTAAATTTACCTACTCAGCTTCTTTTACTAGTGAAATTATCTATTATTTCTCTTGTTGTTTAAACTAACTCAAGAACATGGGCTTAGTATGTTTGAAGAGAAGAATAAGGATTTGAATGTGAAAGTGACAGTACCCCTGCTTTGTTTTTGTTAAAACAAAATGATGGGTGTGGAAACAGCTGAAATACATGGGAATGATAGACATACCAAGAGAGCACAGTGAGAATGCTTGAGAAAGATAAACATAAGAAGGAAAAAGCGAAGGAAAGATATACAAAGAGAAAAAGACACAGTCACAAAGAGATATATACATACACACAAATATACACACACACCATATATATATATACAGAGGGTGTCAAAAAAATGTATACACATTTTAAGAAAGGAAAAAGCTGTATTAAAATTACGCTGATAGTAACCACTTTGAGCACCTCTTGTAATTGCAGAAGTCAAACATGACTTGTATTCATTTTTTGTTAACAGTATATATTGAATATTACAATTTTAATATAGTTTCTTCCTTTCTTATAATGTGTATACTTTTTTTGGCACCGTGTGTGTGTGTGTGTGTGTGTGTGTGTGTGTGTGTGTGTAAAACAATAAAATTTATATTGCTTTATAATTGAAAAGTAAACTTTTTAAAACAAAAGAGACTAAGACAGATGTTCATTTAGAAGGAGGTGTACATGGATAGTCTTTCATTATTGTGTTTAGGTAGCCATTCCCTCCATCCCAAAAATCACTGTATATTCATCTCTTCTGTGACAAATTAATTTAAATTGGTGTTGTTTTCATAACTATACGAATATAGGAGGACATTTATCCTTAAATATTTGCCCTCTGGCTAGAATATTAAGTCTATGATTCAAATATGGTTGGACTAGGGGAAAGCACATGGGATATATAATTCTTGACCTCAAAACCAGAATTATGTTAATCATCTATAATTATTCAGTCCCTCTCTGCAAACCAGGTCCACAGTTACAGGTGCATAACATGCTGGAAACAACTGGCTAAAGACTTCTAGTGTGGGAGAAAAGACATTGAAGTGTTCTACCAGGGAACGCTCATTTCCTATCCTCTTTTCCTCTCTTCCACTCTCAGTTTCACTACTTCTCTTTTTCCTCCTGGCATTTCTCCAAACTCACATTTGCTCAAATGATCTACATATTTCAGACATTTTTCCATGAACTTCTTTCCACACTATAACTCTGTCTCAACAAGAAACTCAAAGTCCACAAGTTTCAGCTTAACTAGTAATCTAACTGAGATCTTGAAGTCCATGTTCCTTGACCTACAGGATTGCACAAATCTTAGCCATTCCTGGGATGAGGAAAGCCATCCCTCCACATTCCTTAATTCGCACTCGAAAGGAGGTCCTTTTAAGCAGAAACAGCAAAGCCTGTGCCCTTTGAACCCTTGGAATGTTTCCAGTTAGGTGTGATCCCTACAGGTAACTGGGTGGGGAAAAGCAAAGTACAGGTGCCTAAATCTTGTTGTGTCGGTCTGAGTTTGTGATTTGTGGTTGTGCTTTTTTTCTCCTTCAGGGGAGTTTTGTTGCTTGCATGATTGCCATCCTGCGGCAAATGGATGACAGCCACTACACCATCTATGTCAGCACTTTCAAAACCAGACAAGACATCATTGTAAGTTGTTTTTGTTGGGTCCTGGTAACCTTAAGAATGATGATATGTAGCAAAACAACAACATCAACCAAAACTGAGCATCATGAGTGTAGGGATCTCTCCCTGTCCACCTCCAGTGCCGTGCAGCTGTCCACAATGATGATGAAAAGGAAAGTGTTGATTTGATTCTTATTTTCCCTCTGGGATAAGATTGGAAGAAGAGTACAATATGTATACCCACGGGTCCTCATTCAACCCCCCGAGTCTCTTGGATGTAGAGAGTCCTTATTTAGAAACAGTTGGGAGATTTTTTTTTGCTCTCAGAAGCAGATAGTGCCTGATTTTCTAGGACTATAATTACTCAGACCACGGCAAGGATTTTGAGACAGAGGTGTGCAAAGTCTTCTACGATACGGTGGAGGTCATCGTTTTCAGTATTCCTTGGAAAGGGCAACAAGAGAGATGATACCTGCCCCTTATAAAGTTTGCAAGTTATCTTCATCTGAAAATAAAGAGGGTGCCCAAAAAATGTATACACATTTTAAGAAAGGAAAAAAACATTAAAATGGTAATACTCAATACCTACCGACAGCAAAAGATGAATACAAGTCACGTTTGACTTCTGCAATTACAAGAGGTGCTCAGAGTGATTACCATCAGTGTCACTTTAATACAGTTTTGTTTTTCCTTTCTTATAAGGGAAGTTATACTAAATTCATTTTAAGAAAGAAAAACACTGGCACCCTCTGTATTCAGTTCTCGTTGGTTTTAAAGAAGAAAATCGTTCTCAGCAATACTATGAAGCCTACAACCGAAGGTTGCTGAGAGGCTAGGTTAGGCCTCTGGCTGCTCCCCAGGACCCTTCCCCTGAGGAAATGTTTAGTGGCTGTTAACACATCATTGGAGGTATCATCTTATCTTGTAAAGCAGTGGGCTGGACGTGGAGCTGGATTAGCACTTTGATGCCCTGTTGTACTAGCTTTTGTTCTCGGTAACTTCCCATCATCCGTGCATATTTCAGTCATCTTTATGCTCTAGATTTTCTACTTGCTGCCTGTATTATACTGATAGTCTATGACCAATACACCCAAGGATATCCAGCTCCTTTCCTGCCAGTTGCCCTCCTTTCTAGGAGGTTCTGTGATAGCAAAACGCACAAAGAATTGGAGAGAAAGTGCTATTTATTATTATTACTGTTAGTAGTAGTAGTGCTCATTGGTCCATGGGTGAACTCTCAAAATGCTGTAGTGGACCATGTGGCTTAATCTGGAGGCCTGCCTGGGCCTCACGGAGGCCATGCTCTCACAGGCAGCAGGGCACAGGAACCCAGAGCCTATGTAGGTGTGCCTGCCAAGACCAGTGCTAGAGAAGTGAAGAGAGGAGGAGAGAGAGAGAAGCTGAAGGTAGCAGGGTTTCTCCTCCATAGGCAGATGGTGTCGTGGGTTTAAGAACACAGGATTTTGAATACTCAGATCTGGGTTGGAATTCTGGCTCTTTCACTCCCGTCTGTGAAATTTTGGGCAAGCTATTTCACCTCACTAAACTTCAGTTTCCTCATCTGTAAGACAGTAGCTGTCTTGAGGGCTAATGTGAATGGATATAGATTGAATCGATGCATGGAAAATGCCTAACTTTGTGCGTGGCATGTAGTTAATGCCTATGAAGACTAGCTATTTATAATAATGACTTTATTGTCATAAAATATAAAATTAATATAGAAGTAGTTTTGTGACTTTTTTATCAAATTTCTTTCGACAAGCAGGTAGAATAAGGGAAGTTATACTAAATTCAATCTACTGACAATTTGTCTCCATTCAGTTAGCAAAAAAACAGGTTTAACTCCTGTTTTCCAGAACAAAGGTGAGCTCTTCCCCCTGTATTATCTGATTAAAAAGGATTGTTATCCCAATGAGGGAGCTGTGGTCATCAGAACTGTGGTGTATACAGCAAGGCCTTTTGACTTGCAGTAGATTGGCCTCTCCGCTCTCATGCTGCCTCCTGAACAGATCACGTGAAAGACTTTGCGAAGTGGTAGAGAAGGAGGCCTGGGATTATCTGTGAGGAATGGCTTTTGTTCTGGGTGTAGAGTCAGCCTCAGAAGTGGATAACTGGCCTGTGATTGAATCCTTGCTTCACAAACCACGGATTCTTGTGGATTGGAGAGAAAACATTAATAGAATAGTAAATAAATCAGTCAGCGCCCTTCACATATGCATGATGAAAAATTGGAAAACTCGCAAACGGTGTCTGTGGTGTCAGAATTGAGCATAGAAAAGTCTGACTCTCCATTTAAGAGCAGGAAGAATCAAAGGCGGCGTGGACTTTAGAGCCCAAGTCTTCCCATCCCTGTGCTGTTGGGCACCCAAAGTGCAGGAAGTTGACTGACTTGCCCTGCGTCTCGAAGGAATAGCATTAGAAATAGAACCCAGGCCTCCGAACTCCCAAGGCCGGTGTTCTTTCTGCTAAAAGGTATCCTTCTTATGAACTGTGAGGTTTAGTGCTAGAAAAATTGGACTGGATTTTCATTTCAGAAATCCAAGTGGAAAATGTCTAAATTTAACTAACTAATAAATAAGAAAGCTTTAAAAGCTTTTTAGCTTTGGTATTTTAGTCCGCTTGTTCTATTTCTGAGTTACTTTTTACTCGTAGCCCCCGGTTAAGTAGAATAGCTGTTTTTCTGATACTGGACTTTTGTTATTAGTTGTTACAGTCATGATCTATCTGCTAGAATCTCCTTTGAAGGTCCATGTAGGACCCTTCTCCCAAGCTACACATGGTTTTATTCCTGGAATAGGAAGAATCATGACTTTGCTTCTTAATTATACCATTTTTGTTCTGTTCTAACAGTAAGAAAGAATTGGGCACAGAGTTATTAGAAATGTCACTTTGCTCACAGTTGTTGGTAAATTCATTTTAAGGGCAGTAGATCAATTCAGGCAACAGTGGACAGCTGAGAACTAAAGATACGGCTCTAAACTTGGGGTCCAGAGCCCCAAGTTTTCTTCCCAGTTCTCCTGCTTCCTAGTTTCTAGGACCTTAAGCAAGCTGTTTAATTTTTCACAGCCTCAGTTTTATCATTTGTAAAATGAGGACAACTTTTTCATCCTGTGTTTCTCATCAGAGTATATAATGTAAAATTCAAATTGCATGGTAGCTCTAAAGATGCTTCGTTATCCCTGAAACCATATTAAAAAACTAGGCTGCTATTTTGTTCTGAAGTTGTGTTCCTTTTTGTCTTCATGCTGGGGGAAAGGCTTATGAAATGTCACCCAGTTTTTCTCCAGCCATTCCTCCTTTGTTCTCTACAGGACTTCCTCATGGAAACTTTTATCATGTTTAAGGATCTGATTGGAAAAAATGTTTACGCCAGAGACTGGATGGTCATGAATATGACTCAGAGCA
Source organism: Rhinolophus hipposideros (assembly GCF_964194185.1). Taxonomy (NCBI): domain Eukaryota; kingdom Metazoa; phylum Chordata; class Mammalia; order Chiroptera; family Rhinolophidae; genus Rhinolophus; species Rhinolophus hipposideros. The sequence goes on along the minus strand of NC_138062.1, from coordinate 41,520,205 downwards.
GGTAAGACTGCCTGTGGCAGGCCCTGAAGCAGTTGACTCTGAATACAACTGACCCCTGAACATCGTGAGTTGAACTGCACAGATTTCATGTATGCGAATTTTTTTCAATAAATACACTAAATGTATTTCCTCTTCCTTATGATTTCCTTTTTTTTCTTTTCTTAATTTTTAAGTTTTTATTTTTTATTGGTGAATATTGGGGAACAGTGTGTTTCTCTAGGGCCCATCAGCTCCAAGTCGTTGTCCTTCAGTCTCGTTGTAGAGGGCGCAGCTCAGCTCCAAGTCCAGTCGTTGTTTTCAATCTTAGTTGCCGGGGGCGCAGCCCACCATCCCATGTGGGAATTGAACTGGCAACCTTGTTATTGAGAGCCTGCACTCTATAACCAGCTGAGCTATCCAGATGCCCTTCTGGCAGCTCAGCGGCAGCTTGTTGTCTTCAATCTAGTTGTGGAGGGTGCAGCTCACTGGCCCATGTGGGAATCGAACCGGCAACCCTGTTGTTCGTAGCTCACACTCTAACCAACTGAGCCATCTGGCCACCCATATTTTAAGCATTATTAATTCTACATAGTCCTGATTAGAAAAACTCTTCCCAACTCTGTACAGATTAGAGAAAAAACTCGCATCAGAAACCCTAGACTTTAAAACAGAGGTGTCGTGGTAGAGCATAAAGAGCCCTGGTCTGCGGCTCAAGAGATCTGGCTTGTCAGCTCTACCTTCAGCTGGCTAAATGGTGATGCAGCCATGCGTGGTGCTTGTAGTCAGTTCTAGAAACTGACCCGACCTTCAGTACCCTCTGCAGACTGCGCTGTCATTGGTCTCCAATGACCTTGGTAGATCTAAAGGTTATAGGCTGCCAAGTCGAGGTTTGCTTTGCTTTGGTTTTTAACCTAGATGGAAAGTGTTTCCATGGGCTTGAGGTCGCCTTCTTTATCTAGTGTTTTCCTCCCCCAGGGTTTTCCTCCGTGCCATAAATCAGTTTGCTGAGGTTCTCACGAGGTACTTCATGGATAAGTCAAGCTTTGAACTTCAGGTAGGCATGCTACTCACCTAGTTGTTCCTTGAATTCTCAGCCAGAGTAAGAGAACTCGTTCATTTTGGAAAACATCACCTCAGGTTTCGTCATTTTTAAATAGGAAAAAGTTTTCTTGTCTTTTCTCCTTTCACAAAGCACACAGTTTCATCCCTCTGTCCTCCAAACACAGTCAAATAGGGTTTTTTTCTTCTTTCTGTAGAGTTCACACGTGTAAAAAACAAAAAAACATAATAAGAACTAATAGTAGAAAATGTAACTGGAAAAAAAAAAAGAACATGGAAAGAGGAATTGTCCTCCTTTCCTCTGTTGCCATAACCCAAATAACATACACACATGTGCTTGCAGACGGTCACACAGATACTCCTCTACCTACAAATGTTTTAGTTTCTGAAAAGAGGGTCATATACACTTGCTTGAAAATCCAAAGCAATAACCAAACAGGTGACCGCTGACTCCATCTTCATTCATTCATTCATTCATCTGACAAATATTAGAGCGTTTATATGCACAGGCCCTGGTGAAGGTACCCCAAGTCCCTGCCGTCATGGAGCTTATGTTCCAGCTCATAATAGACCTCATCACATCCAGTATGTGATGTGCTTTGCTGTATCATGTGCTTTTGTTTGTATCTATAGACATTTAAAAGTGGAGAGTCGTAAGTAGAGGAGATTATATATGCATGTATGCATATGCATATACATGTAAATGTGTATGTACACATGTGTATATATGTATATGTGGATGTACCTATGTATATTGGTATATATTAATATATATATATATGCCAAAATGGAATGGAGTTGTGCATTTCTTTGGTAACCTCTTACTCTATTGACTTTTTCTGTGATCTTCTCAATGATATTTAATATTTTCACAATATTTGTAATGACTGAATACAGTCCATTGTATGGCTGGGCCATGATTTATTTACCTAAATTCTTATGAACATTTAGGTTGTTTCCATTTTCTGTTAGGTTAAGTAGCACTGTGAGGGCCTTCCTTGTTTTAAATATTTTTAAATACCCGTGATTTATTTTGCCAGGATAAAGTCCTGAAATATTCACTGGTTCAAACGTTTGGCATAATTTTAGGACTTTGGATACATATTGCCAAACTACTTACTATAAATAGGTACACTTCTTGGCAGCAGTCTGTCTTTATCCCAGGAGTAAAGACAAATATAATAGTTTGGTGGTTTTTTTTTTTTTTTTTAAAGCTTAATACTAAGTGCTAAAACTTTCAGGGCTGAATAATTGAAACACAAGAAAGAAAAAGAAGTCTTGTGGATTTTATTTTGGTTTTTTTCATTAATTCTTGGCAAGTGACTTTCTATCATGTGGCACTGTTTTACAATGACTCTTATTAATGTTATTTTCCATTTATTTTCACCCACACGATTAATTTTGAACAGCTCTGGAACAATTACTTCCATTTGGCAGTAGCATTTCTCACCCACGAGTCCCTTCAGCTTGAAACCTTCTCTCAAGCCAAGCGCACCAAAATTGTAAAAAAGTGAGTGTCCTCTTAAACTTGCTTAAGATTGGGTAGGTGATTTCTCCATTTCTATTCAGTGCAGGATTTGGGGTATCGTAGAAATTACCATTCACTGGGTACCATGTTCTTAATGAGATACGTCTTATAATTAATGACATAATAGACCTCAAATTTCCCCAGATTCCTCTCTTTTCTCAAGGTCCCATCTCCCATCGCATTTTTTTTTTTTTTTATATATAGAATCTGTAAGTGGAGAGGCACTGAAGCTGGCCAGTCCTCCCATCTCCGAGAATAGCTGCGCCTCTGCTAGCAGCTTGTCCAAATTATAGGTGCACTGCCTCCTTCTCACTCATGCTTCCCGAAGTAGGCTCCTCTGGCGCCATTGCCATACCTCTCAATGTTCAACAGAGAAGCCATGTCTAACACATCACCTAAATATGCTTTCCAGATTCCTGGCTCGGAATTCAAAATGGACTAATGTGCAAGAGTGATGAGGGGTGTAGGGAAGCTTTTCATTGCTTTCATCTTGGGTCTGTTTTAGAGTTCATTGAGAGCCCGAAACAAACCGTCTAGCATTCCTCTATCTCTGATTCCTCCCCAAAACACTGAGATTGGTGGCTAAGAGATTGTGATTTAGTGATTGTGTTTTCGAAGAGAAAAGTGAAACCTGTATTATGAATGTCTTTGTGGGGTGGGCATCGAAAGGTAATTGATGTTTAGGTGGAAACCTTAATCTCACTGTTGAGATTATCTTAAATGATAGTTTCTTTCAAGGATGGATTTGATTTTGGTTGAACACTCATAAGTGAAGTTAGTTAACACCACGTCTGATAAAGAAAGTGGCTACTTAGGATTAATGATTCTGGTTTTGTTCAAAGCAAAGTGTGACTAAGTACAATCCATGTGAAAATATATACATGCATGAGGACAGAGATAAACCTTTGGAAATAACATTTATATATTTTAAGCTTATAGAAATGTGAATGTACTTTTTTTCAAGATTTCTCTTTTTTTTTAGTAGTAGTAGCATCAACAGTAGTATTAATAATCAACAGGAATAGTTATTTATTGTCTATTATGTTCCAGACATTGACCATATAGGCTTAGTGAATTAATCATAAAATGGTTAGGTATTTTTGTTAAAATGGAATAGTAAGAGAAAAATTGAAATATGATTTTTATACTAGCATCTGACGGCATTTCCAAAGGAGGAATTTAAAAAAGACATGTTTGGCACAATAGTAGCATGAATGGAAAACGTAGAACTATGGTTGTAGGATGAGTTATAGGTCCATATTAGAGTTGCCTGCAAACATTTGCTGTGACCCACCGAATTTCCATTTTTCCAAGCCCCAGCCTCTGATCTGGTATGTGGTGTAGGGTAGCACGAGCCATATGTCTTCTTTAAGAGATTTCCAGATCATTCTTATTCACCTCCACCCTAGAGTCTGTCAATGTTTCTCAACTTTCCTTTTTTCATTATCTACTCTTATAAGGAAACCTTTGAGAAATTGTTTTTCTCATCATGCCCCCTATGAAATATTAGTACCACAAATATATCTGTTTATGTATATCTGTACTTTATACAGAAAAGCAAAAGCTTCTTTTTTTGTTTTGGCTGCTTAGGACCAATTTTCAGCCTTTTGGAGACAATATTCCCACCCCACCCCCCAATTGAGAATGTATGTCCAGATCTCCCCAGTGTGATGTGGATATGGGCTACTCAAATATAAGTATATCAAGTCAGCATGTTTGTTAGACATCAGTCACATTATTATATTAGTCATACCCCATTTATCATCCTTTTCAGTAGTCTTTGTTTTTATTTCTTTGGTTAACAGCAAGTGGAGTGTTTCTCACTCTTCTCCCTTCCCTTCCTTGTCACTCTGATCTTCTCAGTTATTCTTCAGGATTTGCACTTGGCCTGCCTCCTGCTGTTACAGTTCTCTCTCCTCTGTGGGGCTCCGTTCGCTTTGGGGGCTTGGTGTAGTTATAGACCTTATCTCTTCAAGTGACCTTGCCTCAAAACCTGACTTAAATGTCACCTAGAGGAACACAGGCTATTTTTATTTCCCACGTCATTTTATTATATGTACTCGTTTCCACTGTAAATCTTTCTCTTGGTTTATGATCTTCTTTCTAGATATGGGGACATGAGAAAAGAAATCGGCTTTAGGATCCGGGACATGTGGTATAACCTGGGTGAGTGTATGAACTTGGACAAGCCCTCATACCACTCCTGTGTGATAAGCATCCCATGATGAATTCTTTTTAATTTTAATTCTAGGAACCCTGAGATTTATTTGTCTGTGTGTGTGTGTGTGGATGTGAACGTTGACTTGTAGATCTCTTGTTGGTGACATCCACATGTTATCAGAATACAATATTTAGTCACTTCTAAATTGAGTTGATTTACCCACATAAACATTTTCTTTTCTTATGGGCCCTCTGGAGGAAGACTGTAACCCTTTACTTCCAGTGAAATTATTTTGTAATACTTTTCTTACTTCCATTTCAGGTCCCCACAAAATCAAATTCATTCCGTCTATGGTGGGTCCCATTCTGGAAGTCACATTGACCCCTGAAGTAGAGCTTCGGAAAGCCACCATCCCCATTTTTTTTGATATGATGCAGTGTGAGCTCAATTTCAGTGGAAATGGCAATTTCCATATGGTAAGAGCTTGTAGACCTATAATTTTACTAATGCCCACACAGTCAGTTCTTATTTATTTTCTTTCTATATAGAGAAGTCTTAGCCTGAATTATACAAATCAAAGTTGATATAAAAACATTTATCTTTTTACATTTCATTTTGTAAAGCAATTAGAGATAGAAGCAGGTATTTCAACCCAGGACTAAAGCAATCTTTTTGCTACATGTATTTCCTAAAGCAGCTTTCTATCTCTGGATTATTAAAATCTGACTTCATGCATTTGAATCCTATCTGTTGCAATATATGCAATATCTATTGCAATAGCTGAGAGACTAAGACAGTGGATCAAGGGAATGATGCCGAGGTCTCTAGTTTAGAGACCTCAGTTTGCCTGTTAATGTTTTTTCTGTTTCACTTTCCTTACCGTGTAGTAATATTGAATTTTTGCAGTTTTGAAGCTCTGCAAAATCAGAAATAAAACAATTCCATTGCCGAGACTCAGACAAAAATAGAAAATTAGAATCATGAGGCTACTTTATATGCATAGTTGTAATAAGAAAATAACGTTTGGGGTAATTTTTTTTTTTCTGCAAATGTCAAGCAAAGGACAAAGTAACATGAGACTGCTTTAGAAAACTTTGACAGGTCCTTGGTATGCTCTTAATAGACAATGTGAAGTGTGATCTTCCTCTATGTATGTTGAAAATAATTCACAATTTAATAAAGGGATGAGGCCAAATCTGGGCAGGTTGGCCAGGCGTCTCTCGTATCCTCTTCTAAGGATATGGCATTCTCCTGTGAAATTGTTACTCTGCTTTCAGTTTGAGGATGAGTTGATCACCAAGTTGGACCAAGAAGTAGAAGGGGGCAGAGGAGATGAACAGTACAAGGTCCTTCTGGAAAAACTGTGAGTATTTCAGAAACAAAACCTCAAGTTGATGGCACCATTTAGTGATGGAGAAAAACAGTCTCCTACTGCTCTTACAGACCCATTGAGTAGTCACAGAATCACCAGGGTCATCACTACGAAGGGTGCTCAGTGGGGTCAGTGGAGTGTACACCATTGACTGCTGACATTAGTTTATCTGATGTGAATCAAATGATTTGCTGGCCACCCCGGCCACTAAGAACAGACCAGAGGGAGGGAGGGAGAGATGTACAAAACAGGGGCATTTTGCCCAGTGTTTGAATTGATGACCTTCACCCAAAGTGCTACTACCTCAAATTATGGCTTCAAAGCAATAATTTAAAGGATAAGGGGAAAAGCATTTCAAGGACCATTTTACATTTAAAAATACCTTATGCCCTCTCTATGACCACAAAGAACACTAATGGTATCTCCAGCTTTGTTGGTCTTTTCACTCCCTTCCCTCCTCCCACCCCCAAGCTGCCATTCATTCCCTCTCTGTGCTCACATTACTACCCCTACACCCCACCCACACCCCCACAGACCCTCACCCATCATGTACTGTCCCTCTTAATTTTCCTTTGCACATATGGAATTAGAAAAAGAGCAGTTAAAATACTTGCATGTTGGAATTAGAGAGAGATTGAGCTTCAAATACTGTTTTCTGCACCGTCTAGGAGTTTGACCGTGGACAGGTGACTTAACCTATCCAACACCTCATTTTTTTTTCCATTTACAATAATAGGATCTATATTTTGGTTTTGTGGTGAGGATGAATTAAGATGGTGCATTCTCATACTGTATTTCCCCGAAAATAAGACTGGGTCTTATATTAATTTTTGCTCCACAAGATGCATTAGGGCTTATGTTCAGGGGATGTCATCCTGAAAAATCATGCTAGGGCTTATTTTCCAGTTAGGTCTTATTTTCAGGGAAGCACGATAATGTCTGTTACAGAGTTGATGCTGAGTAAATGTTGGCTGCTCTGGTTTTTGTGCTGATTACTATTATTATTAGTATCTTCAAATCCTCTCATCCTCCAGGCTGTTACTACTCTAGATAATTCATTTCTGTGTTCTCTGAGCTTTTATGATGTTGACCAACTATGTCACCTGTTGATTGGGTGTGTGCCTGGGTCGTTCCATTATTCACCTGTTTAGAGGAAGTGTTGTGCCCAGACTATGCTTGAGGACAGGGCTCCCCACTTCGTTTTTCTTTTTTTTTTTTAAGATTTTTTTTAAGGAGCTAGCATACTGGATACTCAGAAATGAATTGATAACTCATCTGTATTTTCAAGAACAAGATGTCTTTCTTATTTTTAATGGATGATAAGACTTGATCTTTTTATCCTATTTCCATTAAGTCTACCTGTGGAAACAGGATTCAAACCTGCTAATTTATCACTTTTGCGATTCTGATCTCATATAGGTGTTCATGGAAAAATTTCCCACACATACAAACACACACAATATTTACAAATAATAAAAGATTCATTTTTAAAAACTCCTATGGCTGACTTTTCACATAAAGATCTTACTTTGGTTTCTGCATTCTGGATCACTAACTCACAAAAATATGAGGCACAGGCACAAACCTCTAAAGCCCAAGAATAATTCTGGAGTCTGGACTAACTCTTTGAACCCATTGCGTTCTCTCTCTCTCTCTCTCTCTCTCTCTCTCTCTCTCTCTCTCTCTCTCTCTCTCTCTCTCTTCTTGTTCTTCAATTTTTCTTCTTATTGTCTAATCTTAGAAGCCCATATTGAAGTTTTGCTATATTTGGATCCAAAGAAAAAGGATTTAGACCCAAACTTTAGCTTCAGTCTTGTTTACAATTCTGGATTTTTCCCCCTGAAAAATAACCACTTTTATCTGAAAAGCCACATGTCTGGATGTATGCTAGATTCCTAGGCTCCTGTAGGTGGGGCATTGATGCAAGGCTTTCCAGAATGCCCACCAGATGCTCTAAAGTGGTAGGCTTTTGGGAGAATAAAAACATAGAAAAGGTGATCTCTTTCAACCCGAGGAGAGTGATCAGATGCATGCACAAACCTTTGGGCAAAGGTTCCGGTTTCTATCATATTTACCAAAAAAAAAAAAAAAAATACAAATAGAAGGTCAAAGAAGGGCTTAGTGGTCTGGGATTGTAGGTGATGAGGTGATGGTGGGACTTGAGCTAAAGCTCCACAGGGAACACAGAACGTGGGTAACTGTGTTGAGTGAAGGGTGTGTGTCTCCTCACCACCTGCTCCTAGGACCCTGGACAGTGCTCATCAGTGGTGCTGGAATGACAGCATGAGACATGGGCATTTGTCTCTACTCCCACCCTTCCAGGCTCCTAGAACATTGCCGGAAACATAAATACCTCTCCAGCTCTGGAGAAGTGTTCGCGCTCCTGGTCAGCAGCCTCTTAGAGAATCTCCTGGACTACAGAACCATCGTCATGCATGACGAGAGCAAGGAGAACCGGATGAGCTGTACCGTGAATGTGCTGGTATGTGCCAAGCCCCTGGGATGGCGGGAGGGCACTGCCAGGCCACCCCTGCACCCAGAAAGTCAGCTCTGAGTAGATCTCCCAGACACGAAGGGACCCTGGGGCCACATTTATGAAGTCTGTCCTGCTGAGTCTCATTGAAACGGCCAACTCAGCTTTGGACTTACAGTTATCAACAGCTACAGACGTTGAGGATAAAATTGGAAACAGGATGGAAAATGCTACATAAGTTCTTAACTCTCTTTCTGAAGGTCAACCACCCCTCCCATCCCTGCACACACACCTGTTTCTCTGTCTTGTTTACATGCAGTTGCTTTCTTGTTGGAATTATTAGGCACAGATACACATGCATGAGAAACACTATCTCCTGAGTAGAGCAATAGTGCTTGAAATCGTCATGGCGGTGGAACTCTTCGGTCCTGCCTTTCCTTAGACATGTGTTACTGGGACCACAGACCTCAGAGGTGTATTCCTCTGCTTATATAAACCAAGAACCCGCCACCCCTGATTCCCTGAGACATCAGAGCATCAGGTGACTCGAGTAGAAGCCAGCTACCTATTCCTTTGAAGGTTCCCCTCACTTTGCTCAGAAGCCTGGTCCTAAAACATTCTTCAACTTACCTCCTTTATAAACCATCACTTCCTTTCTTTGTGGCAGTAGTTGTGAAAGGAACATGATAAACTCTTTGGAGAAAGGAACATGATAAACTCTTTGGAGAAGTGACAGTGTTGAAAAGCAAAAGCAGCTATTTGTCCATGTTCGTGGCAAACTAGTCCATAACTCTTGGTTTACATTGGTATTTTGTGGTCTTTTTCTTTTGTAGAATTTCTATAAAGAAAAGAAGAGAGAGGACATATACATAAGGTAAGCTGAAGGGAATTTCTGCTTTTGCTGTTTATGTCATAGCTTTATTATTTATTTCTTCAATCAACACATGCTAAGCCCCATCACCATGCTTGCTGTTTGAGAGACACCAAAAAGTACGTGATATGCCCCTATTCCCCTAAAAGGGCAAACTCTTTTTAGGCAGATCCACAAATAAGTACAATACGAGGGAGGGCATAGGGAGGACCAGGTTGGGATTCCAGGAAAGGATCTGAAAGACACTGGCCCAGGCAATCAGGAAAAGCTGCACAGGGAGTGGCATGAAAATTGACCTTCTGCCAAGGAGTGTTTGGGGTCCAGCAAACCCTGAACATGGAGCACATTGGACCCAAACGCTATGCCTTTTCTTGGGGAGAGATTCCCTATCTCTTATTTGCTCCCCCAAGGGGTCCATGACATAAAAAATGCAATAAGTAAACACCAATGCCTTCCACGAAGAGTATAAAGTGGGGTAGATGAACTAGGAAAGGCACACAGGCAGGAAGAGGCACCAAGGGTTAAAGCAGTGGGAAGACAGGAAGTAAAGGATTCCTTTGCCTGAGAGAAAAGAGTCAGGGGAGAAAAGATGGGCGTTGTGGAATGGGCTGAATGCTAGATCAACTCCTGAGCGGCAAAATGCCTCCCTTCTCCCCTTCTTACCAGATACTTGTACAAACTGCGGGATTTGCACCGAGACTGTGAGAACTACACGGAAGCTGCCTACACGCTCCTCTTACATGCTGAACTTCTGCAGGTAAGGGCTGCGCATTTCCACAGGATGGAAGACGAAATGCAGTGTGTCCACTGTCTAGTCCATTGGGGCCACAGCTGGTATGCTTCATGATTTTGATAGGAAAGATCTTTATTCAAGGGAGATCCTTTCACCCAAGAATATTTTTATAGCTTCTCGGTAGGCACAGCTAATTTTCAGATCAAGGTTGGGAAAATGTCACTTATTTATTTGAAAACCCTTAGGACACAGAGTACAAGTTGTAGGCCCCTAATGATTGACACTAATTGAAGAAACAGACACCCATCGATTAATATATGTAAAACAATTGGTAAAACTGCAGAGACATGAGTTGTAAATGAATGTCGTACCATAGAAGTAGGTTCCTATTAATACTCTTGCAGTCGGTAAAATTGTGGTGTGCCGTGGATATAAATACATCTGTACATCACGGATCCCAAATAATTAATTCTGGCTCTGATCACTCCTCCAACTTCAGAGAAACTGTTCTTTCAACATCAATCTTGGAATGACTAATAGTGCAAACTTAGCTTGTCAGTAACGGAAGCTGTAATGTCCCACTGTTCTTCTTGATCCATTCCTTCCACTCCTTTCTTTCCATTTCACTAAAGGGCACCACCAGTCTACCCAGTTGCTCAGGCAAGTACCTGCCATCATCTTTTGTTCACCACCTACCACATTCTCTGCCAGCATGAATCATGGATCCTCTGCCCAAAACTCTCCTTAAGCAATCTTCTTTTAAAAAAAAAAGATTGACATATAATTGACATATAATAAACACTGTGTAAGTTTAAAGTGTACAGGTGTTGATTTGATCCATTTGGTACCCACGTATGTTTGATATATTTGTACATTGCAATATATTGCAATACCACCGCAGCTTTAGCTAACCCTTCTATTAAGTCACCTAGTTATAATTTCTTTTTTTTGTGTGGTGGAAACAAGTAAGATCTAGTCTCTTAGCAACTTAGAAGTTTATAATACAGTGTTGTTCCCTATAATCACTATGCTGTGCATGAGGTCTCCAGGACATATTTATTTACTGGCTACGAGTTTGTACCCCTTAACTGTGTCTCCCCAATTTCCTCCCCACCCCCAGCCCCTGGTAACTACTAGTCTAATGCTCTGTTTGGAGTTTGGCTTTTGTTTGGATTTCATATCTAAGTGAAATCATAGAGTATTTGTCTTTGTCTGACTTATTTCACTTAGCATGATACTCACTAGGTCCATCCACGTTGTCACAAATGGCAGGATTTCTCTTTTTTATTGCTGAATATTCCGGGGTGTGTGTGTGTGTGTGTGTCACATCTTTATCCATTCATCCATTGATGGATGCTTATTTCCATATCTTGGCGATTGTGATAGACATGGGAGTGGAGCTGTCTCTTTCGTATCCTGTTTTCATTTCCTTTCTATCCACTTTATCTCGCTTGCTGCCATCCTGGTCCAAGCTACCGTTGTCTCTCCCCAAAGCATTCTAATAGTAGCCTCCTGTTACATCTCCCTGCCTCCATTCTTGCCCCTAGCAATTAATTTTCTTGTATAAATTAGTTTTTATTTTATACTATAATAATGTGTGCATATTGGTCTAAGCTTTATAATTGAAACAGAGTCCTCTGCCTCTCCACTTCCCCAAGGCAGCCATTTACAACTCCTATGCTAGATTGGGGCACTAAAAAGCTTGTTGTAATGGTTTAGAGAGGAAGGCTTTTTGACTAGGGGATGATCAGAAAGAAACCTTGGTGTCCAGAACCAGAGGTCTTTTCATTTGAGCTGCCCAGAAAATTAAACTCTCCTATCCGGTCATAATAAGGTATGAGATGTGGGTACAACTTTGTTCCCCCAGACAGCTACTCAATAGGGATGTATAAATATATTCTATATTTTTCTCGTTGGTATGAGATCCCTTCTTTATCATGTACTAAATCCCTATATGGTGTGAGGAGAGTCTCTTTCTCAATTTTGTAGAATTTTGCATGGGTCTCTGTCTATTTATGTACCAATAACTTCTCTTAATTACTAATTGTTTATAGTATGTCTTATCACCTAATAGTTACTCTTCATTGCTGTTCTTTTGTAGAGTTTTCCACCTGTTCCTTTCTGTTTATTTTTCCATATGAACTTTGGAATCATGAAATTAAAAAATTAATTCAGAGAGAATTTCCATGTTTATGAAGTAGCGTTTTCTTACCCAAAAGCATGTTATGACTTTTCATTTGTTCAAATCTGCTTTTGGGCCCTTGGTGATGTATTAAGGTTTTCTGTATAGAAGTCTCACATGTTCCTTATTATGCCACTTCCTAGATATCTTTTTAAATTCAATTATGATAAAATACACATAACAAAATGTACCATCTTAACCATTTTTTTTTTTTTATTAATTAATTTATTTATTAGTTTCAGGTGTACAAAACAAGGTAATACTTAGACGTTCATCATTTATATCCCTCATACTGTGAACCCCCCTCCCCCCATCCACTATCCCTCCGACCTCACACTGAACCATCACATTATATATATAAAATTATACATCTTAACCATTTTTAAGTGTCCAGTTCAGTGGCAGTAAGTACATTCACATTGTTATGTCTAGATATCTTATCATTTTGGATGTATTCTTGTTGGGCTTCTTTCTTCTTCATCTTCAGCATGGAAAGTCTCTCTAAATTATTTCTAAATATATCAATTTTTTATCCACATAACTAACTTAATTCTAATTATGGTAGTTTTTCAGTTGGCACCCTTTGTGAAGCCACTGATTGTAAAGAATACAATCATCCTTTGTACATAGTGATAGTCCCACGCCCTCCTTCCCATTTTTATGCTTCTGATGTCTTTCTTTTATCTGATGGTGTGACTGATACCTTCACTTGAGCAGCAGTTGCGTTGACTGGTGACCTCACCTCGGTCCTGATTTCCCTGGGACTGCCTTGAGTGTGTGTCCGTTCAGCCTAGCACCTGTTTTGAAGCTGGCCTGTGTGTAGGTGCATGTATGCAGTTTTTCTATTTCATCAATAATCTAAAATACAGACGGATGAGTCAGAGACATACACAAATATTTGTGCCACTTTTTGTTGACAGAATATTTATTAATCTCCTTTAATCGATTCATTGGTATGCTGCCTTACTCTCTGTTGTTGCTTGTGTTTGCTTTTCAGTGGTCTGACAAGCCCTGTGCACCCCATTTGCTTCAGAGGGACAGTTACTATGTTTATACCCAGCAGGAGCTGAAAGAGAAGCTGTATCAAGAAATCATATCCTATTTTGACAAAGGCAAAGTGAGTGTTGGATTGTTTGTTTTTGGTATTAAGGGAAAATGGAAGATGATAGCAGTGCTGCAATGCAGTTCTGATGCTGACCAGCCAGAGGTAGCACAGAACCCACAGGTAAAGGACACAGTCCCCCCAAAAGGCAGCTCTCCCTTCAGACACCAGCCAGAAGTTCAGGGGTCCCCAGGCTGCCCACACTTCTGACTGATTGACTATCCATTTTGGGAGGACTCCTATGACCCCCTCAGGTTTGATAATATGCTAAAACAACTAAAAAAAAAAAAAAGCTTGATAAGTGCTATACTTATGATCACAATTTTATCTTAAGGGAGACAAATTTTGACCAGCCCAATGAAGAAATACGCAGGGGAGGGTCTAGGAGAAACAAATGCAGAGCTTCTGTTTCTTCCCCATGGATTCAGGACACATCATCCTCCAGGGGAATTGATATGTTCACCAACCAGGAAGCTCCCCTGAGCCTCTGTGCAGAGATTTTTTTTAGGGTTTCATTATATAGGCTCGATTGATTGCATCATCAATCAAGGGAGTGAATTCAGTCTCCAACCCCGCCTTCTCGCTGTAAGCCAGGCTCATATGTAGCTCAAGGCCTCAGTCCTCTAATCACAGGGTTGTTTTTTTTCTGGCAGGGAGCCCACCATGAGTCACCTCAGTAGCAGAAACCCAGGTGTGGTTGGAGGGTCCATCATGACTAAGCGAGACACTCCTATCTCTGAGGAAATTCCAGGGGGTTAGACGTTCCCTCCCAGGAACTTAGTACAAAGACCAAATTCCTCATTATACAACAGTGACTCATGACTTACTCTTATTCCCATGTGTTTGTATCCTGGTATTTTTAATGGGAGAGAAAAATGTAAGAAGTTAACGTAAGGAAGGCAGTAAAGATCTGTTATCTTGAGGACACTAAACCTAATGGAAAATACAATGGTCAGCCCACCCACCCCCTCCATAACTGTAATTTTAACTTTTAAATATTGGAGGACCAGGAGTTAGTGCTGTCATTTTCAGTACATTCTCTAGAGATTCTTGGCTGACACCTGCTGTACATCCCATCCCCAGGTCAACTGCCTGCCTGACACCATAGGCTGTAAATAACGAGCCGCTTAAATGCGTATGGGATGCAAGAAGGTAAAATAAACGTAGGAACTGGGCCAGGAAGTTGTGGAGTCTGGTCAGCTGGAAAAAACATGTCCACCTGAAAGGCTTTTAAATTGAAAATGCAAAAAAAAAAAAAGAGAGAGAGAAGGAGTTGGGGGAGAAAGAAAAAAAAAATGTGTATGCCGTTCAAACAAAATAGATCCTAGATTTGACTAGTTTCAGAGGCCTGGAGACTTCTTATGGACTGCCTCTTGCCGCCACCATTCCTTTTTTGTAATCAGTGGAACCTGTTGGTTAAGTAAATAAATCAACCAAATAATCATCACAATAAAATAGCTACCATCTGTGCTAGTTACTGTTTTGGGTGATTTTCAGAATTTTTTTCTAATTTCTCCCTATAGCCCTATTAGGTAGATTTTATCTCTACTTTAGAGATGAAGAACTTAAGGTGCAGTGAGCAAGTATATTTTTTCAAACTTTTTGGTCTCTGCACCCCTTTACCCTCTTAAAAATCACTGGGGATCCCAAAGAGTTTTTATGCACATGGATATCTATTGATATGTACACTTTTAGAAATTAAAATAGAAACATTTTAAATATTTACTCATTTGTTCTTTTAACAATAATCATACACCTCTTATGAAAAATTATTATATTTTCCAAACAATTAGTGATATGAGTGGTGTTTGACATTTTTACAAATGTCTTTAATACCTGGCTTAATAGAAGACAGCAGGATTCTCATATCTGCATCTACATTCAGTCTTGTGATATCACCCATCCTGTAGCCTCTGGGAAACTCCACTGTATACTCATGAGAGAATGAACGCTGAAACAAGACAAATAATATTAGTATTATTAAGAAGATAGTTTGACCTCATGGTTTCCCTGAAAAAGCCTTGGGGACACGCAGGGACCAGAGACCACGCTTCGGGAAGTGCTGGGCTAGGATATCTCCCTGTCTCTTAGATAACTTAGCATTGGGTGAAATAAGGAGATAATTTGTCCCACTGGTTCTGTTAACTGGCTTCCTATACCAGGCCCAGATCATCTGGAATGGTTTCCAAATGGCACATTTCACTTTTCGGTGACCCAGGTCCTGGAATTTCAGAGAGGAATATTTGGCAAATGATGAGTTTTAATTTTAAAATGTTTTTACAACTGTATATGAACTGCACATACATCCCTTCAGCGGCCAGAAATAATGGAACATAGCACCTGATCACAAGAATAAAGCAGGAAATTACCAGGTGCTGTGATATTAATAATGGCCATTTAAGAGATATTTTATGATCAATCGGGGATGCTGGCTAGCCTCAGATACCAAATATGTGCATTAGGCTGTCACTTACATGGTCGTAAATGTGCCACGGCATTTCCTAAAACTCTCTTTGACTAAGGAGCTAGTCACTTAGAAGTAGGAAATCAATGCCCAAAATTGGAGAAATAATTTCCCAAATTCCACACCACAGAACGGTTAGCCTTTCTTCCGTTTCCCCCCTCTCCTCCCAAACATTCTGACTTGAAACACACACACACACACACACACACACACACACACACACACACAAACAGCCCAGAACTAGAGCCCAAACCAACTTTCTTTCCCCTCCAACAAGACTTTCCCATTCTCAAGACCTAGGCTTTAGAACTGGTTCCCCTCCACTTTCAATGGTTTTTAGTATTTTACTTTTTAAGCTCAACTATTGCTTTGTTTGGGGCACATGGTGTTCTTCATGTTCTCACAAACAGAATTAGAGAAGATAACCCCTGGCAAAGCAGCCAAGATAATGTAGCTGTATGATCTCAGTAAAAAGGTTTAGTAGATCCAGGAGGTGAGGCATGTCGGAATCTCTGCAGAAACTCAACCCACCTGACTCCTTACTTATGGCCAGTGACTCTCACATGGCTTCTGCTGCTGGATCAATGATTAATTTGTTCTCCACTTTTCTTTTTCTGCAGATGTGGGAGAAGGCAATCAAGCTGAGCAAAGAGTTGGCTGAGACTTATGAGAGCAAAGTTTTTGACTATGAGGGCCTGGGCAATCTCCTGGTGAGTCTGGGTCAGAATATGTCAAACCTCCAGCAGGCGTGCTAAAGTGCTAAAGTTCATGAAAATGTTTGTGTAAGTTTCAGAAAGTCGGGATAAACAGTGTTCTTTACAGTAGAAATGTAAACCTTGCTTGAAATGACAAAAGATGAGGTCCAAAAACTGCTACCATTGTTTCTCCAGATTATCCTTAATGGAGGGCTTAGGATCCCTGTCTGTAGCCCTTTCTTCCTTCCCCGTGCCTTTTGTTTCTCTGCGGACCCTCCATGTTCCTCGGCCATCTCCTCTGTACCCTCTCGGTTACTCTGCCTTTCGTGAACACCATCCATATTTCACAAGTTTTCTGACATCTTCTGTTCATCAAAATTAGTTGTTCTATAGTCCACGTTCTCAGGCCCCTGCCGAATGACTCAACTGCTCATCTTTGAGCCTAGGTTTTATTTTTTCAAGAATGTCATTGTGCACATTTTGGTTAAGTTGTATAATGCGTCTGCCAAAACTTGATTCTCAAATTTTGCCTCCTTCCTTTTCCCAAGTGTCACTAGAATACTCTACTTTTACAGTCCCCTGAATTTGTGTATAACGCCTGGCTGTTGACACAGGTCAGCTATTTAAAAACAATAAAGCAAAACAGAAATAGCCTTCTAAATGCTCAGCGGTAGGCCCATGCAATATTACATTTCGTAATTTCTAGTAGAGAAGTCACCAAAGGTCAGGTTACCCATTGTTAGGCAATAATAATAATATTTGAGGGGATAGTTGTCAAGATCACTTTGAAAAGAATTTGCCAGTGTATTTTACCAGCTCTTGCCATCACACAAAATGTCACTTATTTATTTCCTAAACTAAATTGAGCTGCGATGTTAGTAAGGTAACGTGTTACCCTTTTAAGAAAACGTTGTGATGGAAACTTTCACCTAGATAGAGCAAAGTAGTCCCCCTTTATCTGCCATTTCGCTTTATGGTTTCAGTTACCTTGAGTCAACTGTAGTCTGAAAATATTAAATAGAAAATTCCAGAAATAAGCAGTTCATACATTTTAAATTGCACGCTGTTCTGAGTAGTGGGATGAAGTCTCGCACCGTCCCACTTCATTACTCTGGGGTGGATCCTCCCTTTGTCCAGCGTCTTCATGCTGTACACGCCCCCTGTCCATTAGTCACTTAGTAGCCGTGTTGGTTATCAGATCAACTGTCGAGGTGTTGCAGTGCTGTGTTCAAATAACACTGATTTTTAACAAATAAATAAATAAGGGCAAGAGGAGTGATGCTGGCAATTCACACATGCCAAAGAGAAGCCGCTTCCTTTACGTGAAAAATGTGAGTACAGACAGTGTAAGACATTTACAGACAGTATAAGTATAGACAGTATAAGAAAGACCACATTCACGTAGCTTTTATTACTGTTATGTACAATATCCATAGGTATGTATACACAATTATATTGTTATAATGTTCTATTTTATTATTAGTTATTGTTGTTAATCTCTTACTGTGTCTAATTTATAAATTAAACTTTATCATAGGTATGTATGTATAGGAAAAAGTATAGTATAAGTAGGGTTCAGTACTATTTTCAGTTTCAGGACGGGGTATCTTGGAACATATCACCTGTGGATCGAGGGGACGGCTGCAATAATAAAGTCATGCAAACCACGTGGGAGGGGCTTAGGGACTTCCCACAGAGCCCCTGGGTCTGGCTACCTATTTTGCTTTCTTTAAGGCTGACTCTCTGAATCCTGGCTGGGGAACCTCTCTCCATGGGAAGAATTAAAGACAGGGGTGGTGCCAGGTATCGAGAAACAACGTCACCTTTACCTTTTGGGCATTTGTAGCTGAAGCAAGGTCTTTAATCTGAACCACCTGCAGGAACCAGAAAGTTCTTTATCTTCTTTTCTTATATGTCTCCATTTAAAGGACAACCATCCTTCGTGAATCTCAGAAAGGTTTTTAACCTGTTAGAGGTCCTAAGCCCCCTTCAAGACACTGGTGAAAGCTAAGCACTGCCTCCCTCCATAGCAAATGTGCGCATCTACCTGCAGACAATCTCAGGGAATCCCAAACCCTCCACAGCCCCTTCATGGACCCAGGTTCAAACCCCCTGACCCTGAAAAGAAGAACTCTTTGGCCTACAAGATATTTCCAGAGACCTTTCATTTCTCTGTTACATGGGAAACAACAAGGCAAATAGTCAGATCACCATCCCCCCCAACTTTGCCCTTGTAACCTCCCTGTGGAATGTCTTGTTTTGTTTTCCAGAAAAAAAGAGCCTCATTTTATGAGAACATCATTAAGGCTATGCGGCCTCAGCCTGAATACTTTGCTGTTGGATACTACGGACAGGGCTTTCCTTCTTTCCTACGGGTAAGAAAGCTGAGGGTGGTCTCCCAAGCCATTAAGCCATGGAGTCTGAGGAGGTGAGGTCTTCCTCTCTTTTCCAGATGGGCCTGGTGTGTTAGCAGCTGGAGCCTGTGTTCTCTCTGTGGGAGGTCGGGCTGGGAAACTGCTTCCTGAGCAGCCGGCCTCTTCACCTCACACCCCCGGCCACCTCTGGGATTCTGGCAGCTCTTTTGTAAAATGACTTTTCCCAGGTGGAAGGAAAAAGGGAAAAACAGAACTGTCTCCTCCACTGTTTTGCTGCTGCAGGTCAGGATGGGGAAAAGTGTGGATTGATGTATTTTGTTGTTTATTTTATTTCCAACCCGAGCAAGTTTGAAAGCAAATATCCCAAGGACAATACTGTAAAAGTTTCACAAAAACAAAAACAGTTTTGTTGTAACAGTGAGAAGAACCATGTGTTTCTTCCTTCTCAAAGTTTTCTATAATATGATGCTGATTTTACAATCTAAAAAACGATACAAAAAAACCCTTATTTTCTTCCTCAAATTAGGAACCCTCATATAGGTAATGTATAATTGTACACCTGAAATCTATGTAACTTTACTAACAATTGTCACCCCAATAAACCTAAAAAAAAAAGAAGAGCTTCTTTTAGCACTTCGTGATGTTTAAAACATATATCATCCATCTTCCCTCCCTTGATTAAAAAAGAAAAAGTGGGAAAGGAAAATACATTCCTTCCAGTGCTTAATGAGGAGGTAGTTCGTTCATCCGTTCATTCATTCATTCAGTCATTCACTCACTTAATAACTATTTACTGAGTGCCTACTGTGTGCCAGACACATACTAGACATTAGAGATACAGTGCTGATTATAATCTGGCATGGTTTTTGCTTTCATGGATTTTATAATCCAGTGAGTGAGATGTTAATTAATTGCACAAATTAATGTAAAGTGGAAACTGACCAAGACAGGTATTCTGTGATGAGTCAGTTAACCAGAGAATATTTACCCAAGTTAAATAAAAACCTATGTTTGAATAAAAGTTGTACTTGATGATTTATAGTATTATTATTCATAATCACCAAAGATTGGACAGAACCCAGATGTTCCTCAACTGGTAAAGGGATGAACAAACTATGATATAGCCCTACAATGGAATGCCACTCAGAAATAAAAAGGAATAAACTCCAGATACACACAGCCACGTGGCTGAATCTCAGATGCATTGGGCTAAGCAGAAGTCAGACCTTAAAGTCTACATACATTGTGATTTTATTTATATGACATTCTGGCCAAGCCTACACTTACTACAGGGATGGAAAACAGATCAGCAGTTATCTGATAGGTGGGGAAGGTGGGGCTACAAAGAGGCACGGGAACATTTTTGGTAGTGATGAAACTGTTCTATATCTTGATTTTGGTCATGGTTATATCTGACAAAAGTCACAGGATTTTGTACTAAAAAGGATAGATTTTACTGTATGTACCTGAATTTTTATACCTGAATTTTTTGAGTCGGGAAAGACTTCCCAGGGAATTTCTGCTTTACCTGCAATTAGAAAAGTGAGCTGGGAGCTAAGGAGGTAAAACCGATAGGAGAAAGCATTCCAGGCAGAGGAAGCAGCAGGCAACATCCTGGCAGTGCCTAGAAATGAAAGAGGGAACAGATGGAGTTGGGTGAGCAGGGGAGATGAAGCAGGAAGTATAGGAAGAGCATGAAGGGGCTTAGGGTAGTAACGTGTTTTGTCAGCATCCTGAGAGCAGTGGGGAGCCACGTCTCATATTTTTTGTGTTGGCAAGATGGTTTGGATTTGGTATGGAGAATGGGTGGGACGTGTGTGTGGATAAGCCATTAGTGACTCTTGCCGCTATTCATGAGAGAGATGAAAGGTTTGCCGAGGAGGTGGCTTCAGAGAAATGGAAAGATTAGAGATGGAAATGAAGTAATAGTATTAGATGATTGATGGGATATATGGGTAGGGAAGAGGGAGATGTCAAGAATGATCCCGAGGCTTCTGGCCTGCATAATTGGAGGGGCCACGGCACTGTCCACTTAGGTAGCAATACTGGGAAAGATAGTCATGAAAGAGAGAATTAATCCATTCATTGAATAAATATTTATTCAGCTCTTACTACATGCCTTGCCGTAATATAGGCATGGAGGCAGAGCCTAAAACAAAACCAAAATCCTTGAAATTATGGAGCTTGTATTCTAACTGGGGGAGACCAAAAAATAAGTAAAATATTTAATGTCAGACGGCTTAGAACAATGCCTCATACAGTTGTAGACACTCAACAAGTATCATGGAAAAATTGAGCAGGGAAGGTGAATAGAGAGGCAGGCAGTGGGGGGGGGGGGGCTGGAATTGCAATTTTAAGTAGAATGAGTAGCATGCAAGATAGCAAAAAATGACATGTGAGCAAAATCCTGAAAGCAGTGAGGGAATAAGCCAAGCAGCTTCCCTGTTTCTCCAAAAATAAGGCCTAGCCAGACAATCAGCTCTAATGCATCTTTTGGAGCAAAAATTAATATAAGACCCGGTCTTATATCACATCACATCATATCACATCACACCCGGTCTTATAGTAAAATAAGACCGGGTCTTATATTAATTTCTGTTCCAAAAGACACATTAGAGCTGATTGTCCTGCTAGGTCTTATTTTGGGGGAAACACGGTACCAAGAGATGAGTGAGGGTGCCAGACAGCCAGAAGAGTAGGTTCGAAAGCTGTGAGACTGGAGAAGCAGGAACCAGAGAGCAAGTAGAAAATAGGACCAGAGAACAATGTGTACTAGATTGCAAGGGCCTTTGAGATGTGTATGAGTTGTTTGTAAAAGTTTGATTTTGGACATAACACAGTGTGAGATAAATTTGGAAGCTCCAAAAGATGTGAGTCAACAATTTGAATGGATCTGGAACTCAAAGTTCTAGATTGGAGATAAAAGTCAGTGAGTTATTTATACATAATTAGTGATTATAGCCTAGGGAGACAGAATAGTGTAACAGCAGAGTGTTGGCATAGGCTTTGCAGTAGGTTCTGGTCTTATGTTTGCTATCAGTCTGGGTGCTCAAGTCATGATAAGATAATGATGCCTACTATACTTGTTATATGAGACTATTGTGTCACATGAAATAATGGGCGTGAACTAGGAGACAGCAGTGGTTGAGTGAAAACAAGAAGACTAGACTTACAAGTTGAAAAACGGGTCTAAATCTGCTGAGTGATTATGTGATTTTGACCAAATCACATAACACCAAGTCTTGGTTTTCTTACCTGTAAGTTACAAAAATAATGCCCATGTCACAGGGCTGTTTTCAGAATTAAATAAATAGCATATAGGAGTGCCTGCTCACCTGTAATTTGTAGATGTTACGCGTTGTCAAAGTATACTGAAAAATATAAAAATCCTTATGAATGGTATAACCTAAATGCCCTTATGAATAATGGACTATTTCCCCAAACTCAGTATGTGTAAAATTATATTATCCTCTCTTCCCCGCCCCAACCAAGCCTCCTTCTCTTCTGTTTCTTCCTACATCAAGGCTGGTAATCTCAGAATCCTCGTTGGCTCCCCCATCTCCCTTGCCCTTCACCAAACACCAGAGTCAAACACTAGATTCTGTAGCTTCTCCTTCTCCCACCTAGTCCTGCCTCGAATTCCTATATTGTCCACCATCATATTAGGTTGTCTACAATACTTCTGTCATTGGAGTGTTGCTCCCTCTTTCCAGAACCTTCAGTGAATTCCCCAGGCCTTTGGAAGTTCTGCCTGTCTTTAAGGCCTTTTATATTCTCATTCATCCAAGCTTTTTTCTTCTACCTGAACTCCATATTTCCTGCCCTTGGGCTTTATCCTTCTTGTCACCATGCCTGGTTTCCTCTCCCCTTGTTTTTTTTCTCCTCTCCCTACCTATTCGTCTTGGCCCAGTCAAGTCCCACGTCTTCCTTGAAACCCTGTCTTTCACGTTGAGCTAGTTTGTCGGTTGACCTGAACTTCTGCTAGTCTGATTCCTTTTACAGTTGTTGCCCACTTCATATAATCAGTGTTTTATTATATTCTGATCCCTCACTCACCACAGTTTTGCCTAAATGGTGGAATTTTGTAATGCATGAGTCAGTCACACAAATCTTTCCCAGCTTGGAAAAATTTTATCATCTAGTCCAAAAGATCTGGCAATTTTTACTGCCTTCAGTGTTTAGCTTAGTGTGTGTATTGCCTTTACATTATACCATATTTTGCTGTGTATAATGCATTCCTGTGTATAATGCTCGCCCAGGATTTTGACCCAGACTTTCAGAGGAAAAAATCTTTCATTTTAATTTTTTAATTCAAATTTTCAGTTGTTTACATTTCAGTTGTTTACATTTAGGTACTTGGTTTTTGTATTATAAAGGAATATTAGCATTTATTTTTGTAACATATTATGGGACAAGAAATTTTATGTAACAAATAATTACAAAACACAAGAACAGATAACAAGATACAAGAAATTTTATGTACTGGTAACAAATTTATGATATTTACGCATCATAGAAGGCCAAGAACTCTTTGTCGTTGCACGTTCGTCTTAAATGCAACAAAACCGATTATCGTATTCCAGGGTATTATTTTACATACATTATCATTATTGATTTATGGAGTTACACTTTTAACTCACAAGCATAAATAAAAGAATTTGAAACATTTATATAAATAATGGAATCAGTACTACCCCTGTATAATGTGCATCCTTATTTTTCCCTCACAAATTTGGGCAAAAAAATGTACATTATACACGGCAAAATACGATACTTATACGATCTAAAATGATGGTATTTACTTGTTTACTTGTTCCTCTTCTATCTCTCTCCACTAGAAGATAAGATTTGTGAGAGTGGGGTCAGTTTTATATCTTAGTGTCTAGCATTTCTAGTGTTTGCTCAATAAATATTTGTTATATGAATGGAAAAGTGATTTGAAAAAACATTTTACAGAACACGACAAGCCGAAGTTTTAGTTAAAAATGGATCATGTGTGGGCTGCCATTGCTAAATATTCATCTGAGCAATGATCAGATGAGGAGGAACCTTCAAAATACGGCTACACTTGAACTTGCACAGACAACAACAGCCATGAGACAAATTATTCTAATGCCTGGGGCCTAGGAAATTTCTTTTTTTAAAAAATCCAATTTTATTAATTTTATTAAATAAGAAAAAAATTGCAGTTGGCAATGGAGAGAATAATATTTTGTGCAGTAATTGTCTATGAGACTGGAATATAGCCATCCACAGCGATTTTCAGGGTTGGCAAGGGACTGCTGTAACGTATTCCTGTTTCCTGTTATCACATCACTGTGTCGGAAGATGTGCTGTCTTGATTCCCTTTGTACTTTCATGTTCCCTAAGGCTGTGCCGTGCAAAGTGCTGGTCCACAGTCTGTTAGTGGGTCATGAAGAGATGAGCTTGCTGGATATAAATTAATGCATTTCTTTCCTTCATTGAGAATGTCTTGCTGTGAAAAATATCAGCTAACCTAACCAGGATTCCTGGCGACATCATGGATCTACATTAGGGCACGTGCACCTTATCTTTCTGTGGGTCATTGTAGACTGTACCAGCTGAGGTCATTGGGCCACACAGTGAGAAACACTGCATGGACTGCCTATGACTTAACGCCCCAAATAAACCCGGAGCGCTTGTCAGATAGGATGATTGCTGTGGAGCACGTCGTAGGGATCCAATGAGAACGTGATAGCTCATTGCACTTTGGCTGGGGAGTACAGTGGCTTCCTCAGTACCCAGATCTCGCCAGTTGTCCCTTCACTTTTTATTTAATTATTCCCCTTGGTGTCTCGACCTGCAGAACAAAATCTTCATCTACCGGGGGAAGGAGTATGAGAGGCGAGAAGACTTCAGCCTGAGGTTGCTGACCCAGTTCCCCAATGCTGAGAAGATGACCAGTACTACACCCCCAGGGGAGGAAATCAAGTGCTCCCCAAAGCAGTGTATCCTTGCTGTGGGGAGACCTGGCCCAGACGCTCCGTAACCTGCTAACGCCCTAGCCCAGCAGAGAAGCTAAGGGTTCAGTCCCCTTTCTGCACTCTGATATGTCCTATCCTCAGAGCACTCAGTTAACCATTCACACTGGTTCCCATTCTGTTTAAAAGCTTTGGGACCCTAATGTCCTTATCCTATGGTTATGAAGTAATTAAAGGACAGAGGTGATGAGCAAATCTTGAATATGAAAAGATATATTTTATAGCCCTAAGGGGAGCGTGAGGTGAACATAGATTTCCTGTTCTGAATTCTGGATTCTAGATAAAGATGTATAGCTCTGTTTTGTAACACATACTGACTTATTGGAAGATCAATTATATGTTTCTTTAAAAAAAAAATCAAAGAACACTAACTCCATAACAAAGTTATTTTTAAAACTTTCTAATGTGTTTTATGTGAAAAATCAAGATGTTATAAAATTGAACAGTATTCTAAGAGGTAGATAAGACAGAGCTGGTGTGGCATGGTAGATAAGAAAGAGGGCTCTGGAGGCAAACTGCCTGGGTTCGAGTCCCAAATATAGCAATTGGGTAACACATAAGGAGCCCCATTTTCAATGTGGTCCTGGCATTTGGTAAAAAGGAATGATGAGTGCAGGTACCATTTCCATCTGTAAAGCAGAAGGAACAGGCGGTGCTTTCTGCCTGTGACAGCTTCATGGCCCAACCCCTTTTCTTTCCTTAACAAGCTCCTCAGACATGCAGTGTTTCACCGTCAAGCCAGTGATGAACCTGCCTCCCAGCTACAAGGATAAACCAGTTCCAGAGCAGATCTTAAAGTAAGTGGATTTCCTTGTTTGTTTTTTAAAACATTTGTCTCTCTCACATACTTTATCTAAAAGTACATCAAAACCAGTCTTCAGCTCATTACAGCTTGGAAGACCTGTTATCTCAGTCCACTCAGGCCCTATAACAGAATACCATAGCCTGGGTGGCTGATAAACAATGAAAATTCACTTCCCACAGTTCTGGAGGCTGGGAAGTCCAAGATCAAAGCGCCGGCAGATTCGGTGTCTGGTGAGACTCTGCTTCCTGGGTCATAGATGGCTGTCTTCTCACTGTGTCTTCACATGGTAGAAGCATCGAGGGAGCTCTATGGGACCTCTTTTATAAAGTCACTAATGCTTTTCTTGAGGGCTCCACTATCATGTCCTAATCACCTTTCAAAAGGGCCCACCTCCTTATACCATCACATTGGGCATTCGAATTTCAGCCTAGGAATTTGGGGAGCAGCGGATGGGTGTGTGTGTGTGGGGGGGGTGGGGGCGGAGGCTACAAACATTTAGACCATATCAACTGTCCATTCCATTTTCAGTATAAGAGCTTGGTAACTCAAATGAATTTGGTAATTTTGGTTTTATAAACAGAGGGGAGGAAATTGGGATTTTTTTACTCTTAGGTTTTGGATCCCCTAGCTCTTATTTCCATTCAGAATTCACTGGTCAGTAATGGCTGTGACCTCATTTTGCCTAGTGAGTTGCCCAGTGATTGAAGGCCTAATCCCTTCTCCTGAGAAGCTAAAATGCTAGTAGAACTGTTATAAAACTGTACATATGACATTACAAGCATGGACATAAACACATACACCTTTTTAAATCATGAGCTGTAGATAATAAAATTAAGATGCGCCATAAAAATCAAATTGTGTGCCAGCGCCATCCTTCATTGTGGAGACTGTCGGTTATGAGATAGCTGACTGACCAAGACTCGATCTATGTACGAGGCATCCCTGGTTCCATTAAAGTCAGATCTTGTAAGAGAGAAACGGCATCATTGTGGCTGTGTGTCTTTCCCCAGCTACTATAGATCCAATGAAGTGCAGCAGTTCCAGTATTCCCGGCCATTCCGGAAAGGAGAAAAGGATCCCGACAATGAATTTGCTGTGAGTTTACCCCTTTTTTCCTCTTAAAAAAAAAAAAAAAAAAAGGTAAACTTGACATCCAAAATGGTGGCCATCCACCTAACCAGCACATACCACAGCAATAATGGGAGCATGGTCGTTTCACGTGCTTATTACCGAGACAGCAGGCTATCATCTCAGTTGAAATCTCTAGACCCAGAGTCCAGAAACTGGGCTCTACTCCTGGGCCTGCTGCTACTATGACTTGGAGAAGGTCACACCCCTCTAGGCCTCAAATTTCCCATCGAGAGGGTGAGAGGGCCCAAGGAGATCATCCCTTTCAGCTTTTTAACATCCAGAATCCTTACATTTTTGGTGAAAATACGGTCTGTTCTCTAAGGAGGCATTTGAGACTGGAATCACATTTAACTGAACCAGGGATTTTGCTGTTTTTAACGCCTGGGAACTAACCAACATTTTCTATTTTCCCTCCTTCCACCAGACCATGTGGATTGAAAGGACCACATATACGACCGCGTATACCTTTCCCGGGATTCTCAAGTGGTTTGAAGTCAAACAGATGTCAACAGTGAGTCATTTGAAATTGAAACTCAGAAAAATCTTTCTGTCTCCAAATATAATAAGAGCCTTTGTTAAATACCCTCTCCAGTCCTCAGTAGCACTCTTCTGGCCAGCCTCGTTTTCCAAAAGAGAAATAAAAGACATGCTTGTCTAATAGAACTCCTTTGTAAAACTGATGGTACAACACGAACCCTAAAGGTTACTCACAGTGAATGACTCTTTTATGACCAAATGCGTCTTGTCTCCTCAATGATCCTGCCAGCACCCAAAAACATTTTTGGAATGCCTCCTTTGAGTTTCCTGTCAATCACATTTTTCTCTCTCAGAACCTTCTTTGATTCTCAGCCAGTCCTAACTATTCCGTCTTTAACAGGCCCCAAACTGCCTGTTTAACGTTTTTAATATTTACTAAATCTGATCTTTTTTTCTAGCCCCCCATATTATAACCTGTTTGTATTAATAGTCCCTCATTCATCTCTAGGTTGAAGCTATTAAAAAAGCCCTATAGTTGGCCTCCCTGACGCGACGTTCTGAGCTCCATTTTCCTCAGTGCCTCAGAGTGTGAATTCCGTAGTGAAAACTTAACCATATCATTCTCATGCTTTAAACCTTTCCATGATGGGTCCCTAGTGCCTAGAGTGTAAAGTTTATACTCCTTAGCATTTTAGTATAGGGCCTCTGTGACTCAGCTCTTCTACTTCATCTTCTATGGAATCTACTGGAACTAAACTGCTCAGTCCACGCTGTCTCAACTCTCTGTGACACTGGGTCATTTTCTCTGCCCAAAATACCCTATCACCACTTAGCCTAACTCACTCCTATCCAGATTCAGGTTAGGCACCAGCTTCTCCATCTCCGAAACTGTCAGGCTGGCTTAGATGCCCTTTCTCTGTGCCCATCGCATCCTGCACTTATTTCTAATGAGTTACCTACCACGTTCCATGTCTTGAGACCCCACTGAAACTATAAGGTCCTCCCAGCCGTGAATTATATCTTCACCACTTTTGTAACTGTCGTGCACAGCACAGCACTTGGCATAAAATAAGCTTTCAAGAAATAAGTCCTGAACAAATCTGAACTGAAGTTTGAAATGTCCCATACCCCTAGTGGTAAATTATTCTTCTTCAAGTATGAATATGAGTTTTAGACAGAGATTTTTAGAATGAAGTCTGGAGTAGGAGGTCATGCTGACTGATAACAGGTAAAATGAAGGAGACAATTTTTCTTGAAACTTGGTTTTGAAGACAGGTTTCCTCCTCTCCACATGAGGAGCTCTCTCTGAATCCATATTGCATCTTGTTTCATTTTCATCTAAAATTGAACCTAAATATTGTAACACATTCTATTCGTTCTGACTTCTATTAACCACAGAATCTATATGTTATATATATACATATACATATATATGTATGTATATATGTGTGTGTGTGTGTGTGTGTGTATGTTATCTAAGTTACGTTATATATGGTCGGAATGTATGGTTTCCAAGATCACTTACCTCTTTTCATGGGAGATGCAGCAAACCTCTCACCAATGAACATTTTTGTTGTGCAGAAGCGTCTTGGATCAGATATTCTGTTACTCTGTTGTCATTGATCCCAAAAATATCTGAGGAAGCTTTGCCTAAAAACCAATCATCGTGAGAGCTGCAGTGTTTTCTTCTCACAACTTCTGTAGACACGTTGCCCCAAGAAGTAATCATTACTGTACTGTAGTTCCAATTTTTCAAGTCATCCTTGTACTTTCTAAGGAGATTCTTTCAAAGCTTATTTGGTAACTTACCAACGCCATTTCAAATAAGTGCGGTATCCTAAGAAATATAACCTTGACCAGCAAAACCGCACTCTTCTATGCTTCGTGGGAATTGTATGCCTTTTGAGGGGAATACTTGGGCGTTTTTCAGCTTTTGCTGTGGAGCTCACCACGTGCCCTTCCTCTCCCCCGTTCTCTGTCACAGGAAGAAATCAGCCCTCTGGAGAACGCCATCGAAACCATGGAACTCACCAATGAGAGAATCAGCAACTGTGTCCAGCAACATGCCTGGGACCGGGCCCTCTCTGTACATCCTCTGTCCATGTTGCTTAGTGGCATTGTAGACCCGGCTGTCATGGGGGGATACTCCAACTATGAAAAGGTGGGCTGGGTCCCTGGGAGCCCACATGACTCCGAGGTTTAGGTGTTTCCGTACCTCCCTCTATGGCATTGTGCAGCCGGTGGATTCGTTTCTTCTCACCTCTCCGAGAGATTTTCACTCTCCCTTTTTGATGACCGGGCAGATGAAATTAATGAAAAGCTTGTCCCCAGCATCACACTTGCTGGAGACCCTCGGCAGTCCAGCCAGAGTTAGGCCACGGCCTGGTAAAGAGTCACTGACAGAGCAACCCACTCTACCATAGCTGGTTAATGCACCTGCTATTCCCCTCACACTGCCCAGCTCCCCTGGGAGATAGAAAGCGTATGGGTGGGCCCCACAACCGAGGACACTCTGGAAGGGAAGCACCATGTGTCGGAAACACAGAACCACGTTGTGGGGACAATTTGCCATTAGGAATCTGCACCCTGACTTGGTGGGCCAGAGGTTATTATGGACAAAGGCTGCCCTAGCTCAACAATTAAATTACTAAGTCAACTAAGTTATTCTGGAAAAACAGGAAACGTGAATGCATTTCATAGGGTTTGGATGTAGCCCCATTTCAAATGAAGGTGATGCAGTTAGTAAATAAAGTTCAGTTATGTATAATTAATAGAGGTAGGATTTTTAAATTGTTAGGTAAATCTTCCGTGGTTAAATAATTTTGGAGTCCTCTTTTTGAATATAAATAGGCATTTGGCTAGTATGCCCCTGTGGAGTAGCCTGGAGAATGAGTGGAAAGAAAAGGAGATGGATGGGAAGGGCAAGCGGACAATAAGTGGGCTCATTCTCTTATTTCTGTTTGTACACAATGTCCTGGGAAGACCAGGGACTTTAGAATCAGTCACTGCTATGACCCAATCCGTGTTTCCCCTACTGTGTGCCCTAGGGCTAGATACTTAACCTCTCTGAGCTCCAGATTTCTCATCTGAAAAAAGTAAGGAAAATGCATAACTCATAGGAGTGACCTGAGGCTTAAGGGAGACATCCTTGTATGATGTATAAAGAACATCATACAAGGCTTGCCATGTAGTTGAGGCTTGACCAGTGTCAGCTTTCTTCCTACCTCCTTCTGTCTACTTGGCAGGAATGTGTGACTTGAACATGTTTCCTGAGTGGTGTCACAGTGCTCTGTGCCACTGCTACAGTCACCTTCTCTGGGAAGGACTCAACACCAGAGATAAATTCTAGTTTGCCCATGTTGGGTTTCGGTCATAATTTCCAGTGTTACAATGGAATTCAATACAAAACTTGGATCCAAAGCATGATACTGTCTTTTAATATTATAATGATCTCAGTGTGTATTTTTTCCCATAAGCTCATACTAATTCTGATGTGCTTTCTTTTCCAACTATTAATTTTTTTCAGAGTGCCCCTAAACTCAGATTCATATATGCCACTATCTGTGGATATCACATAACTTCGTATGAATTTGTTTTTCCATTGTGATCGTCTTCTAATTAAAATGGGGGGGGAAGGAAAGGCAGGACATACAAAGAAATATATTTCAGGACCTTCAGCTTGAAATATGACATTATTCTTTTAATTAATATGTCTGACTTCGTACGTTTCTAAACACAAGAAATAGGGGAAACCCAGTGATTGCCATGACCTATTGTAATTAATAGGGGGTCCCACCATTACCTACCTGATTCAGGTGACCTATTTTAAGGTAGCCCTTTAGTCATTGCCTGAATGATAAGAACACAGGAGCTGTTTGCTGGACTTCATCAGCCCTTTCTATTGTGAGGCAGGACTCTGCAACAGAAATTGATCTGGGGTACTCTGATGTACCCGGACTCACTTGCATTTTATCATTTGTGAAAAAAAGTTTTAACTTACAAAAATGGAAACTGCTTGTACTTGAAAGGTAAAGGTGGATGCAGATTTAAGCAACTACTCCTTTCCCATTTATATTAACAGTCCTTTTAAATATGCATCTGGCTAAAATGAGCTGCTTTGAAGAGGTACCAACCCGCTTCCTTTTGGTGATAAGTTGGTCTATGTCTATTTATGTACTCAGATGTGTTTGTTTGTCAGGTCTGTCATCATAAAGTATGACCAACAGGCTGGCTTAAAACAATAGAAAGGTATTGTCTCTCAGATCTGGAGTCCAGCAGTCAGAAAGCAAGGTGTCAGCAGGGTTGATTCCCTCTGAGGGCTGTGAGGAAGGATCTGCCCCTTGCCTCTCTCCTCGCTTCGGGCTGGTTACTGGCCATCTCTGGCCTTCCTTGCCTTGTAGATGACTGTCTTCTTGTGTCTCTTCACATGGTGTTCTCTCTGTGTGTGGGTGTCTGTCTCCACAGATCGATCCACTTTTTATAAGGACACCGATGAGATTGGATTAGGGGTCCATCCTAATTCTGTGTGACCGCATCTTAATTAATTACATCTGCACCAGCCCTATTTCCAGCTAAGGTCCCATCCTGAGGTGCTGGGACTTAGGACTTCCAACACGTGCAGTTACAGGGGGCAGGGGATGATACAGTTCAACCTGTAACGTCTTACCACAAGGCAGAGAGTTTGCACATATGGCCCAATCACTTTTACAACTGTCGTCACATCCTGTAGTTTCAGGGTCTCGTCATATAATGGGGTGGTTTTCCTAGTAGTGGAGCAGAAGAGAGAGGGGGAGCTTTGAAGACTGGTCCTTGAAAGCAGTCTCAGAAATGAAGGTTAAGGTACAGGGAGAAAATACATAACTCCCATTGTGAACTCCGATTGGAAATGTTCCTGCCAGACTTCTGTTTTCTCTCCTAATGAATCCTGACTTTTAACATGATGTCCTACGTGACACCTATATTTATAGTGTGAGTTTGGTTTTCTTTCCTTATTATAGGGCCTCCGCTATGGCGACCACCGTGACACTCTATGGAATGCAACCTGCCTTTCATATTTTCAAAACATTTTCACATCTGTATCTCAAGTTGTGTGCAAAATGACCTTTTGCATGGTTAGTAAGAAAGTGCAGATATTAACCTTCACTTAATATGGGCAAAAATTGTGATACAGCCCGTGTCATGTAGTAGAGCTGGAAAACTATCAGCCCCATCACCAACTATTAAATGTTTGCTCTTTCCTTTATAATATCGATATACTTAATCTAATGAGTATCTTTTAGATATTGTCATTTGGTCTTTTCTTAGTTCTTTGGGGAAGTTATTTTAATGAATGGTATTCTGCTCTACTGATGATTATTGTGTGTGTGTGTGTGTGTGTGAGAGAGAGAGAGAGAGAGAGAGAGAGAGAGAGAGAGAGAGAGAGAGAGAGAGAGAGAGAGAGAAAGAGAGAGAGAGAGAGAGAGAGAGAGAGAGGAGAATATACAATATACTCTTGCTTGGAACTTCATGATTCCAGAAAGACCACAAAATTGCGCATACCTAGAATTACTCACTACAGTATGAGGGCTATCCCAGGAAAGGATTGAATATTTCCTTAGTTGTTACTGGTTTATCAACTAGAACAGAAGACATTTTTCACCATCCCAGTCTTCCCTCCCCTCCTTTCGGATCAAATGCACAGACAGGTATATGTTCTAATTCATATGCTCTGCTTTTAGGCTTTTTTTACAGAAAAGTACTTGCAGGAACATCCTGAAGACCAGGAGAAGGTTGAGCTGCTAAAGCGACTGATAGCATTACAGGTATGCTTCTCGGAAGCTGTGTACCCGGACAGCTGCCACACCTCTCTGCACAGGCAGCCACAGTGCATGGGTCCAGGATATTCTCTGTGCCTTAAATCTGCAAGCCCATTGTTAGGGTTGCTTTTCTTTCTAACCCTTGAAATCACAACCTATCTGTGTGTTTGTTTGGCAAAGCAACGTAGGAATCGCATTCCATTAGACTGCACAGTGATGAGAGAGGCCTTCTTAGAGGGGAGAGTCAGGTTCCTGGCCCATGTTTCACCTGAGAGATGTTGGCCTCTCAGGTGTCTCTCTCACTATTTTCTCTCTCACTAGTTTCTCTCTCACACTAGTTCAGTGAACAGTGGGACAAAATACAGCCATCCAGTTCAGGCTTAAACCTATCAGTCACTCACCCACAGAAATGCCCCCAGACTCAGGCGGGTTCGCCTCTTCCAACAGCTCTTCCCAATTGAAGGCCTGTTTATGTCCTAGGTGTATGTATTTCTCTGCATCGTTGACCAAGGGTTCCAGCTCCCAAGCCCTACACTGACAAGTAGCTTTCTCATTTGCTACGTGCTGTGTCTGCCTGTTTACCTGCACATCTCCAACACCCATCCTTCCCCAAACTCCAAATTTGAATTACCCCCCTTCTGAAACTGTATTTCATTCTTCCCATGTTCTTTTTTCCAGATGCCTCTGCTGACAGAGGGGATCCGTATCCATGGGGAGAAGCTGACGGAGCAGCTTAAGCCATTGCACAACCGGTTGTCCTCTTGCTTCCAGGAACTCAAGGAGAAAGTGGAAAAGCTCTACGGGGTTATAACACTGGTAGGCTTTGTCTTAATAGCCTATAAGCTTTTTCTAGTCTCTGTTACCTTTTATGATATTGACCAGATGCCAAACGAGTCAAAAGAGCATAGCTTTGGTATGAAAATACCTGGGGCAAGTCAGAGAAATCATTGTCTGCCTTTGATGACCTTCAACCGTCCTTGTGCTAGATGAGGATTCTCTAACTTGAATGACCCCCCAGAACTACCTAGAAGGCTGGGTCACGGCCCCAGGGTTTCTGATTCAATAGGTCTGGGGCAGGGCCCGAGAATATGCATTTCTGACATGCTCCCAGATGCTGGTGCTACTGCTGGTCCAGGGCCCAGACCAACTTTTTTATTTTGATGAAAAGCTTACACTTTTCACATCTTTGAAGGAGGGAAAGAATTGTGAAGTACATCTTATAATGCTTGTAGCTGATTTCATAATTTTTGAGAGTTCTAACACATTTCTCACAGCTAATTTTCTTTTTCACTCCTAAGAAGTTGGGTAGAGGGGTGCACGTGCTAACCTTTTTTCTCCAACAGTTCATTGGATGCTTGGTTTCAGATTTATTTATCTGCTCTTTTTAAAATGGGTTCACCCTGCTCTCTTTATTCTTGGAACCCAGGAATTTCAAATTGTCTTTCCTCATATCAGTGCTCTGAGTTTCTTTTCATTTACTCCTCTCCCCTACTCCCATACCTCCATCTCCACTACATTTTTCTCCAGAGTACCGTTTTGATCATCTCTTTCAGTCATCCACGTGTTCAGTCATGCATTCCTAAGAACTTACCTCTTAACCTACAGCCAGTTAAGCGTTTCCTTATAGGAACATTTGTCTTGTACACAAGTTCCTAAATGACAGACTTTCACCTCATGAGTGCAGTTTTTATTAGACCTAGGTCAACATTAGCATGTAAATTTGATATGGTGGCATATGGGGATAATCAATTCTATTGGAGATATTGCTCATGAAAGTAGATCAATATTACTTCACTTCCTAAGAGTCACCAGGTTGAGTGTCATGCCTATAGTTTCAATCTAAAACTTTTCTATTCAGCCAGTGTTCCATTTTTTTAAATGCCTGAAAGAAGCCAAGCTGAAGAAGCAATAGAGCTTTGCTATTTTACTGGTGTGTAATGAACATCTTGGTCTTTTCCTCTCTCATGTGGCTCGCAGCAAATTTTGGTGAATTTTTCTTTAGTCTTAGAAGCAAGGTAGGTTTAACGTAAGTTGTATCTATTGCTAAGAATATAAGTATTTGCAGTATTTGCAGCTGAGGCAGCACAGGCACCAACCAATCAGAATAGGGTGCCAGCCAATGCAAATGGGCATGAGCCACAAATGAACAGGGGGTCTGCACCCGTTCTTATGGGCTGAATCCCAGGCCAGCTAACCATGAGCGGTCTTGTGTTCTCCAGCCATCCAACTTGACCGAGAGGAAGCAAAGTCGCACGGGGTCCATTGTGTTACCCTACATCATGTCATCTACGCTACGGAGATTGTCCACCACCTCCGTGACATCTGTGATTTCTTCCTCTTCTAACTCATCCGATAATGCCCCTTCCAGACCAGGATCTGATGGGTAAGGCTTTGATCTGTAATTGTCATGAGAAGTGGGGTAACTCCTTAGTAATGTTTGACTTTGGTCACCAAAGTGAGACTTGGTCAGTGTAGATACATCATCCCCATAAGAGAAATAATTCAGAGTTCATGGGTTATTCTCATTGTCTCTCTCTTGAGGAATATCATTCACATAATGATAAGTTATGAAAAATGCAAAGAAAAGTCATCCATAATCCTATCACATCCTATCACTCACTTGATCACATCCTGATTTATCTTTTTTATTTTTTTGTTAGTTTCAGGTGTACAAAAGAGCAATGATTAGTCATTCACACCCCTCACAAAGTGATAACCCCAACAAGTCCATCTGGTACCGTACTTAGCTATTACAATACCATTGATTGTACTCCCTATTTATTTAAGCTATATCATTATTTCTAAACAAATAATCATAAAAGTTTGTTTTAAATTTAATACATTTAGCTTGTATCAATTTAAATGCATGTTTATTATTAAGAATTGTAGCAAACATGTGTACATGGACATATAGCTTTGATTATTTAGGATGCATTCTTAGATTACTTCTTAGCCTTTCGGTGAAGAGCAAGTGTAGGATGCAGTTCCAGAAATATATATTACTTAGTCAGAAGATGAGATTTTTTGCCATTCTTGATGTATCAAATGCCAACATGCAATGACTTATGAAATAAATGAGTAGTTATATAATTCTCATCACATATTCACCCATATTAATTATTTGTACCATTTTTAAATCTTTTGAATTCTTAAGCATGAAATAATACCTGATTTGTTTGTTTATTTTTTCTCTTCTATGGTTTTTTCATGTCATACAGAGTTACCTTTATGGAAAGCCTAGAAGCTCCGTTCTGTTCAGTAACTACTTTCTTAAATAAACTCTGTCCCAGTCAAAAAAGAAAAGTTTTGAAGTAGCTGTTGAAAATTAGACACCATGATTGCTGATACAGTAAAGCAATAAACAGACAGCAAGTGAATGGGGTCCTCTTTATGTCATAACCCCAGGCAAGGGAGGTTACTGCTCTTGCCCAGATTTCCCCACTAAGTAAGAAGTAGTCATTGATAATGTTTTCTAACATTTAATCAGGATGTTTCTTTAAGGAAGCTCAAACTCATTCACACCTGATGGTCCTGATTCTCCTATTACCAGTGTTTTGTCACGATATTCATTAAAACTTTCATGGTGATGATTGGGCGTGCCATCTACAAAGGGTCAATTCATTGTCGGCAGGAAGTAGAATGTATCCATCCTGTCTGGCAAATGGGAGGCTAAAACACAAAGAGAATTATTTTATGAAACAGTGCATTGTGTTAAGGGGAGCCATGAGGAATTACGCATCAGGCCAAATGAGTACCTGCTTATAGCACCAGCAAAGCAGGGGCTCCAAACCAAAGTTTTTTCTTAAATTAATCTTTACTATTTCAGGAAAGTCATTGAAGTTGTCATTATAAGAAAAAAAATATCACAGACACTGTGGGATCACACTATAGTTATTTAATGGTGTAGTATGGTTCATTATTAAGCCCTAGTGAAACACCTTTGACTGTCGATCTTGTGAACAGTTATTGCCCTTCATTCTCAGTCTCTCAAGTAAAGTAGTAATTGGTCCAGTAGAGTCTTGAGTGGTTTTTTTTGTTGTTGTTTATTTCTGTGACCAAATTACTGTTTGAGGTGATTTATTTTTTTGTTTGATTTGGCTTGGTTGGTTTTAAGGATAATTAGGGTCTTTTCTTAGAATTTAGTTCTATGATGTATTTTTTAAGTTAGTACAGATTTAAGATAAATTATAGTGAGTGGGTTCCCATTAAATATACTAACAATTGGAGAAAGCCAAAATATTGAAAATTCAGACATATAATCTCTTTTTAAAATGTGAGAAAAGGCGATTCAGAAAAGGAGAGAATAATTTGAAATAAGAAAAAGAAGCTGTAGTCTAGAAGCATTTCCCACTGTCACTCCAGTGGTTCCTTAAACTGACTTCCTTAGAACATTTTCATCCTATGTCTTCACAGAAGAAGGCAAGAATATTTTGTAGCAAAGGGGACTTAGAGCATTAAAAGGCTTAAAATGACTTAAGAAGCATGTCTTAATATATCACTCAACCGAATACACTGAATGAATCTTGTTTGGATCCTGCTTCAAACAAGCCACTTACAAGAAAAAAATTATGAGACAATCAGGAAATTTGAACATTGATTGGATGTTTGATGCAATTAAAGAATTACTCATTTTTTAGGAATGATGATGGAACCGTAGTTATGTTATGAAGATGAGTTATTGTCTTATAGAGATATGCACTGAAATATTTATAGATGAGATGATAGGACATCTAGGAATCGCTTCTAACTAATCCGCTGGGGGGTGAGAATGTGACTGGTATATATAAGAAACAAGGTTGGACACAAGTTGATCACTTTTGATGCCAAGTGATATATGTATAGGAGTTTATTCTCTCCACTTTTTTGTATGTTTGAAATTTTCTGTAAAAATGTCTTTGCCCAGTTATCCCCTCCAAGTATCTCACTTAAAGATTTCTGTATTTGATAACGAGTGACACTAAATTTTTAAAAATTGTTTGGACTTCTTTTTTCATGAAACATCTGTTTATGTCCTTGGACAAGTTTAAAAAATTGAGGTACTCATATTTTTCTTTTTGATTTGTAAAGTTCTCATATATTAAAGATATTTGCCATCTAAAATATGTACAGCAAATAGTTTTAGTTTATTCATGAAGCTTTCTGCTGAACAGAAGCTTTACATTTAAAGTTCTCATATATTAAAGATATTTGCCATCTAAAATATGTACAGCAAATAGTTTTAGTTTATTCATGAAGCTTTCTGCTGAACAGAAGCTTTACATTTTTAAATGCTAAGACCTGAGAGGTGTTTTCATATTGTCTTATTCATAACAAAGATTTTGGGCATTTTTATAGGCTTTATTTTTTTACAGCAGTTTTAGGTTCACAACAAAATTAATCAAAGTACAGAGATTTCCCATATACCCCTGCCCCACAAATCATCATCCTGAGCAGAGTGGTGCATTTGTTATAACTAGTGAACCCATGTTAACATGTCATTATCACCCGGAGTCCATAGTTTACATTAGGATCACTCTTAAGTGTTGCACATTCTGAGTTTTGATAAATCTATGATGATAGGTATTCATTGTAGAATAATTTAACTCTCCTAAAGGACTGCTCTGTCTGTGCTCTGCCTATCCATCCCACCAAATGTTTTATTTGTATGGAGCAAAACCTACCAATTTTTAATCAAACCAGGGCTTATTAAATACCCATTTAGAAGCTGTAAGCAAAGCCCATCATAAAGACATATATTTTTAAAAACCTTTTCTTTTAAATTTTGTCATATTTGTTTCCTTTCTCTCTCTCTCTGTCTCTCCCCCCACTCCTTACCCCACTGTTCCACTTGAGAGTAGGTAGCCTATATCATGCTATAAGAACAGGCAGATTGTCTTATATCACCACCTACTACAATATAGCCTATAAATTCAGGGAATTTAACATTGACACAATACTTTAAGCTACAACCCATATTCCAGTTTTGTCAGTTGTCCCAATAATGTCTTGTATAGCAATTTTTGGTACACGATCCAATCAAAATCACATATTGTATTTAGCCATGTTTCTTTGTTCTTTATTCTGAAATAGTTTTCTTAGCCTTTCCTTGTCTTTCATAATATTGGCATTTTTTATTATTATGGAATTTCTATAATATGGAAATATAATTTTATGGAATTTCCCTTTATTTGGGTTTGTCTGAAGTTTCTTCATGCTTAGGATTCAGGTTATTTCCCTTCATTTGGGTTTGTCTGAAGTTTCTTCATGCTTAGGATTCACTTTTTATTATTATGGAATTTCTATAATATGGAAATATAATATGGAAATATAGTTATTTTATGGAATTTCCCTTCATTTAGGTTTGTCTGAAGTTTCTTCATGCTTAGGATTCAGGTTATACGTTTTTGTGTGATGTTCTTTTGCAGTATCATATTCAGAAGTACATTATATCCATTTGTCTCTTATTGGTGATATTAATTGATCATGTGGTTAAGGTTTTGTCCGTCTTCTTTTCTGCATAGATACTATTCTTCCCTTTGTGAGTAATAAATAATTTATGGGGAGAAAATTTGAGATTCTCCTGTTTTGCATTAAACCCTTCCTCTCTATACAGAGCATCTAATCATGATTCTTGAGTCAACTTTTACTACTGTGCTTGAAAATCTTTTGTAATTAAGAAACATTTAAGGAGTACTGTATATGATAGGCATGTTATATATGCATATTATATTTTGTGGTAACCATACAAGGCAGGTACTATTATTATCCCCATTTTACAGATAAGGAAACTGAGGTATGACAAGGTTATCTGCCCAAGGTCACCCAACAAGTAAGTTTAGGTAGGATTTGAACATGGCTGTCTGGCTCCAAAGCATGTGCTCTTTGTTATCCCCGACATAAAGCTGCCTATTCATCTTTTACTGTATGAATTCTGTCTTTGCATGTATGTTTAATAAAGACCCTCTCTTCCTAGGATAAGATATTTTTTCCCATACTTGGAATGGTCTTATTTCTGTACATGCATGAGATGTTCAGTTGGCAGCTAGACATTCAGATTTAGAACCTGAGAGGGAAGTGAGGTCAAGATTAAGTTGAAGAGTCATCTCCCCTGGTCTTTATGGAGTAAAGTTTGACTGTCAGTGTTTTGTCATTTGTCTGTGTTCTTGACTGATAGGTCAATCCTGGAGCCACTTCTGGAGCGCAGGGCCTCGTCAGGTGCCAGGGTTGAAGATCTGTCCCTCAAAGAGGACAGTGAGAACCGGATCAGCAAGTTCAAGAGAAAAGAATGGAACCTGAGCAAGTCCCAGGTCATTGCAGAGAAAGCACCAGAACCGGATCTGATGGTAAAGAGAGAGAGAGAGAGAGATAACAAAATCACCAGAGGTTTTCCAGTGCGTTCCCTGTAGCCAGGCATACCACCATTCACTTCCCAGCTCTGAGTCACTAGATAGAAGCCTGCCCGTGGCTTTCTCAGGATCAGCAGCCTGTGGTCGTGTCAGATCTCAGACTGTACTAAGAAAAGCACGTACAGAGAACCTGAGTCTCTAAATCAATAATGGCAGAAGATCTTGTACCCACAATGTAAACAATGTGGATTGACACTTGGAGTTGTGGTTCTCACCACCATGTTCCATGAGTCACTCCAAATATTGTCATTTCTCTCCTTTTAACTTAAAAAAATGAAAGGTACTTTTTTGTTCCATAGCCACATCAAGTTGTTAAGTGTGGCAAGACCAGCTTTCCCTGATAATCAGGGTGGCTCATTTCCAAGCTAAATGACACAATCCAGCTGTGGTCAAAATCAAGTCCGCAGCCCTCCAGAAAATAATCTATGGTTCAGGGATTGCCTTTTAGTATCTTTGCGAGGGTGCCCACCACATGATAATATGGTAAGCTTAAAAATGACTCCTGGAATTATGCCCTTTGACAAGTTTCTGCTCAGCAGACAAGTTTGTTCTGAGCATTGATGAGCTCAGCCTTCCTCACCATAAGAACGTTTTTCTGTGTTTCCCCCACCCCCATGCTAGAGCCCAGCCAGAAAAGGACAAAGGCCAAAGAGTCTCCAGATCGACAATCAGCTGACTCCGTTTCAGGGTTCTTCACCTCCTCCATCAACACCCTTGAGCCCACCTCCACTCACTCCTAAAGCTACCAGGACCCTAAGTAAGTTTTACTATATATAGATCCCTTCTAAGGAATGGAGTATGTTAAGTTCAATTCAGTGGTAATGAGTATAATACAGTTAGGACTAGAGTTTGGCAAGGACTCCTCAGGTTTGCCAAGACTCATTCAACTTTGCTTCATACTGATCCAAAGGCTCTCCCTCCCCTTTTACAATTATGACAGGATAATTGAGGTACATCTGTATGAGGACGAGACAGAATGCTAGTACCTTATGAACTATTGAGCAGATAGCCCTGTACCTTATATAGAGAGGAGTCTAAAATAAGGACAAGAAGTAGACCCTCTCTGTAAACTACTTACAGTCAGGCTTGGGGAATCAGCATCACAAGGTACCCTTGGTACGAAAGAATACTGGAGGACGAAATCATCCTTCCAAATGGGGGACAATAGTCAACCAAGTGTTAGAGATAATCGGGCAAGTTTTCCTAGAGGAAGTGGATATTGCACCCCTTAAATGATAATACTAAGGCGATTCAGTTAAATTTAACCAATATTTATTGACCATCTACTATATGACCGTCATTTTTTTCTAAGCATTTGGGATACATCAGAGAACAGAGTAAATACCCTAAGTCCTAGAAAATGTTCTCATCTTTAGCTTCATAGTAAAAACCCTGAACAGAAAATGGAATTTTTACTTCAGAAATCCTTGTGAAGCCTTCTGGTGAGTGAAGGGTGCTACATGTGTCGCAAGGGATAGGAAGGCTTTTTCATTCTGTCCACAGAAACCGCAGAGTCTGAGCTCAGCAGTTTGATTGCCCTGGTTGGTTCAGGTGTTACCATGGCAAGCAGAAGTTCCTTGAGATGCTTTGATGCATTCTTCTCTCTGGATTCATCCACTTTGTGTCATTTCTAGGTTCCCCGTCTTTGCAGAC
This sequence comes from Rhinolophus hipposideros, assembly GCF_964194185.1. NCBI lineage: Eukaryota > Metazoa > Chordata > Mammalia > Chiroptera > Rhinolophidae > Rhinolophus > Rhinolophus hipposideros. Next base: position 41,477,963 of record NC_138062.1, on the reverse strand, counting down.
AGATGGGCTGATGAGTGCTACTCTGCCACCGCCACCGCCCCCCAAAAGCAGCCAGAGAAACTCCACAGAGGTAGGGCAACCACGGTGGACACACTGGGGCCAGAGAACACCACTCGGGGGAATGAAGCTTTGGATTTTCCAAGCTTTTTAGTAGGCAGCTTTTTCTGTAGTTTTGTCACTCTAAGTGATTCTTGGTTTATTCCTAAAAACCATAAAACCATAAAAGGGCAGTTTTTTCATGGGAAGGAACAATCTGCAAGTAGGCCTTTTCATCAGATCGAAGGTCGAGCTTTCCTCTGCGCCTCACCCTGGGAACAGGTGGGTGAAATAAGAAGCGAGTTCTGGTTTACATTTGAAGCGTTTACTTCTTCTGAGTGAGTGACAACTATTCTGGAATGGCCTCTGAGGGGTTTTCTTCACTCATTCAACAAATAATTTACTGAATGCCTACTTTATGTGCACCAAGTACCCAGGTGTTGGGGATTGAGCAGTGCTGGTGTATATCAGATTAACTCAAGGCACACAAGAGAGGGTACATCAGGCTCATTTCCCTTTTCATCTGGCAAAGGCTGGACAAACTCAAATCAGTTAGAAGCTCAAGCAGGATGTCGGAAATGAGGAGGAGAAAGCAGAATAGGGAAGAAAGATAAGACTCATTTCTCCTTTCGTGTGTCTCTCCCTCAGCTCGCTCCCCCACTACCTGTGCGAAGAGAAGCCAAAGTCCCACCCCCACCACCTCCCAAAGTTCGGAAGTCTGGCGTCCTTTCTTCTGACCCTGGATCCCAATAAGAATTTTGTTCTCCCTCTGACCCTCAAAGCACCGTGGACACCTAGTGGATGCCTAAGAACTGGCCTCCAGCAGGCAGTGTCCTCATGGCAGCAAGCCCCACTGCTGACTGCTTTCCTGACCCTCTGGGATGAGGGTCACCCACTCGAAACTGGTTTTGTCCTTTCGAAAGCTTCTATGTGGTCAATGCCTGAGGCAATGTGACATCTTCAGTCCACATAAAACATCAGAATTGGCTATGTCCTGTGCATTTATCAAAGGAGAGAGCTCCTTCGCCGTTATTAAATTTCCACCTCCAGCGCAGGAAGGCCCCCGGGGCCTTCGAAAGCTTGGATAAGTCTTCTGTGGTGATGGTGGTGGAGCAGCCCCAGGAACCCACTCTTCAGACGGATGTCTTGCTTTGCTTCTGAAAAGCTGTGCTTGAGCCGTAGTTTTCTCATGTGGAGATACGCTGTCCCGTATAACACGTTGGGAGAGACCGATGTCAAGTACTTTGGTAGCAGAAATAATCATAACTTTCTAATGTCTACTGTGTCTCCTTTGAGGAAAATAACATCTTTCTAATGAAGATTGGCTACTTTCAAGGATGAATGGCTGTCATTATTGAAAACCATGGATTCCAATGACCCCTGAGCTCCTGCGTCCCCCCACTCGCACCCACTTGTGGCATGGGAAAGCTGTCCCTGCCCCTTCTGGGGGTCCCTACACTCCGACTAACGGCCCTCACTACATAGCAGTCAGTCCTTCCTACTGTGGACTCCTCTGAGGCTCTCTGTTTTGCACACACAGTGTCCTGTTACCTCCTCTGAGCTCAAATCACTGGATATAAGGGACTTAGAAGCTCGAGTTCAACAGCTTCTCTTCCAGACCCCATTTGGATGGCGCGGCAGCCCCTGTCTGCGTCCTGATCTTACCCTGGAGAATACAGTGCAATATTTCCCTTTGATTATTTATTACTCTTGATTGGGGATTTAATTTGATTATGTGTTTATGGTACTAATGTCAGTACACCTTTCAAAAGAAAAAAAGGGCGGTGATTGAGCTGATCAAATATAACCTACACACACGTAAACAGCCATACCAGGTTACAGACGTTTTGAGCCGGAAGGGCCTTAAAAGTCATACAAACGACCTCCTCGTTTTGTAGATAAGGAAATTGAGGTTAACACAGAAAATCCTGCTACAGGTTCTTACTAATAACCCAACTTGCCTTACCCAGATAACGCTTAGATCTAAAATTCAACCCTGACAAACTCTTTGATTCCTACCCTTAGTGGGAACAACAGTGGAAATGGCCCAGATATTTTTATATTATTTTGGGGGTTAGGGCAAGTAGACACCGTTTTCCAGGTCAACATGTCAGGGGCTCCCCAGGGCCTCTTCCACAGCATGGCCCAGTCCCTTTCCTCCGAGGCAGAGAGAGAGAGAGAGAGAGAGATTTCACCTCTGGGAATTTGGGTTTGCTTGCCTGCCTCTCTGTGTGTGTGCCTGTCTGACCACCCCTCTTTTAGGGGAGACATATTAGTTCATCACAGGGTCAGAGAAGTAAAACCTCTGAGATGTGTCCTATGTTCCTCAAGAAATGAGTATGCATATTTAAGAGTGGTGAGGAAAAGATTAGTCTTCCCCCCGAACCAGGAGAACCTGCAATGTGGTATCATGGAAAGAACCTCCTGGGCTTTGGAAGGAAGCCCATTTGGTTTCAGATCATCCCAGCTATGTCATCTATTAACTTTGTAAACTCTTGCAAAGGATTTGACATTTTCTGAGCTTTCGTTTCTTCACCTTTCAAAATGGCCATCATCCCTACCACACAGGCCGTTGTGCACTTCACATGAGACCATGTATGTAGTCGGTACTCACCAAATAGTCCTTTCTTTTCTCTGCTCGACCAGAGTGACATCTGAACTGTTAGGAGCATTACTGATATTCCTTTTTTGTGTTTTTAAGATAATTTAAATGTGCATGTCCTTTAGTTGTGTACATACAGTCTCTATCGAAAAGATGACATCTTTTAGAGCCTTTTACATAATTATTTATGACTAGAGACACAGTGTTAATAAGAACTGAAGAGGATTTTAAGTGGAGACAATTCAAGAGAATGAAGGAAGAGAAAAAAGAGAAGGACAGAAAGGCTGTGCAGGGCTTACACAGAAGCTGGGGCCACTTGGCTCCGCAGACTGGCTGGAGGAGATGCCAACGCTTCACCCACTTATCGGGCTGCCAGTAAAATAGAAAGATATAAGCTGGGTCATGAAAGAAACCAAACCTCAAATATGTCCCTTCATAGCAGTGGAAGCTAGTTCTGTAGTCTGGTCTTTGATCAGAGGCTGGGGAAACCTGACACACCCATGTTTGGTGCCTTCTCTTTTTAAATATATTTTTTCATATGATTTCCTCTCCACATTAATGGAAATACCAGGTCTGTCCTTCCTGAACACAGGACTCCAGGTAACGTTGTGAATACTAGATTACAGGGACGTTGGAAGTTTCATATATTTGAGAAGTCATTGGGTAGGAAAGAGTCATATTTGACAAAACGTCACGGATATTGTTTGTCTTGAAGTCACAGAGAGAGACTGCAAAGAAATCCCTTTTTTAAAAAATTTATTGGGGTGACAATTGTTAGTGAAATTACATAGATTTCAGGTGTACAATTCTGTATTACATCATCTAAGAAATGCCTTATGATTAAAAGGAGAGATGTGAGGCAGGGAATAAAAAGATAAAGAACTGGCCTTTATGTTCCTTGAGAAGAACTCTAGAGTATTGAAAGACGCTGATATTAGCCCCCAAATTGTCACAACCTTTATGAATATTGGTTTGGGACATATTTTTAAATCCCTTCTTTTTCTGTCCTGGTGACTCATCTTGCTTTGAGATTTTTTTTTCCAAGAGTTGTTTCATTCAACATATATTAGGCTCTTACTAAATGCCCGATGCCGTACTAGACCTTCAGAATGTGGCAGCTCAGTGTGGTCAGTGGGAACAGCCAGTATGCAGACTGTGGTGTACTGTGGGATGGGAAAGTGAGTGGGAGTAGAGGAGACTGAAATCCTAAATAAATAAGGCGACTGGGCCATGGCTAGCCTCCCCTCCACCTTCACACCTTAACTCCAGAATGTCAGTCATTTTCTCCTACTGGGGAGACCCTTAAAAACTGCAAACCCCTAAGACAAAACAAGAGCTAAAGCGATAACAATCTACCTTGGTTAACTCTTTCCGAGCTGCAAGAGTCCTTCCCCTCTAGTTACCCCCCAGAGCATGGGTAATTTCTTATTGTAAAATTGAGATGTAACTTTCATACAAGTAAATGTACAAATCTTAGATGTACAGATGGATGAAATTTTACATTGGTGTGCACTCATGTCGTCCCTTCTCAGATCCAGACATAGATGACTTCCAGCACCTCAGAAGGTTCCCTCGTGTTCATACTGTCATTTTGTAAAAGGTATTTAGAAGCCCTTCAAATTTGTTGCTTCCTTCCTCTCACTGCTCAGGTATAATGAAAAGGGGAGGAAAGCCATGCCATCAACACAAAACAATACGGTGTACCTTTTGGCAAGTGAATTTGTAGTTAGTCCCTGGACCTCAATTTCCTTATGTAAAATATATATATATACACATATATATATATATGAATATGAATAAAAGCTATGGCTGAAAGGATTCTAAAAGTCATGGAGCCAGGCTGAATGAAAGAGTCAGAAGGAAACTTAAGTTTCTATAGGATTTTAGGTTAATGCACCATGACCAAATGGGATTTTTTAAAATTAAGTTTGGAAAAGGTAAGTTCCTCTTTGGGTAGGTTGAGAGTGGAACCATGAATTCTAATCTGCAAAGGAAAAAGATAGTTTTCCTTTCAGGCTGATTCTTATAATCCAGCCATAGCTGGTCTCCAGTATATGCTGCCCAAACTCATCTATTAGCCATATTTGGGGAGTTGTTCATCCAAACTTGGTCAAAAGCTCTGTTACCATGATTTTGTGAACTATTTGGGTTTCCAACATGGGCAGTTAGGAAGATATGCATTGAAGTAGAAAAATTTTGTTCAGATTTGCTGTTATTTATTTTTTAAATTAAAAATGGCAATGTATTTTAAAGTTTGTTGTGTGTTTAGTGTATTATTACCTATATATTAATGACATGGAATAATTCCTGAATTTTTTCTTATTGATAACTGCTTCATGACACATCACACCCAGAGTGCCGTCTGGCCCCCTTTCGTTACAGGTCCTGTTAATTTAAACTTGTACTGTGGGGTCATACAGTCTTCTTTGCCTACAAGCAATAAAACCTGCAAATTATTTGGTTCTTCCTCTGCCCCCATCTCTCTACCCATCCCTTTCACATCTGAGCTGACTAGTTTTCTGATAATAAGTCATTTGCTGCAATAGGTTCTATTTCTTCATTCATTCACAGATGTACAAAACAACATAATAATTAGACATTTACCCCCCTCATAAAGTGATAACCTCCCCCAACCTACTACCCCTCTGACATCTTATATAGCTGTTACAAAACCATTGACTCTATTCCCTATGCTGTACTTTATAACCCGTGAATATATATTATATATTAATATATAATGTAATACATAATGGTATATAATGTATGATATAATATATGATATAATACATATATAATACATATAATACATATATAGTGTATGGTATAATATAATGTATGATAGCACTATATAATATATATCACATATCATATTAATATATATCATATATATTATGATATATATTCTATATATATGATATATATTAATATATATTATATATATTATCTTACATCAGCTTCAGGTGTACAGCAGTGGTCAGGCATCTACAGAATCTATGATGTGATCCCTCTGATAAGTCCAGTGCCCATCTGGCACCCTACATAATCTATACAATATTATCGATTACATTCCCCATACTGTGTTTCATATTCTCATGACTATTATGTGACTACTAATTTGTACTTTCTAATCCCTTCAAGGTGTGTTTCTTAAATTCCCCACAGGTGGTGGGTTGGATTGGAGTCAATTAGAATAGCTCCACTGTTTTAAGTCCTGGGATTATGCATAAGAATCTTTTTTTTTAATGTTCCAGTACTTTGAAACATTTGCAATCATTGCTTCTTAGAGAAAAATGCTCCACTGTGTACATTAAGAATCACCAGATGCTTCTTAAAAATGCAGATGGCTTGGACCCCTGAGATTTTGAATCAATAACCCTGGGCAACCTTTTTGGATCTAGGACCCCACTGAAAAATACTACTGTAGAATACCTTCCTCTGTGAAAATATGTAAGTGCTGTTATGTAGTGATTTTTGACTTTTTCCCCAATCATCTCTAGGATACTGCAACTTCTAAAACCTCCTAAAATGGTCTGTTTTCAGGCCATTCTTTGTGTTACTTTATCATTTCAAGCCATATATATTTGAGAAATCATCTACTTAAATGGATCTTTTATGTTTTCCCACCCTTTATTTCGAAAGGCTACAGCTTTTTTCTTTTCCTTTTTTTTTTTTTAAGCCATATTGATGAGTTTGTTCCTCAGATTCAGGAAAATGCTTAAAATTTTAATAATGAAGTCATTTTCACTCTCCCCCTTAGTGATTTGGGTGTTTGAGAATCAAATGTCTAACATGTTCATGTAAATTGCAAACTACTGGATGCCATCCCAAGCCTCTAACATCAACGTCAGGACGGGCATCTTTACATCCCATTCAGGGAGGCCCACAGCTGGCTTGAAAGAAATTTTCCAAAGACAAGGTTTGGCAAAGGAAACCTGAGACCCCAAACAGGATGTATAAAATAAGTGAGTATATTGCCATCTTTGTATAATATTTTAATTAATGTAGAGATTGTAAATGATACTGGTTTTGTAAAAACAAAACAAAACAACTAATATATATATATATATATATATATATATATATATATATATATATACACACACATATTAGTGATTGACAACTGGAAGCCTCTCATCCTGCCTGATATGTATTGATCAACAAAATCATGCAATTTTGCCTTTTGTTCCACAAAGTAGACTGTGGTCCTGATGACTGCCTAATCTTATGAAAGTTGGAGTGAAGAAGTTCTTAGATTCCGTTGTAGAGATTCCTCAAGTGGAGACATTTGGGAAATCTAGCATTGTATGGTAGCAAATATTTGTATTTAAAAGGGAGGGTTTTCTCTCCTTGGAATGTTTCTGACCCCTGTTCAAATTCCTTAGTATAGGTCTTGCCCTTTTTAGAGATATGGTGCTGGGGAGCAGAGGAAAAAGGTTCCACCCCTTTGATTAAAAGAGAAAAAAAAGGTCTAGATCTTTGCCATGTGAATACAGGCACAAGTTGTTGCTGTGATATGAGACAAGTTATCTGAAATTTGAGGTTTCCAAATGGTCTCATAGTCACTAGAAAGTTGTAAGGATAAATGAGAATGTTAGTGTCATGGTGTCTGGGACCTCTGCACTAATTGACATATGAACCCCAGTATCCTGTCTCAGTTCTAATTAAAGAAACAACTGAGCTTCCAAGTCCAATTCCATTGCCTGCTCATCATACACCACGTTTCTCCGAAAATAAGACTGGGTCTTATATCTATTTCTCTGAAAATAAGACCGGGTCTTACATTAATTTTTGCTCCAAAAAGACACATATTTTTAGGGGATGTCTTATTGTTTCATGTACAACAATCTACATTTATTCAGATACAGTCATGTCATCTTCTTCTGGAACATCGTCATAATGTACTAAATGCGTTCATCTGGCTGAGATCTTAACTGGGGCTTATTTTGGGGGTAGTTCTTATTTTCGGGGAAACACGGTAGGAGCACTGACCATGGAACCTGACACACCTGGATAGGTCTCTCAAACTCTCTCAAACTCCCAGTTTCCTCATTTCAAAGGGAAAACAATAATACCTACTTTCCTAGGTCTTTAGGAGGGTTAATGAAAATATTTATGCATAAGTCTCGCACAAATCTGACACTCTTCTTTGTGGAGAATGAATGGTCGCCATGTTATTTGATCGGGGGGCATAGCAACACCTGAATCCTGTCTTCCGCTGACTGTATACTCCATTGTATTTCTCAAGAGAAATATCAAAAAGATCAGACAGGTGTACGCTGTTATGTTTAGGCCTTGGTCCCCAAACTCGGTGTGCACCACTCGCTCTGGTGAACTTTGAAGGACCATGTGGACCCAGAAGAAGCTTTGGACTTGGAACCCAGTGAGGCCTTGACCCTCCATCTCTGTCAGGTTCCAGTTGACTTTCAAAGGGATGGGTGACAATCTGGGGAGGAAACCTTGGCCATGGCCCCATCTAACTCCTAAGCTACAATCCCATAGAAAACTAGAGCTGAATCAGCTTTTTTGGCCCAGACCCATGTGGGACTGTTGTCCTTGTGGTTGTAGCCATGAGCTAGATGCCTGTAGGCAGCAATAGTGGTGACTGTTCTCTCTCTTCCCATCCGCTCCTGTACACACACGTGGAGGGCTCCCCTTGCTGGGCTTATGGTGTCTCTCCCCCATCAGAAATCTGAGAGAAAGACAACATTTATGCCATTTTATTCACAACGCTACTTTTTTACGAATTATGTGCAACTTGGCAGAAGAAATTCACACCATTTACAGACAGATATTAAATGGGTCACAGAGTCAGAATTCTACTTCTTAAGTATTGTCAATCCTTCTGGCCCAGTGGATTTAAATCTTCTTCTGTCCAGTTTCTTCTTCAATCAGATTTTCCTGAAAAATATGTGAGTAACAAATATATCAAGGTTGACTTTACTAACTGAATTTCCTGATGTTTTTGATATGTTAATATATAAAATATCAGTCTAAAAAGAATAGATCCATTTGCTTTCATGCACTAGACAGTACTAAAGAGATACATAATCATGTCTTTTAAAGTTGTTTATAACAAATATAAAATCTACATTAATAATTTAAGAATAGGATACGAGGAAGGAGGTGAAAGAAAGGTCTGATCTCTCAGTTTGCTATTAACCTAGGTTTTGCCTCGATTCCTTCTTTCTGAAGTTATGTTTGGGAAATTTCTACTGCTTGCTATTACTTTTATCATGCAGTAAGCAGGATTTGAAAAAGAAAGGAAATAAAGATGTCTGCTTTTTTTTCTTTGTCCTATGGGTATCAACGTTCAAGTCACTGGAGAAAATGAGAATTATAGTTGATCTTCAGATATGATTTATTCAGGCTTTCCTTGCTCCTGGACATGCCAGAATTAACTGCAATGCTTTCTAACTGCCACAAATAAGTGGACCGTGGAGCTCAGAGAACGCCAACATTGAATTCAAGATTCAATTAACATACTCAGTTCTCTTTATACTTTTTTAAAAAATCAAAAGCTTACATTGGGTTGGTAGATTTCCAGTTTTGGTGGGAATTTGGAGATCGTTATAGTCCAAGCTGAAAACTGGAAATCAAATATGTGATTCTGAATTACATATTTACTAGTTTGGAATGTTTTATTCCAAAGGGAAAATGAAAATAAACTAGAGCACCATTTTTGATTTCTACATTTCCCAGGGAAAACCATGTCATATCAAGAACAACTGAAGAATCAGTGGAAAGGTGTGGATTACCTAGAGAAGAAATGGGGCGTTGATGAACCTTCTTAAAGAACTGACAAGGAGCAGTGGGAAAAAAAGTTTTGTCTGTCGTCCCAAAGGCGAGAACCAACATTAGGCAGATAAAGGTTACAGGGTGATTTCAATTCGTTTGAGCTGTATAACCACTAGGGGGTGTCGTGAGATAGTGAGGGATTTGCCACAAGAAGAATCGGCCATCAGGAAGGGAAGCTTCCAGTGGCTGAGCGGTGGTTGCCCTAAGTAGACACCTGACACCCTAAGAGGAGGGACCCAAGGGCCATTCCATCTCTAAAGCTCCATGTTATCACTGTAACTCACCAGAGCTCCTTTCAGGTCCCTGAGGCCAGAGCGTGGCTGGTGAATGGTACATTCGAAGCGCTGAGGTTCTTCTAGTTGATCAACCTCTTGGGCTAGCTGAAGAAAAACAATATGATTCTTGGAGATGGAGATGAAATAAAATGGCATTTTTCATTTCCATTAAAAATCATCTGTGGAACATGAAGTCAAGGTGGATGTGGGGTTGAGAAAGCTGCAGGAATGGCATGGAGACTTTAAGAACATAAATCCACCGTCAGCCTTGTTTACTGATTGGTATAGGGTTCTGGAGGTAATGGTATAGTAAGGACAAATGACATTTTCTCTCTAGTGATGATGAGAATAAAGTACTTCTAACCTCATGAGGGGACAGTACACAAAAAATACAAGAGCTTATAATTATGAATAGTGTTGATTTTTATTTTCTAGTTTTTACTACCGTGTTTCCCTGAAAAATAAGACCTAGCTGGACAATCAGCTCTAATGCGTCTTTTGGAGCAAAAATTAATATAAGACCTCATTTTACTATAAGACCGGGTCTTATATGATATAATATAATGTAATATAATACTGAGTCTTATATTAATTTTTGCTCCAAAAGACCCAAATCACCTAGCTGATTGTCCGGCTAGGTATTATTTTCGGGGAAACACAGTAAGTATGTCATAGTTAAATGAGAGTTGCTTCACATATAATCTGTGGATAATCTGTGGAAAGGAGACTTCAAATTCTGGGGCTTCTTATTTCATACTAAATAATTTTTATTATTTCTCCAAAAGGAGAGATTTCATTCCAATGAAAACTAAATGGTTTTATGTTTCTCTAGCTAAGTTTCCCATTCTTGGGCCTATATTAAGTGTTCCAGCCCAGATTCACTCATTCTTTAGGGCCTAGTTTGTTTCCCATCAGCTTAAAAAAACAATAACAGAAACAGGCTTTTATTAATCCACTAACATTTTTTTGGATTGACCAGCTAACATATATGGTCTCTCTCATGTAATCCTTGTATCATCCCAAGAAGTTGCATTTTTTAGATAAAAAAAACCAAGTACCCTCTGTTAGTGCTGGTACTAGTACTGAAATCTAATTTATATGAAGTCAAATCCAGCATATTTTCCAGTATTTATTTTGTCTCCTTTGACTTGCTAACTCCTTTACTCTAGTGGCCTCCAACTTCTTTGCTACATATAAAAGAAATTAGAGAGCATGCACTCTTGATAAGGACACTTATAAGTTGTAAAATTTACCGCTGACCTCATATCATAGATTATTTTTAAAAGATAAGAAAAAAAGAAAAGCAGAAATTCTCAGGTTTTTCATCCAAATCCTAAAGTCATCTTGCTCTAGAGACCCTGGCTCCAACCCATGGCTTCTAATTCCTTTGGCAATTCTATATGCTCAGAGTACAATTCCCTGTTTTGTACTTGTTGCTGAATTCTCTTGGAATTGTTCCTCTTCTTTGCCTCATTAATCCCTGTCTGAACTGAAAGCAGGAATTTACTTCCTAAGTGTCTTAACACCCCCCGGAATCCCTAGGGTGAGGCCTACAGTAGCCCTACTGGGATGTACACAAACTATTAGGATAGATACATTGAACCAAATAAGCCACGTCTTATTTTGAAGCCGAGAGAGACTTACCTCTTTGAAAGAGTCAATCAAATTTTCTGCATTTCTCTTTCCTCCAGGGCGCAATCCATAGGACCAGTGCTGGCTGGAGCAGCCCACCATGCATAACGTCAGCAGAATAAGTCCTGCTAGAAGTTTTGGAATTGGCTGCATTCTAAGGAATATCAATGAACAATCAACATAGACTCAGACGGGGTTATGCAAAAGGTAAAGACCTCTGATGAAAGGCCTGACATTTGTGTCACGAATGCTGTAGAAGATGGAGGTAGGTGTCACCTACAGTTTTCACCCACAGATATAGAAACACACCACCCCCTTGCTTGCTTTGAATTTCGTAGCCATTGGGGACAAAAACAGTACTTTAAAACTCACGTGTTTAGTACTTTTGGAACTAAAAGTATTCTATGTTTCATTATTTCATGATCTAAACCCCATGATTGCTCCCGTATCAAGTTCACCTTTTTGTCTTAACATTGTCCCCTCTGTGATTGGTTTTCAATTGTACCATTCCTGAGATAAAGGGAATTGGGCCACTGCTCTGCTAAGTAGCTCCTACTAAGAATTTCTGGCTGAGAGAAAGTTGCTTGACATTAAATGGCTACACTGTGGTACTGATGTGGGACACTTTGCTGAGTATCTGTCCTCTATCTTCCACTCATTAGTGCTGGCTGGACCATCTGTAAGAATGAGAGAGAACTCAACGCTTTTCAAATCACTTAGGCCCAGACCAGATGCCTCTCTAGCCAAAACAGCCTCCAATTATCTAATGACATGTGGAATTCTCACAGAGAGCCTACAAATTAATTTGCATTTGATGGGAAGAGGCTAAAGACAAAATCAAATACTGGTTGATGAGTTGTTGCAGTTCCCCGAAGGCTGGATCTCTGTGGCCAGGCGTATCAAGGACAGTGAAGATCAAGATCTCTTTAGACACCCTCACACCCAGACTTAGCCCTGAGGGTGTAAAATGCCTTATAGACAGACAATAGTATACAGTCTAGAAAACAAGCGCTAGAAATACAAAGCATTTTACCTGTTGGAGAGCAAAGAGCCAAGGGAATGCCACGCTTCCTTTCGAGTCTGTTGAACGCTGTGCCTTTTCATTTTCCTTGCTTCCTTTTATATAAACTTTTCTAGGACACTGAAATCTTTCCCGCTGGTAAATTGTACTGCACGTGGACTATTCTTTTCATAGTAATTTTTTAAATCCTCACATAAAACCCTTTAATGGTGTATGTAATTAGAACACCCACTGGCCTATCTGTTAAATTTACTTAAATCTTGGCCATTAAAACCTCTGCTAAGACTGTTATAGCTAAGGCCACAATACAAAGAGATTAAAATCTAGCTGGATTGGCTTCCCTTGAGGAAACTGGCAGGCCAATCAAGAGTTCAAGGAAAATAGCTGTCTTAGATTAAGTGATGTTAAAAGCACACATAAAAACTTTCACAAAGGAGGCCATGTAGTAATTATAGAGTCAGGATGCCTGGGAGCTGGTCTCAGCTCTTAGACTCCTCATTTGTAGAAGGTGCTAATATGTAAATAATAACTAGGGATTATTGGCACTAAACCAAGACAATAGAGGATCCTAAGATTATCATGTGAGTTTGAAAATTCCCATCTCAAACCCACCAGGCTCTGTCCTTGACTTATCTTGAAAAAGTCTTCTATAGCTTTGAAAAGATAAGGAGAAACATTATAATTAGAATACAGTAAACACAAGACCATCTAGAGCCGACTTAGGGCAACAGTTGGATTCATTTCAGTCGATGTTTATTGAGTTAAAATATGCAAATCATTGTACTGAAGGCAGTGGGGGCCCAAAGACAAATAATAGTTATCTGGTATGTAAATAAGACCAACCTCACTTACTATGAACAGTCCTGCAAAGTGAGTATCATTATCCAAATTTTGCAGACATGTTCCAACCCAGTAGCGAGCACTTGGATATATTCCTTACACAGTACAATTACCCTGTTTCCCCGAAAATAAGACCCAGCCGGACCATCAGCTCTAATGGCTTTTGGAGCAAAAATTAATATAAGACCCTGTATTATGGAATTATATTATTATATGACCCAGTATTATATTATTATATATTATATATTATTATATATTATTATATATTATATTATATTATTATATTATATTATACCCAGTCTTATAGTAAAATAAGACCGGGTCTTATATCAATTTTTGCTCCAAAAGACACATTAGAGCTCATGGTCCGGCTAGGTCTTATTTTCAGAGAAACACGGTATTTAAAAGAGAGGGAACCATTCATCTTTATTACATTTATTTGAATACCTAATTGTCTTTCCCTAATTTATCACTGGGATGTATCTCATGATTAAGTCAAGGATTGCATCTTATTTAAACATATTAATAAATTTGTAGCATTTAGTCAGCATTCCGTAAGTATAGCTATGAATGAATGAATGAATGAATGAATGAATGAATGAATGGAAAGTAAGGATCTTTTAACCAGATTAAGCCTAATACTTCCTCTATTTCTGCATCAGATATGTTTAATCTGAAATAGAATTACAATTTCATGCACAATTGGTTGTATTATGTTAGATAAGTACCAAAATGGTAAAAACAATTGGATGTTTGGTTATTTTAGAGCTGGATGGCACTTTCTCCTGAGGTAGGATGCTAAACCAATCAGTCATTGCCCAGTGTCCTCTGGAAGTCACATTTGCAAGAATTTCAGAGTAAAGAGCAATGGTGTCTTGCCCAAATAAACTCCCTTGCTTTTCCCAGCCATTTCTCTGGAGGCTGTCAGATCTTGTTGACAGGATAAAGAAAGGGGTGAACTTTAAAGGATAATTGGAACTAGAAGGGAATGAAAACATAAAACCTTAGTTTATTTTTAAATTATTTAAATTATTTCATTTACACACTTCGAATAATTTAAGTGCCATTTTGACATGAAGAAGTAGAATTTCATCTTGCTATATAATAGAAAGGTAGTGAGAGGCAGTTTTTAAACAAAAATTCATAATATTTTAATAGCGTCCATTTAAACTGGCCAATGGATTTCGTTTGATGAAAGAGTTACGCTTCTAGCACTGTTGCTGAAGTAGATGTGGTCTTTGGTTGAGGGCTAATGAGCTCTGAATTACGACTGGGACCCTTATTGCCAGGTTAACAATCACTTATCTCTGGTTAAGCATCACTAGATTTCTTGTGAGTTATTTCTCTCAGTTGGTATTCAATTTTTGAGTGCTTTCTAATGTTTAGATGAACACAGCCACATGACCTATGAATTCATTCGGTGTGCTCTAAGCCCTCTAAGTCTGCATTATTGTTGAAGATCACATAGATTCCAAGGGCAAGGACCACATTTGTTTCATTTTCTATAGCACCAAATGGGATATCAGATATACAGTGGACACAATTTTGATGTTTGGTGACAAACTCTGAATCTTTCCATAGTTCCAAGGATAGATCAATTTACCATGAATCTGAATTTAGTAAATTGTTTAAATAATTAGGTTTTAGTTATCCAATTTTTTCTAAATTTAAAAGTTTCCTAAATTGTAAAGTATGGCTTTAGAGGGGAAATGGAAATGCCTTCATTTTCAGCATGGACGGAAACACCTTAAAAATTTTTCAATGCAACAGTAATGATTTAGTGATCTTGCTGAATGACAGACATAAACCTTTTTTCTGCCCTAATGTGCAATCTCAGCAGGAAGAACTTGCGAAGTCCTGCTAACATATTTAAGGTTGTGAAAGGGTTTCAGAAAATTAATCCTTGGATAAGCTGCTTTGTAAGGAAAATAACAACTGCCTTTCTTCTTAGAGGTGTGCCTTTTAACCTTAAAAACAACACTTCCTTGGAGATTTAATAAAAGTCTAGGGCTTTGCAGATTATTGAAGATGATTTCAAGTTGACTTGTGGGTAGATTTACAGTATGAACAGCCAATTCATAAAATGGAGAAAATACGCCAAGTCTTAACGATGGTAACCTTCATACGAAAATGAATTTATATTTCCTACTGAAATATCCTTAAAACTAGTTAAAAGAACTAGGCTGTATTACAGCATAAAATATTGCTCTAAACAATCACACAGAAGAGTATAAAGTTTTACCAATGTAGATCACCTGGCTAACTTAGGTTTAAAACCTTTTTCTAGCCCTCCCCCAACAACTGTATTTTTACCTATGTGTACAGACACATTTCATCAATGGGGCTAATGGAAGTTTTACTACTTTGAAACTTTCTTCCCTTCCTTGAAATTCTCTAGCCTAGTAGTTGTCAGGCAAGAATGCTTTGGGGGCAATGCATTAAACCAACCTAATAAAGCCAACTGGTAATGTTCATCAGCTAAAAACAAATTAAATGACTCTAGGAAGGCAGTCTTTTCTTTTTGTGAATTAGTGAAATTTCATCGTGTTGTTAGCTTGCTGGATTTTAAGAAGAGGATCATAAAATAATCATGCTTAAAAAAATAAATTTACTTTAATGGCACTTTCAAAGGACTAATCCATAAGAGTTATGCTACTATTTCTTTTTCTACCCAGACCCTCAGGGTTAGTCATCAACACACATTGAAGAAATGTAAGCAAAATACGGAAAGGGCTGCTTTTCAAAAGCAAGACAAGAAACTCCTTTTCAACATTTCACATTGTTTATTAATGCAGTATACAGGAGATCCAAACTCTGCAGTTTCTAAGCATACCCTGTTTAGATCTTTCAGATGCTTTTGCATTTTTACTTTATGTCTACAGATACCCTTAAGTGGATGAACAACACATTCTATAATTATTGAAAATATACTAGAGTGAAATGATTTAAATATAATTTAGGCACATATTGTTATGAAAATAGATATCTCTCAATACAATACTTCTCTGTCTTGGTAAAAATAATAAAGCAAAGAAAATAATTCATTTTTGAAGTTGCTTTCCTTCACCTGTAAAGGTCTGATCTCCTCCCACTATGCATATATGCCCTTTACAGTAAGGAAAACTTTGCATATGTAGACACAGAAGAATAAACTACGTGAACACTGAAGACATGTCATCCTCCAGAGCAAGACAAGTGGTTTTTAATGATTCATTGCCTCAAACTGATGAGTCTGGAGAATTCAGAACCCATCTGGACATAGCTTATATCCCTGCTCTTGGATACACATTAAGGACCCCGGTTACTGGCAAGGAAGTACAGGCCCTATATCTGCTGCTGCAGAGAGGTGATGACTCAAGAAAATCAGGCTAAAGTTTATTAAAACAAAACCAACGAGAACATATAAGTAAAAGAACCACATGTGCTGACTGACTGGTATTACCTCTTGGATCAGTCAAATGCCTTCATTTTTGTTTAAGTTTTTTTGTGGCTATAATCAAATGGGCTTAAAACCCCTCACTCACCACAGTAGGGTTTTAGCTGCAATTACGTTGACTTCTAAAAGATGATTTTGCTGTATCTATTCATATTCATAGCTTTGACTGCAGTGGATTGGGACTAATATCTATTTCTAAGCTGGCCCTGTTTAAACTATTTGGACATTGAATTAAATGAATATTAGTAACACACCTTGGTTTTTTGGTTTTGAAGTATCTTCCTATGCTTGCTTTGACTATATAGGAGGAAACTGGACTAGTAGTGTAAATAAATAAAATTGCCTGGTCTGGCATTGAGTGGAACTTGCTTAGAATGAAATTCTAAGGAATGCTCATTTCAAAGTTGTTGCTATATATAGGTGAATCCTTCCTCTGGAGAGTTCCACTGTCGCTTCAGCCAACAAAGATATACAATGATGTCTTTCCTTCCATTATGCCTCAATCAGCAAGAATGGAGGATTTCTTTAATTTAGCTAATGTTTTGTTCTAAAAAATAAACACTATAAAAATGAACCCGAAAAGAGCCTTGGAGAGCCTGATGTCACCTTATTCACACGGTGTCATAGGTAAAGTAGGGGAGACATCACTAAAGCTATTTATAAACCGGAACAACCTCTGCAAAATTTTCATAACGTTTAACAATTTAAATATCCGTATGCATCTAGAGATTCAATAAATATAATTGCATATGCTGTGCTTATCATAAATTAAAATCCTCAAATGCATTTCAGACCAAGATGGTATTTCCATGTCATGCCTATTTAAAAGCAAATATAATAGATACTATCCCTGGTCATAAAGCCAGACAACCCCCCTACTCCATTCAAAAGGCAGCAATGTAATCCAGCTTCTCTACATCTACTATGTGCTTCTCTGGTAAAATCAGAATGTGGGGAAAAAAGTCCCTTTTCCCCCCACATGCACCACTGAGAACAAGCATAATCCTCTAAATGTTTTGTTTTTTAAAAATAATTTCCATCCAGTGTTATTTCTGCTAGATAACTGACTGGGTGGAGAAATACAAGTGACAAGGAAACATTTTTCATCTGGGGCCCCTTCCACCAGCCCTAAAATCCTCATCTGACACTTTGTGACATGTGTAGGGGGGTCAGCATCTCTTCAAATATGGCGCCCTTCACGTTGGAGCCTCTCAGGTTGGCTTCTTGCAGGTCACACCCAGACAGATCGCAGTTCTGTAAGACGAAAGCAATATTCATGTAACTAATACAGAGATTTAAAGCTTGATCTGTTCTTTCCCCCAAATGATTCCTGGGGCATGTTAGTTCTGAACCTAGTCTACTTAAGAGACCGAAGGAAAAGAGAGAAATGAAATTTACTTAGATGGACTGTCAGATGAATCTTCCAATCTGAAACTGGCATCTCTGACTCAGGTAACTGAATCCTGCTCTGGAATTCAAATTTGTTTAAATAAGCAACTGAACATAAAATATCCCTCCAGCTATGTCAACGTGTCACCCAGTGGTTTTCACCAGCCAGCTACTTTGTTTGTGATTTCAGTAAATTTTGCATGAGATACTCAGTGATTCTAGATGCACAAAAACTCTTTAAAAATTGGTGACTCACCTCTAAATCAGTGCCTGCCAGAGTTGCTCCCCTCAGGTTACAGTTCTTCAACTTGGCATTTTTTAAGGTAGCGACTCTTAGGTTAATTCCTGTCATCTGACTTCCTTCCATATCCACGCCTTTCAGATTAGCACCTAGAACAGACTTGGGGATTAGTTGAACTTAAAAGTATTTATAGGCATCAACCTTCAAAAAAACCACAGAAAGACTTAATGGAGGAGAACAATGACAGGCTCCTTTACCTTTGGGAAATGACTTTGAAGTATAAATCTCAAGTCTCTCAACCAACTTACATATATAAAGAATCGACTGTTTAATGATGTGTTTGTTTATACTGTGAATTAAGAATGTTTTAGTCTCTATTTTTGAGGAAGGAATTCAATTCGGTCTTATGATAATTAGCACTTTTATAATATACCTCCGTAAGTTTATGACAAGGAAGATAAGTATTAGCTCTTCTAAATAATGCAAGTAAACAAAGTGACCAGTTTCACAGACACAACAAAGCAATAAGGAATTCATAAACAAAACACTAAGCCTAAAAATGACAACTGCCTGCTTTGTGCAAACTGAAATTCTTACTTTGGGTCAGTATAAAAGGATGCTGTTCTGTGGAAAGTTTAAAATGTTGATATTTAATTCTCTAACTAAAGCCTCATTAAATATTAGAGTGAACGAGACTAAAGTATGACTGACCCCTGTGCAATCCTCCAATGACAACAGAAAAAAACCTATACCCCTCGAGTTATCATGCTTCACCTGTAACAATTATTTTGCTGGGCTTTTTACTTAACGGTATGTTTTCACCTTAGAACAGGTAATTATAGGTAGAATCTCACCTTCTAAATTGGCTTTAAGACCAGAAGGATCTTCAAAATTACACTGTTTCAGAGATGCCCCCTCGGCATTAGAACAGAGCATCTTGACTCCCTGGAGATTTGCACACTGGCAAAGAAAAGAGAAAAGTCCACGTTTTAAGGTTCAGATTTTTGTTTGGAAAAGAAAAAAATTGGCTCAAACAGTTATTTAACAAAAACGTTTTAACTTCCATGACTGAAAGTCTTTTAAAAGAAAGGGTTTACGAGGCCAGTACTAGCAAAAGTTTTGGGGCATGGCGTCTAAACCAGCAGCGGCACAGCCAGCTAGGAAAGACAGCATGTCCATCGTCAGCAGCTTTTGCAAGTGTTTTTATACAGCAAGTAAGGGGGAGAGAGATGCAAGCTGTTCTGTTTATATTCACTGTAGACAACGGAGGTGGGAGAAGGTGAAGGCTCTGGGGTAGGTGCAACAGAGTCCATGCCTGTGGATTCGTCGTGGGCAGCAGATTCGAATGTTCACATGTAAATAAGGAACAGAGGCTCTTGGTGTTCTATAGATCCTGGCTAGTCTCTCTTTAGGATAATGTCAGAAACCTGAAAATGAATCCGAATTCCAACAGATTTACAGGAAAGAGATATACAGGAGTCTTTTGTCAGAGCTATTAACAGGCTAACTGTTCTGTCTCTTTTTCTCTGTAGCCGCTGTAATTATAATTCAGAACATCTCAGAATAAAAGAAAAAATGAAAACGGAAGAAAAACTCAATTCGGTATACTCATGATCAATTATTTTTTGTTCACAATACTTTTCCAATTGAACTCAATAGGAATTAGAGAAATAGTTCCTTTAAAGAACTGTTTAAAAAGAAACAAGTGAGAAACAGCATATCCATTTCCCATGAAACGTAAGAGTGGATGAAATTGGGGAGACAGAACTCTGACATTCTTATTTCTGTTTATGTAAACAGCCTTGGGCATGACAGCTGAGAGTTGAAATGTATGGATAAGGAAGGCATAAACTTGTTTGGGTAATGGATTTTCTCTTTCTTATTACTGTAAAAATCAATCAATGAAATTCTCGATGTTCAATCATGCTATGACTACCTTCATTTCAAAGGTGAAAACACCGAGGCCAGCTATGAAAGGTATCAGCTAGCTACAAAACAGTAACAAGTTGTTAATCAGGTCTTTTTGTATCAACCATAGCTACAGAACATTGTCATCCTTAAGCACCCAAATCAGTGTAAAATACAAAGAGTAAAAGCTAGAAAATGTATATTGGAATTTTAAATTATGTCCGTTTATCTCAAAGGGTTCAGTGCCATCAGATCTGAACTCTGACAATTGCTAAATGAGGCAGAAAGCTGTTAAGCCGGCCAGGTCTGTGCCACAGTACCTCTTCTGTAAAAGTGTATTATCAAAGGTCCCCAAGGTAATTACGTAAGTAACTAACTATGGCTCTATACTCAAGGCTGTACTATGGACTCTCACAAAGACATTAACATTAGACCTTCACAAATTGGGACCATCAAAGTAGATAATGTGAAAGTGCGTTACAGTCTGTTGGCACTATATCAATGATCACTGTAGTTGTTATAAGTAGAACAGTGAAGAAATCTAAAATCCTAAGGCTGATCAAGTTATGTATGGTATGGCTATACCTATCAAGAAAACTCCCTCTTTCATAAGTGCAGTTTCATTCACCCTACAGTTAGTTCTAGTGAAAGGGAGATAAGCTACAGATCACTTCAAATCCCAGATAACTGACAAATGCACACACATTCCCATCTATGCCTGCACATCTATACAAGGTAATACAGAAGCTCAGACTGACAGGTAGGAGAATGAGCACCTGGAAGGACCAAAATAATTAAAAAATACCTAGATTTTATGCACTTGAAAATATAACAAGCCAGGAGGCTGATAGGTAAAAATATATGTCTCTGGTTCTCTATGTATGCTCCCAGGTAAAATGAAGTGTATTATCACAAGTCCCCAAGGTAATTACATAAGTAACTAAGTATTGCTCTATACTCAAGGCTGTACTATGGAATCTCACAAAGAAACCAATACATAAGAAATTCAGTGCAGTTTTCTGTGTTCAGCCACAGACAGCTCTTCACCCTGTATTCATCCGATGGTAAAGCAAGTCACCAACAGAGAGTTCAGAACTCAGCTACTTAGTACAAGTATTCACAGCACGGCCGCTGTAAGAGCTGTGCTCTCTTACTACCTTAGTTGGGCATGGGTTTTGATGAAAAGCACTTCGGTTATTACTGTTACTTTTTTAAGTACGATAATGGCATTAAGATTATGTTTTTAAAATGGTCCTTTTAGCTTTAAGAGAAAAGTATTTATAGGTGAAATAATGAATTGCTTCAAAATAATCTGGTACAGACAAAATAAAATTCATTTAAGTGCTGACATTTGTTGAAGCCGAGTAACTGAGGTACAGGAGAAGTCATTCTACTATTCTATTTTTTATATGTTTGACATTTTCCAAATGAAAAACTCGTTAAGGAAAAGAAAACAGATGCTTTTGAGTCTAGTTCCAGCTCTGCTCATCGACTAGCCTTTTGGGATTGGGTAAGTCTCTAGGTTTCACTTTCTTAGTAAAACAGCAGGGTCATACTTGGTGATGGGTCATCAATGTCCCTCCTAGCTCTTACCATTCTGTAAGTCTTAGACTAGGAATATACAGTGGATACCTAAGAGCTGAATCATGACACTAGCTTCTATATAGCAGGCTAAGGCCAATAATGGCAGGCAGGGCAGGCAGAAGAAACACTCTAACACACGGGGACAGAAGAGGTACTGTGGCACAGACCTGGACAGCTTAACAGTGATGCAGCTGAGACCACCTTGGCTGACAGCACAGCTGGATGGGTCCTATGAAAAGGAACCATCAGCCCATGAGGGAGCCATTGGGTGAGAAGTTCAACTAGAGTGGTCAGACCATTAGGTGCATCTCAGGTGGCAAAGTGATTAGCACACATTGTATTTTGTGGACACTGCAATACACAGGGCTGTTCATCAGCAGTCATCTTCAAATGCCAAGCACAATTAGCAATTAGTTATGACTGTCTCTCTGGGCAATGACTTCCATGGAAACCATTGTTACCATAAATAATTAAATTTACAATTTTCTAGCACTTCAGTTTATCAAACATATATATATATATTGGCCTTCACAATATATACCATATGGGTAGAACAAGTATTTACAGATAAGAAAATATGGTTTAGCTTTACAGTTAGTAATTAAACAGAACTCAAGTTGTATTGAATGATCCAGACTGTCTTCTCTCTCTCTTTTTTGTTTTTTGTTTGTCCTTAAAAACCAACCAAGCTGCCTCTTCACATTTCATATTTAAAGGACAGGTCCTTTAAATCTTTTCTTTGTGCTGTTCATCTTTTGCTTGTTTTGCTACCAACTCGATCCTTCATCATAAGACAGAACGAGGAGAATAAAAAAAAAACAAATGTATGTTGGCAGATTTTGTTACTAGATCTGATATAAACTTCATGGAAAAATAGGTTGCAAAATTATAAAATTCAATACACATTTATTCAATGATTACTAAAAGGAAGTATTATATTAGGTATTGTTAATTCAGAAGACACATAGACATATATAGAGATGGGCCTTGGTATTAAGGAACTTAAAGTTGTTAGAAGTTAGTAAATTTTACTGTTGGTTCTGCATATATCCGCTAACCCTAAATGAACAGAGGTGATTGTTACACACACACATAAAAACATATACATATATATGTAGAGAGAGAGTGAGAGCCAAAGTTATAAAACTAACCCATTTTAGTTTCAGAACCTTCAGTTTTATCAACTTACAAAATTACCAGTTTTCAAGTAAAAGCTCCAGCAAGAGACAGAGAGAATTTCTGGTCTTTGAGACTGTTCAATAGACTAAAAATTTATTTTTTCTCATGTAGCCAAAAATTATTCTTACGTCAAGCACTGATCCAGAGAGATCAGCTCGCTCAAGATTTGCACAGCAGAGATTAGCATGTGCAAGATTGCAGCGGCTTAAATTGGCCATTTTGAAGTTAATGTATCGAAGGTCCAAACGGGAAAGATCAGCACCACTGAAGTTTAAACCCTGAAATTAAAAAACACAAATTGTCACAATATTTAAACCATTTGTTGTATTAAATTTAATTACTATAGCTAACCACCAAGTTTTTTAGAAGCAATTGGCAGTTCAGTCATTTGTAGTTTATTATAAAACTTTATCAAATGGAACTTAAGATATAAAATCAGTTTCTTTAATCGGTTCTAATAAAAGAAAGTATTTACACTTAACATTAGAATGCAGCTTGGCTGTATCTCATTTGTATGCAGAAGTTTCTAAAGAGGGATCACTGTTGGCCTCCTATGTGTTGATGAGTACTATTTTTGTTAAACCTGATTATATTTATTTTAATTCAGTAATTCAAGACAGTTTTATTTTTAAAAGTGAATTTTGTGGTTTTTAAAACCTTTAATGCTTTAAAACATAAACGTAAAATTATCTGCCACTGACTAACCATAAATAACTGTATAAACAATTGACTTTTTATTTTAATTGCTAAAATTTCTATGCATAACTAAAAAACTGCTACTACATGAGGCATAATCAGACAATAATGAAGGCTATTACATCTCTTTTTGCTAAGCATTTCGGAACTAAATCAATGCTATGGCCCATAATTAAATTGTATCTTGCATGAATAAGGGAAATGAGGCCAAAAAGAAAAAAGTCCCAGAAGAACGTAAATCTTTACTCACAGATTTGCTGACACAAGAAGTCATGTAAAAGTTGGCTTCAATTACCTGGCAACGCAATTCCGATTTGGTTGGAGTGGCTAGCAGAAATCGGACAAATTCCTTTCGAGATATTGGTGAATGATCCTCTGGTGGTTGAGAATTCTTGAAAAAGATATTCAGAAATCAGTGAAGCATTTTGGGAGATAGCTACAATAGATGTAATACTGGCTAATGTCAAAAGGGCCTTACCTTTATTGCCACTTCCAGGTGTTCAATCAATGAGTCAATACCAAAAAATCTGGCTTCTTCTAATACACCTATCGTGATAAAGATGATTTGACTTTTACAGAAAGCTATTCATGTTAACATTTATAGAATTCTTTGTTAAATTTTCATAATAAAAGTGAAATTTAACAAGCAGGCTATTTAATCTAGGAGAAAAATAATTCATCTTTAGAACACAATATGATATTTTTAAGATATCTATAAAACCAATAGTTTATGTTCAGCAAAAAAAAAGGGGGAAAGTAATGAATTAGAATTCATTCAGAAGGCTTCCATATTTCAAAATCGTTTTTGAAAATTACTTTTAAATAGGCCACAGGTATAAAATCCTAGTATCACACATTCCTCAAATAATTTAAATAATCATTTGATTGTGAGTCCAATAAAAAATAATTAGTTTACCTAATCTTAACATTTCATTGACTTTTTCAGTGGAGCAGATCTGAATAGGTTTGCCACAAATATCTTTTACTTACTGAATGAGGAAATTATAGAAATGAATAAAAGTAAACTTCAAAAAGTCAAAAGTGTAATTCAGAAAACTTTCTTATAGGAGAATCAATTAAACAAAGAGATTTCTAAATGATAAGAGGGATTATATCTATCATTTACTTTTCTTAATTTGGTAAAAAAAAATCTGTACCTTCTCTAAGTGATTTAATACCCAAACTGTCTCACATCTGTTAATAAATATTTTCACCAGTGTACATGCGAATAAATTTGGGATCCATTTTCCTTAAAATAAAGACTGTTGTTGGCTGAGTCTACTTTTTAAGAAAAGGACTCAGGAATTACAAAGAAAATAAGAAACAATCCCTCCCTTAATATGGTTCCAAACTAGTAAGGGTGACCAAAGGTAAATATAGAAAACCACAGCAGTTATTTGGGGAGAAGATTATGATGTTTTCTGGGAAAACCCAACTCCACCTCCAATATTCCAACTGCAAAACAAAGGCCAACTGATGACCAGCACACTTTTTTTTCTTCTTCTTCTTCTTAAAGAAGTCCCTTTACCAGTTCTATAAAACTGGTTTGGTGGTGGTGAACTCCTTTAGCTTTTTCTTGTCTGGGAAGTTCTTTATCTGTCCTTCAATTCTAAATGATAGACTCGCTGGGTAATCTTGGGTATAGGTCCTTGCTTTTCATCACATTGACTAGTTTGTGCCAATCCCTTCTGTCCCACAAAGGTTCTGTTGAGAAATCAGCTGAGTCTTATCAGAGCTCCTGTGTGTGTGTGTGTGTGTGTGTGTGTGTGTGTGTATGTGTGTGTGTAAAACTGCTTCTCTTGCTACTTTTAAGATTCTCTGTCTTTAACATTTGGCATTTTAATTATGATGTGTTTTGAGGTCGGCCTCTTTGGGCTCATTTTATTTGGGACTCTGCACTTCCTGGACTCATGTGTCTATTTCCTTCTCCAGTTAAGGAAAGTTTTCAGTCATTATATCTTCAAATAGGTTTTTCAATCCTTTGCTCTCTCTCTTCTCCTTAGGGTACCCTTGTGATGGAAACACTGTTATACTTGATGTTATCCCAGCGGTCCCTTAAACTATCCTCATTTTTTTCTTTTTTTTGGATTCTTTTTTCTTCTTGCTGTTCTGATTAGGTGTTTTCTGCTACATTGTCTTCCAAGTCGCTGATATGATTCTCTGTGTCATCTGCTATTAATTCCATCTACTGTATTCTTCATTTCTGACTGGTTCTTTTTTATGTTTCCTATCTTTTTGTTAAAAGTGCTCACTGGTATTGTATAGTCCCCGAGTGCACTGAGCATCCTTAGTGTTTTGAACTCTGCATGTAGATTGCTTGCCTCCATTTTGTTTAGTTCCTTTTCTGGAGTTTTGCACTGTTCTTTCACTTTGGCTGCCTGTGTTTGTTTCTATGTATTAGGTAGATCTACTATGTCTCCCGGTCTTGGCGGGGTGGCCTTATGTAGTAGGTGTCCTGTGTAGCCCATTGGCGCAGTCTCCCTGGTCACTTGAGCTGGGTGCCCAGGAGTGTCCCTTGTGTGGGTTGTTGTAGTTGTGTTTCCTGTTGTAGTTGAGCCTTCATTGCTATAGGCATGTCAATGGGTGGGATTGCCCCTCAGGCTGTTTGGCTGTGAGAACTGGCCGTGATTACAGCTGATGAGCTGATGTGTGGGGGCTGACCCCCAGAGTGGGATTTACTTTAGTGGGGCTCTGGTGCCTGCCGAGTCCATCCTTTGTGTGTGTGTCATTTGTGGAGGTGGGTGGGTGTTACTCTGGTATGATCTGAATCTGGTCACCGTGTGTGTTGGTTCTGGGGCCACTTGGGAGGGTCATTGGTGCAGGCCCAGATCAGTTGCTGCCTGTGCCTGGTCTGGGGTCATCTGGCAGAAACTGCAAAGTGATCTGCAGTTGGTAGCGGCCTGTGCTGGCCTTGGAGGCACCTCAGAGAGGCTATGCTGCGCACCAAGGTCAGCTGCCACTAGTGCTAGAGGCCTCTTAGTAAGAGGTACAGGGCATGCTGAGGTAAGAGGCTGCTTGTCTGAGGCTTGTGGACCTTTGAGATATTTTAGGAGAGTTTGCATAGTGAACTCAAGCTGGCAGCTTGAGAGGAATAGCTGCTGAAAGAAGTTTGGGCCGGTGCGTGGGTTCTCAGGGATTCACCAGGGTGGGACAATCTGCGGGAGATTGGTTCCAGGACCCGCACAGATACCAAAATGCATGGATATTGAAGTCCCTTATATAAAATGGCATAGAACAATGCATACAGAGATGGCCTTCTGCATCAAGGGATTTCAAACCGCAGATTGAAAATGCTGTTTTAGATTTGTGTTTGGTTGAGTCCAAGAATGTGAAACCCACAGATACGGAGGGCTGACTGTATATTTACAGTCCAGTTTGAACTGGACCCATGAAGTTCAAACCCATGTTGTTCAAGGGTCAACTGTACATATAAAAACATTTAGATATACTTTCACTTTATGAAAATATTCTGAGTTACTAAGCAAGTAAAAACATAATATAAACTATAAGCTTACAAAAATGTGAGGAATTATATTGAAAACTCACCCAATAAATTAATCCCATCATTTACAATGAGCTGTCCATGCCGCAAATAGTTCAAAATGGGTTCAAAGTACTCAGGACTACGGTCAATTAAGAAAGCTCCTCTATGATCTTGCTTATTTCCCCAGACACCTGTGTTACCATTAAAATGAAGAAAGTCCCCCAATTAAAAGACAATGTTAGAAATTTATGTAAGAAATATTGTATAACAGACCAGTAAGTTTTTACTTTTGTAAAAATTACTGATGTTAAAAAGTACAGAAGGACAGGAATTATAAAGTCAATACAGGTACAAATAGGTCACACAAAATGTGAAAACAATGTGTTACACTCACCTTTGTCCTTAAACATGTGGGCCAGCATACTGTCAGGTTCTTTATTCACTAAAGTGCTCCTAGTAGGGAATTCAGGGAAAAAAATTGATTTCTCCATTTGTCTTTATAAACAAACATATTTAAGTCAAGAGTATACTTGATCCCAGCTGCTCTCTCAAAAAGATGCATGCTATAACCTGGTAGGAGTGATACTGGGAAACAAAAACGTGCAATAAGTTGCCATTTATCAAAATCCCTTCTATCTGGCACTTCCTTTGATTTACATATTGTTTTGGTTTTCTTTAATTTAAAAACTAATCTATCCTCTAGCAAGCTATTATATCACAATATTGTTGATCTAAACATACATTCTTATCCCTTTAATATAAGCAGTTGTAGTCTCTATGGATTTCAATATTGTTCATTTTTTACTTGTGTTACATTTATGACTCTCAATATCTAAAAAGCATGTTCTAAATCACTGAATTCATGCTTTTCATGCTTTCTCTGGAATGACTTGTAAACCATTTTTCTGCTCTTTAAAAAATGATTTCTAAAAAATGGTTTCCTATCACATAGTATATTTAAGCAACATTTCAATATCTCCTAAGGAAATCATCAAATTGAAGGAAAGAACAAACGGTGCATAGTGCCCCCCAACACATGTGCACATACATGCACACACACCTACCGTGTAGTTGTAAAGTACCTCCCTCCAACATTTAATGTTAGCCAGTCTGTGTGAGATCCTGACAATCCTTCAGGTTGTTTAGAATCTGTCTGAGGATCTAGAAAGACATATAGGAAATAATAAATACATTTAGATTGAGGCTTTGGGGAAGATGACAATAGCATAATTTTTAAAACTAAAAACACACATAAAAGCATACCAGAGACACACATAAAAGCATACCAGAGCTGCTCGGACAGTAAAACCCATACCCATAGACAGCATCTAAAACAAAACTAGGTGATAAGGTATTTCCACAAGCACAGCTAGAAGAGCAGCATGGTATTAGCCTCTTTGAAGGAAGAAGCTGAGAGAAACAACAAAATATGTGATGAATCTAAGCATTCCAAAGGAATCCATAAATACGCACTTCAAAGCTAGGGAAGTCCATTTGAGAAATGCAGACTGAAAGTGGGAGGGGTATGACCACCTTAGCTATCAGTGATGCAAGTAGTTTGCAGTAAGATCTGAAGAGGCTAGAAATGAATGCTCAAAACCCACCAATCAAAACTCTCTTCCAGGACAAACCCACATAGTGGGGCTAAAATATTGGGAAAAGAATCCAAGTTGAACAGAACAAAGACAACAGAGACAAAAGAAAAAGCACTACAGACAAAAGTCAAAATGATCTAAGAGAACCAGAATATGTCAGAAGGTGAGTTCCATAGTTTTTAACATGTTACAAAAACTACAGAAAAGGGAACTCTAGGGCCATGAAATTAGAAAAAATTTCTTAAGTCAGCCCTTCCTTCTCAAGTTAAGGAAAACTAATTCCACATAAAAATAAGCAACAGGAAAAGTCTGAGGTCAAATCCCATATAAACTTTTTAATATAAGAAAAATAAATAAGAAAAAGAACATCCCTATAGACAATGAAAATGTGCCAGAAAGAAATGCCCACGAAATAGATTTAAAACTATAATCTAATATTCCAAACATGCTAAAAGTAAATAATTCAAGGTATAAAAGAGTAACATAAACCAGAATTACAAAATTCAAATATAAGGTGAGAGAACTCCAGAGACAATTGGAAATAAAAACAATTTTGGAAATGGAGATTCAACTAGAAGACACAGGAGTAAATAAACACAACAGATAATGCATTAAGAAATAAAAGATGCAAAAGAGGAAAGCTTTAAAAATCAAAAAGAAATTAAAAGGATTTAATAGACAATTTCAAATATATAAGTGTAGAAGATCCAACATACATACAATAAGAGTCCTGGAAGAAGAATATCAAAGCAAGGGAACTAAATAAATACATAAGTTAAACTTCAAGAAAACTTTTCTGAAATTAAAAAAAAAAAGATTTAAAACTACATATTGAAAAGGTCCACCATATATCTGAAAGAATCAACCCAGAACACCCAGAGTCTACTAAAAATCACAGTTTTTTAAGGAAAGAGACTAAGCCTTTGGGTGACTTAGGAAAAATAATTAACTTATGAAAGATCAGATTTTTTTCAATACCAACATTTTATGACAGAATAAAACAGAGTAACATTTTTAAGACATTTAAAGAAAGAAAATGTGGACCAAGTATTTTTTAACTGCTTCATTAAAGAATTGATATACAATAAACATTCAAGTTTACAATTTAAGTTTTGACATGATTTTATATCCAGCCAAACTGACTTTTGAGTATAGAAGCCACGAGCTGTTATTAACATGCCAGATGTCAGAGAGCACTGTTCTCACAAGTTCTTTGTATGGAATCTCCTAGAGAACAAGTTTCAGACAATCATTTGGAGGCATCAACATAAGGATTGGAGGTAAACATTAAACACACCTGAAGGAGGAAAACTAAAGATAGTTTAAAGGGAGTGCATATAGCATATAGTGGTATATATTCTGACAATGTAGAAACAATACAATTATATTGTAAGGGAAGAAAGCAATGAACATACACAAAAAATGTTTACCTGTCTTTAGTAATCATTGGTATTAAAAGCAATGGAATTGTTACTCTGACACTTTTATGTTTGTTTTGCGTGGGACGAAGTAAATGAGCAATTATGTAATACTATAATTCTATACTTCCCTTTGTTCCTCAAAATCAGGATTACTGATATGGAAGAAAGGAGATGTAAGGTATAAGTTAAGTAAAAATCTTATAATTGTGATTATAAACCTGAAGTATTAGTAGGAACCTAGGATAGTCTATGTATATATTATGTTATATAAAGCTTTATATCATAAAATGTACTGTATATTATATATAAATTTTATCTCTGGTTAGCTATGTATTTCCAACTCTGTGCACCAAAAAGCCTAATAACAACGATGAACCCAGTGAGCCTCCCTAGCACCCAGACTGTGTCTTGAAATGACATTTCCCACGATAAGAAATCAAGACTTCTTTGAAAAAACATTCATCAGGGTCTAGGACAGGAGAAGTATAAGATGAACACCTTGTTATTCCAGATAGTAAGGAAACTATAAAAAAAGAATGAGGTTGTATTCAAAGGACACCACGAAGAGGTTTCCACTGGCCAAAAGTAGGATAATCTAGGAATTGATTAACACAGAGGATGATAATATACCAAATATTTTGCAATCTAGGAGTTCATAAGTATAAAACAAAAATAAATGTTAATTAATGCTGTTTGTATGTATGCAATGAATCAACTAAGTGACCACTGCCCACCAACTACTCTGTTAGGCTGATGGATAAAAGATCAGAAAAATTTTTTTCCCTCAGAAGTAAAGACAGAGACGAGAATGCACTCACTCCAGGGCTGGCAACTGCCCGTGCAATGATCCTGAGAACTACTTCCACTCGCCAAATACAATTACTGTCCTGGCTTAAAAAAAGTATTTAAATAGTCAGGGTGTGAGTCTGTGGAACTAAATGTATCAAATACTCGTTAAAGAATATTTACTATATTTAATTAGCCTTATACAATTGTAGAAGGTTTCTTCCGAATCAAAGGGCAGTGGGTGTATGTGGGCATGTGTGTGGGGTTTGATATCAAGTAATTTTTGAATGATTTGATTTGACCATTGTGAATGACTGCCA